>NC_064293.1:16482529-16549239 GCF_019186545.1 Solanum stenotomum
TTTAACAACTACCACGTGTATCCGACGTATATTTGTAAATGTCTTAATTGGGGAAGATTCCTAAATCGTTAAAATTGACAGAACATTCTCTCTCTCTTCGCGATTTTTTTCAAATTGAAGCTCTCCATCTTCGCGATTTCCTCCAGATTGAAGTTGGATTCGTCTTCTTCGTGTTACCATCTTGAAGATTTCCTTGTGTAAGTTAGGATTGTTAATGATTTTTACATGCTTTGTTAAATGAATTCCAAAAAGCTAGGGTTTTTTAAAAATATAGGGTTTGTGATTTTTGCGAATATTCTGTCCCTTCTTTACTATTACCCAGAAAATATGCTTTAAAACTTTGTTTTTTAGTTGTTGTATGGGTTATATGAGTATATTCCGTTATCTTAAGCTAGGGTTTGTTTGATATTTTGTACGGCTAACAATTGACCATGGAGGAGAGCCTTATATTTACAAAGATTTACCACGGTGGAATCTTATCCGAGATATCTGTCCCTACTTATGTTGGAAACTGTGTGTCTGCACTCAGGTATATTATTAAGGACCACTTTTCCATTTTGGAACTACTGTATTATACTAAAGAATTAGGGTATGAGACTGTTGGAGGCTTTTATGTGAAGGATTTATTAAATAAAAAATGGGTCCTAATTACAACTGACCAATATCTCCTACACCTAATTAAAGACTTAAAACATGAGGACACTTTAGAAGTATTTGTCTGTCATGTATTAGATGAACCCTTACTTGACACTGAGGGACCTAGAGGCTATCTAACTAATATTGGTGGTGAAGGTGTTGATGTTGACCTTGGTGAAGAGAGTGAGGCTATTAACTTAGGTGGAGAAGGTGAGGCTGTTGACCTAAGTGGAGAAGGTGAGGTTGTTAACCTTGGTGATGAGGGTGTTGATGTTAACATTGGTGAAGAGGGTGTGGATGATAACCTAGGTAGAGATGGTGTGGATGATAACCTAGGTGGAGAAGGTGAATCTGATTTCTTGAGTAGTGATTCAGATCTAGATATACCTTCAGAAGATGGTTCAGATATTGATGAGGAGTTGAGAGCTTTTAGACAAGAAAGAAGAAACAAAAAACAGAGAAAAAAGGCTACTGAATTTGAAGAAATACCAGTTGGGGAGGCTGGTGGTATAGATAGAGGCTTTGAGGATATTGGAAAAAATAAAACTGACAAATATGCAGGAAAATTAGGTGGAGATGAGGATTATATTGATAGCTCAGACTGTTGGAGTGATGATAGTGATGAACAACTAGATGTGGATGCTGTTAGGGGAGTAGATATACCTACTAGAAGGAGAAGCAAAAAAGTTAGGTATGATGAAGATTGTGAAGTTTCAATATTTGAGCTTGGAATGGTCCTTGAGGGTGCAAATCAGTTCAGGAAAGCAGTGGCAGATTATGTTGTAGAGTACATGAGGCAGATAAAGTTAAGACCTAATGAAAAACATAGAGTGAGGGTGAAGTGCAAAAATGCTAACTGTAAGTGGTTGTTATATGCTTCCATTCACAGGGACTCAGGTGATTTCATTGTGAAGAACTATCATCCTGTTCACAAGTGTATTCCATTAAACAGGAACAAGTTGTGTAATTCAAAGTTAATTGCTAGAAAGTTTAAGGACAGAATTGTATCTCAACCATACATAAGGATTTGGGAAATTCAAGATTTGGTTAGAAAGACATTGGGTCTTTATGTTGGTAAGACTCTTTGTTACAGGGCTAAACAGAGGATTATGAAGGAAAACATGGGTGATTGGAAAGTGGAATTTGCCAGATTATGTGACTATGCAGATATGATCAAACAAACCAATCCTGGAAGCTCTTGTTGGGTAAAAATTGATAAGGAAACTGAACCAGGAAAGAACCTTTTTGTGTATTTTTATGTGTGCTTTCATGCATTTAAGCAAGGATGGTTGGAGGGGTGTAGGAATATAATTGGATTTGATGGTTGTTTTCTTAAGGGAGCTTGTAAAGGTGAGCTATTAGTTGCTGTTGGAAAGAATGGGAACAATCAAATGTATCCCATTGCCTGGGCAGTTGTGGATACAGAAACAAAACATAGTTGGAGCTGGTTCATAAGGTATTTAATTGCTGATCTAAACTTGGGAACTGGTGAAGGTTTGACTGTAATGTCAGATATGCAAAAGGTATTGATTATACAATTTTTTATATTTTAGTTTTAATTTGATCTTTACTTCTTCAATTACTTATTTTGTACATATTTTTTGTTAGGGACTTATTCCTGTCTTGTCAGAGTTGTTACCAAATGCTGAGAAAAGGATGTGTGCTAGACATATATGGAGTAACTGGCATGTGAACTGGAAAGGAGAAGAAAGAAGGAAACAGTTTTGGAGATGCTCAAAGGCCTCCTTTGAAGTCAAGTTTGGAGAAGAAGTTCATGCAATGTCCAAGCTAGGTAAGAAGGAAATAACAGAGGACTTGCTACATTATGATCCCAGAAATTGGTCTAGGGCCTTTTTCCAAACTCACTCCAAGTGTGATGTTGTAGAAAATAACATGTGTGAGACTTTCAATTCTTGGATCTTAGCTGCTAGACATAAATCAATTATTACCATGTTAGAGGATATTAGGCATAAAATGATGAACAGACATATAGACATGATCAAATTTGTTGAAACATGGATATCAGACATTGCACCTATGGCAAGGGCAATACTAGAAAGAAACAAGGAGTATTCAAATAATTGTAATGTTCAATGGAATGGGTTGAATGGTTTTGAGATTAGTGAGGGGAATATTCATTTGTTGTTGACTTGGAGAAGAAATATTGTGACTGTAGGTTTTGGATGTTGAGAGGTATTCCTTGTCCTCATACTATTTGTGCTTATTATTACTTGAATCAAGATCCTGATCAACATGTAGAGCACTGGTATAAGAAGGAAACATTTCTCAAGGCTTATATCCATTTTATCCAACCTATTCCCAATATGAGGATGTGGCCTGAAACTACAAACTCATCAATAGAGCCTCTAAAACCAAGAAAAATGCCAGGCAGACCTGGCAAGAAGAGAAGAAAGAGTAAGGATGAGCCAAAAAAATGGGGGAAACTTTCAAGAAAAGGAGTAAAGATGACATGTACCATATGCAAGAAAACTGGTCAAAACAAAGCTATGTGTGCAAGAGTAAGTAATACTTCATATTCACATTTGTAAATTGCTTAAAAGTTTATATATATTATAATCATATATTTTATTTTGTGGTGACATATTATACGAGGGGGAGCACTTCTCAACCTACAAGTCAAGGAAATTCAAACCAACAAAGTTATTCTCAAACAGGAGTAAGATTTGATTTACATATTCATTTGCATTAATTTTCATTGTATAAGTTATTCATATCTCCTTATTTTTGTTCAATAGGTTAGAACACAATCAAGTCAACAAAGTTCTGTTTGCGCTGATACCACTAATGTGCCAAGAACTACTCAAACAACAGTAAGATTAGATTTAATAATTCATTTACATTTTCTGATTGATCTATAAGTTATTCATATATCCTTATTTATGCTATATAGTCTACAATGGGAGGTCCATCGCATACTACTTTCAGAACCACATATGCAACTACACAATCAAGTCAACCAAGTTCTATTTGTGCTGACACAGAATCTGTGCCAAGACGTCCTCAAAATAGGGTTCAAGTTGGGACTGGAAGAGGATAGGGAAGAAAAAAAGCTAATGTAAGAGGGACCCCAATTGCTACTGAAAGTGATAGTTCTTCTAGTCAACTGCCACCTTTATCAGGTCACAAAAGACCGTACAATTCTGTCTCATTTGCTGCTGCTACTAGAAGTAACAGAAGGCCTGCAACTGGTTTTGGTGTTTACTTTAATCCTACAACTGGAGCCCAAGTATTTAATGTACGTTTACTCTGTTTTGGTGTATATTCTGATAGCTATATTATGATCTTACCTTATCTTACACTTTCTTTCTTATATTACAGCCTGGTACATCAAGTGAGAAGATTCTACATGGGCCAACAAAATTGAAGAGTGCTTCACCAAACAATATAGACATTGGCGTTAAACCTCGTGGCCTAAAATGGAAGGGAAAAGATGCAGTCAGCACCTCACAGTTGCAACAAATGAAAGCAAACAGGAAAAACTAAAAGTAGTTCATTTGGAAAGTTGTTATGATTTTGGCCCATGTTAAAAGGGTCTTCAACAAGCTACTCTTTAGTTTATTTTGAACACTCGTGTGATGTATTTTTGAACCATGCCTTTGTGTTAGCAAGACTATGTATTTTTGAACCATGCAAGACAATGGTTGTTTATTACCTCTCACTGCATTTGTGTTATGTATTTTTCAACCATGACTTTGTGTTATGTATTTTTCAGCCATGCATTTGTGTTATTAGCTCAGTTTTTGAACAATAATTACACAGGGCAAGTCGATCCCAGAACTAATTTCAGAACACAGGGCAAGTTAACAAACAGAGGCAAGTTATAGGCAAGTTATAAAACAGAGGCAAGTTATAAAAGAGAAACTGATCAATTAACACTAGAAGTTACAAAAGAGACACTGATCAATTCACATTCAAACTTCCAATTTGATATAAAATATGAACTTAACAGACCAATTAAGTACAACATTAATTTCGTGAAATAGCCTCCTAACTACTGCAAAACTAAACAATTAAGTACTACAATTTTGAACTACACAATATTAAAGAACCATTTTATAGTTAGCAGACAAAGAAAAACAATCACAACTCGGTTAAATTTGACATTTTCCCAATTCCTTTGGAGTTTAACTTCCTTGAGCTTCTTGTTCAATACCATCATCTTCTCTTCATTTTCATTCAATTGAAATTTCAAAGAATCTCTTTCTTCTTCAAGCTCTTTCACTTTTCTCTTTAGTCGATCCATCGGATTATGACTATCTATGAATCTATTCATTAAGGATGATTCATCAACATTTTCAAGTGATGGATCAATCCATCTAAAATAGCCACATCCACCATTTTCCTACAAACCACATAACAATAATAAATATAAAAAAATGTTGATTTTTCAAATAATACAATAACAGTAGTCTTTGTTCAAATAACTACAAACCTTTGATGCTTTGCATCCAAAAAATCGACGACCTGGGTTTAATGGAGTCCTCGAAGTTTTCAGTCGACAATAATAACCACACTTACATACATCGACTTCCTCGATATTCACTGAACTTTGTGACATTTGATAAAACACAACTGATTTAGAAGAGAGAAACGTTGGATATTTAGAGGAAGAAGAGAGAATTGGGGATTAGGGTTCTAAAATGTATTTGGGGGAAGAACAAGATTTTAATGTTAAAATATCCAAGTAAACGTTGGATGTCTTAAATACAGGGTAAAAAATGGGAGAAAAAACAATTCACGCGCCTGATTTACGTGAATCACAAACGATTTGCCATGTAGGCAAAAAATGCTTAGATGGTTCAAATCTGGGGTGGTAGAGGTGTTCAATAGGTACTAGGTGTAGTTGAGGTGTCTAAATGAATAATGAGGACAACTTTGAGTGGCTACAGATGACTTTGGCCTATTATAAATAATGTAATATAATTTAAATCAAACAATTAGGAAGGAACTCATTGTCAACGATAGAAATAAGGATTGTGATTGAGTGGTAATTACTCATTCATTCTTCACCAGAGGTCTCAGGTTCGAGACTCCCTGAATACAAAGTTGTCTTTGTGTGAGAGTTGCAGAGGAGTACAATTAACACCACCACATATTATTTCAAAAAATTGTTATAACTTTTTCTATCACTATCAGATAATAATATCGAGATTATTAATTTTAAGGAAAATGATCAAATATGTCATCGAACTTTATGAAAAGGCTTATGTATGTTATCCGTTAAAAGTTTGTTTCATCTATGTCATTTTCGTTTAAGAAAAGGCTCATCCATACCATCATTTGTTAACTGAAAATAGATTCAATTTTGCAAAACCATTTTTGACATATGGACAATTATTATTTAGTAACGTCATTAATTAAATAACTTTTTTAAAGGAAAACGCTCAAATATGCCATCGAACTTTGAGAAAATACTCATCTATGATGTCCGTTAAAAGTTTGTCTCATCTATTGCATCTCCGTTAAAAGTTTGTACCTATTCATGTCCTTATTTTTTAATTGAAATAAGAGTTAATGTCCATGTGGTCAACAATGATTCAGCCACAATTCTTTGAAAAAGTCAAAACCCTTAAAAAATTCATAACCCTTCCATGTGAAAAGAAGTTTGCTTTTAATATAATATGATATCATATAAAAATATAGAAAATATACTAAAGTGAGTGTTTTAAGGTGATGATATTATAGTAATTTAACATTCAAGTTAGGAAGTTTAATACATAATTACCCCATCAAACTTGTACCTTTTATTTGAAGTAGACACCTAAAGTTCGCGGGGATCGTATTACTCCATCCAAGTGTTTCCAACAATTCCAAATACACTATTTTTACAGTATTTGCAATCTCATAACATGTGTGCGTCTCACCCCCCAAATAAAACAATATTTTTTTATTTTTCTTACCCGTTTAATTGTGGGTCGGGTAAAACCCTGACCCACTCACATTTTAACCCTTAAAAACCCTTCTAGAAAATTTGTGTTCATTTTTTCCAATTCCTTTTCCTTTTCTCTACATGATATTTAGTGGGATGTAAAGAAGAATATGAAAGATGAAGGTATTGTATATTCACTGGAATGAACTTAATCAAGATCTTCTTGGGAGGGTTTTTTCATGACCATTAACTTCTATATTTCTTATATTTGAAAGAGGTAAAAATCTGAAAATTCCTTAGTTACACATCTAATTTTCTTAAAGAAAAGCAACAAAATGGTTCAAATTTCCTACTTGCTGCTGCTTATAGTGGACTCCTTTGTTCCCATAACAATAAAAATGGTAAATTTTTAATCTGCAATTTGATTACTTTCAGTTTGCAAGCTCCCTTTATTGAATTATTCAGATATTCTTTATGAAATTGAGATAATTACGTCTCAGAAATCATACAAACTCTTTTCAATTCTAAAGTAAATGTGAGAATGTAACAACAATTAGAATACAAAAAAACATATACACAATATTCGTCAATAATCACCCTGAAAAGCATTGGCCAAGAAATCCTTTGTTCTTGAACTTTTTAGGGGAAGTGATGACTTGCAATCTTTGCTACGTGGCATGTTCACATTGGTTTAGGGGTGAATTTTTATTCATTCACGCGCTCCTCAACACTTGAGATTACACATTCTCTGAAAATGGATTAAAATGGTGTATTTAGAGTTGTTGAAAATGGTTTCGTGGGTAATAGGACTCCCTCAAACTTTAGGTGTCTACTTCAAAAAATGGTCCAATTTAAATGGGGTAATTATGTATTTTTATTTCATTTTTCTCAATTTTCTTTTTACTCTTTATTTCTCAAACTTGTGTCTGTTGTTGTAATTTTTCATAGTCCAAGAAAAGGGCAAGACAAAAGGAAAGGAAAAGGTAGAAAAAACGAATTGAAAGATCTGCTGAAACTTTTGTTTATTCTACAAATCTCAAAAGCTGGGTTATTGTTTTTTTTATAAAGAATGGAGAATGTTTTTTTTTTTAATAGTAAATCTTGTTGTTACTTTGTTTTTGTAATATGAAGTGATGGAGAAAAATTGCATATGGTTCATCATGTTGTAAATCATAAGTTCTTTTCTGGTCATTTCTCTACCTATGGTGTTTTTTATATAATTTTAGATGTCATTTTCTGTCATATCTAACAACTTAAAATTGATTTTTACCTTTTTTTATTTTTGATGAAGTGAAATATAACACTTAAGTTATGCTTTTTGGGTGAACTTTATACTGTTGCTACGTGAATTCAGTAAAATAACATATTTCAAATATAAAGGGAAGAAGAATTCTTGAATTTAATTTATTTTTATTTTATTGAGTTAATTATAAATGACTAAGGCCATTCCTATTTATGCTTTTGTAGAGATGATTTTAGATGCTAAAAGTCTAGATGATTTTAGATGCTAAAAGCCTAGAATATTTTATTCCCTTCTACAAATATTTCCCTCAAGTATCTAAGATTCTAAAAAATTTAGACTTTTTCTAAGTACAAAAAACAAAGGTATTATTCTATAAAATTCTAAAAGTTCCACTAAATATATATTTTGTATCTCCAAAAAATCAACTTTATTTTTCACAACTTAGTCCATTTAGTAGTTAAACTTAAGAAGTGTGAAGGAATTTTCAACATACATATGTTGAACAATTCTTCATTTGTGTATAAGGTCGTATTGGGTGATTCTTAAATTGTGCTTAGGTTTTAAGATCAATTCTTTAGTGTGGGAATAGATTTGGAGAGGAATTAAGGTCAAAAGAATTCCCTAACACAAAGTTGAGTTGAAACTTTTCTTACCGATTGAGTTTTGATATAAAATTCTATTTAGGTTAACTTCAAATGCTCATATATCTCTGCATATAATGAATTAGATGGCCTATGACCTATCAAATTAAAGTTCTATGAGTCTTCGTTCCAACTCCACCAAGTTTGCCTTATTTTGAGTTCGGAATAAAAAGTTATGGTTGTTTTACTGGAATATGTGCAGATAGAAAAATTCGGCGAGGACACCTAGTCATTTGGCGACTCGCCGAATGATTTGGCGACTCGCCGAATGGTTTGGCGAATCGCCAAATTAACTTGCCGAAATGTTCTGAAAACCATAAGTCTTGTCTATATTGGCAATCTAAAGCGCCATTTGGCGAACTGCCAAATATTTCAGCTAGGGAACCTCCAGATCACCAATTTGGCTGACGAGATTCATTAAAAGGTCGTTTTCTTTGATTTTATGGTCTTCTTACGTTCCCAGAATGGTATTTTTGACCTTTTACCCTCAATTAACTTCCATATGTCTATCTTACCTAATATCATCATTGTTATGCCGTGATTTTATCATCTTTAGAAAAATCACTTTATGAAATGTTCTAAGTATAAAACAATTTGAGAAAAATACTTAGAAAAGAGTCGCCACTTAATTTTTTAAAGAAATTAAGAAAACTTATAATTTAAAAAGACTCTAACAGATTAAGTCTTTAAAAATTTAGAGAAAATGGGTAAGAGGTTCTTATTTACGTTTCAAGAAGGTTTTTAAGGTATTTGAAACGCCCGCTAACATGCGGTTATCCTACGACTAAGATTAAATATTTGACTATTTTTTTGGGAAAATAATTTAACATAAAAAATAATAATTTAAAATATTTGACTAACTTTGAAAAAAATAGTTAAATAAATGACGCATTTTATTTTATTTTATTTTTTAGAGAAAGGGACATAAAATGAGACATTTGAATTAAAATGCAAGTGATTAAGGTTTTAACAAAATTAAATTTATTATAATTTATTTGTATTATATCAAAGATAATAACTTAAACCAATTGAATTAATTAAAGAGAGCATATTTTAAATTAAATAAAGACAAGTGAAAGTTTTGACTACATGTTTAAGTGTGTAAAAAATACAAGAGTTGATAAAATGAAATTTGTTAAAACAAAACAACACAAAGAAATAGTTCATCTTTGGGGAATTCGATTAAGTTACTTAACAATTCTAAAGTTAGAGTTAATAAACAACGAACAATAAATAATCACAATTAAATAATTTAAGAGTAAAGGAGAGAAGTTGAATTTGGGCTTTTCTTGGGCCAAATTCGTAGCTACTTTTAGGGTTTAACCCAATTCCCCTTTTTTTATACATCAGCTGTATATTGGTGTATATAGATGTATACAATTCATTTTTCTGCTTTTCGGGACCTGTACGTCAAATCCGAAGACTTGTTCTTTGATTTCTCAAGGTTGGCTGACTCGATAAAAGGATTTTGGGCCTTTATGGCCCTCTCGAAATGCGAAGGGAGGAAAGACGGGTTCATGCCAAAGAAAAGAATAATGATACAATCAAAGGCTTCACAATTCATATTAACTTAACTATAAAATTTGATAATTATTAATTGCTATAATTTAAAATAACAAATCCAATCAACTAAGGAGCTTTTACACATATAACAATATTACCCAGATTTATGCAAATATTTCAAGTTAAAATGTGACCAACTAAAATGAGTAAGATATACTAATCACGTAAGCTTAAACTATTTTATTTGTTACTAGTGAATGAACTCAAACCAAAGCTATTTCACGATTTAATAAATACAAACGGAGAAACTAACCAACAACCTAAGTTGATATGTCGTAATCACAAGTTAGATTTAATCGAAAGTAGCACGATACTCTACTGCATAAAGCAACGGAAGAAAGTAATGCAATGCTCCAATGGATTCACATCAAAGAAGGCTCCTAACAGAAGCAAGACTAAAGAGCAATATATTCACTTTCTTCAATAACTAACTACATTGAGAAAATTAATTATAATCACATAAACAATTGCAGAGAAGATACATAACTCCACATATGGATCCATTTTAATAGTCTTAGAAGGGAGGGAGAGGACTTTAACACAGGATTCATCTTCAAAATGATAATAACAATAAATAGATAAATAAATAAATTAAAAATGCAACCAACATCACAGATCATCTTCTAAAATGCATAGCTAGACTATCATCAGACCCATAAGGCAGGATTGATCATTCCAAGAAATTGCATCTTCTTCATAAGAAATGTAGTAACTAGAATTAAACAAAAAAGTAACTTATGTAAATTGAACTACATTAACAAGCATAGAATATTAGACTAGAAATTTGTTTTAAGCAAGAATCTAAATACTCTAAGTATAACCATAAACAGAGGGTTCTAAGTGATGGAATCGTCATGAGATAATTAAGATTCTTATCCTACATAACCACATATGAACAGATAAAGTCACATGACAAACAACTAAACTAAAACTTTAAACAGGGATTAGAAAAATACCAAGTAATACACAAAATCTGAACCATAAGGCGAAAAATACTATTAACATAGATGAACGAAGACCGAGAAAGGATTTTTTTACCTTCTTCAGAGCAGCGTTCTGGGACGACGAGCTTGACCACGAAAAAACTTCCATCAGTGAGCCAATTTCGATGAGCTCCGAAAAATAAAATAACTTCGAATTCAAATAGAACAGACTCAAACTCCTTTCTTTTCTCTTTTAGGGTATGTTTTTCTCTCCTCTCCATTAAAAAAAACTTCTATGTTTTAAAATGTAAAAATCTCTTGTCCCCAACTTCTCCCCTCTCCACTCTTAAGACTTGTCCATTTCTCCAAACTTCTCTTAATCCTCCTCCATTTAAACACAGTGAATAAGAGACTGTTTATAGAGAATTGAGATCAATTTTGGGGGGAAATTGATTGATGATTTGGAATGAATTCGAATTTGAAATTTGAATTTTCTTTGCTCTTTGGCAATAATGGAAGGGATGGAGATTTCTTCTGAAAAAGGGGAAAAAGGGGATGGGACGACTGAATTTCTTCACGAATTTTCTGGGTTTGCAGCGCGATTTGCTCGTTGGTGTTGTTGGGTCTAGTCGCGTAGGGAAGAAGATGACGCAGTGGGGTCAGGCCAGTTTGGTACGCTGTACGCGTATTGTTGTTGTATGTATGTTGGGAATTGTTGTGGAGAATTGGGTTTTTGGATTTTGTTGGGCTTATGGGAATTGAGGGTTTGAATTGGGCCTTTAGGAAGTGGCCCAAAATTGTTCTTAAAAGATGGGGTAAGCAATTGACTAAAAATTGTTATTAAATAATAGCGGATTTCAATTATAGCCAAATAAAATTGGGAAAATGCATAAGTACCCCCCCAGCCTATGCCCGAAATCTCAGAGACACACCTAACCTTTACTAAGGTCCTATTACCTCCCCGAACTTATTTTATATGTAATATTCTACCCCTTTTTGGCCTACGTGACATTATCTTTGTGGGCCCAGTGCATGTTGACATTTTTTTCAAGATAGTGCCACGTAGGCAGAAAAGGGGTAGAATATTATAGATAAATTAAGTTCGGGGGGTAATAGGACCTTAGTAAAGGTTAGGTGTGTCTCTAGGATTTCGGGCATAGGCTGGGGGGTACTTATGCATTTTCTCAAATAAAATTTAATTGGTGGATTCGGCTAAAATTTGAACAAAATGAGTTGATATTAATTAATGAGCATCTTAATCTTAACGAAATAAAACAATTAATTTACTTGTAAACAAATTTACTCAAAAAAATATAAACATAACTTAAACCAATCAAACTAATACTTAATTAAAGTAAAAATCTTTGAAATGATATTTGAATATTCATAAAATATATTAATTATATATAATTATATAGAACACATATATTATTTAAAAAATAAAAAGATGACAAACTATTTAAAATAATTTGCAAACTATATTATTTTTTATTTTTAAATATTTTTTTTATAAAACTAATTATTTTAAATCGTTTGAAATTTAAGAAGCTCGATGATTAATTTATATCGTGAAGGGCCAAAATTGAGTGTCAACAATCATTATACATATAGAAACTCTCAAAATCCCTTATTATTATTCTTCCAAAGATCAAGCACTCCAACAAAAGGATTTCTCCATTTTCTCAATATCTAAAGGCTCCTAGTTCAAGATTCTCTTCAGGATACCTAAGGTTTTCAATCCAAGACTCTTCTCCACACTTCATCTTCCAAGATTTTCTTCAAGTTTCTTCAAGAACATTATTCTTTCAGGTATGCAAGACTACTCATAGTGATGGACTAGTTCATCCTCATGCTTTACATCTAAATTCAGTTAGTAAAATGTTATGTTTAGGATTGTACCCACAGTTTCTTGAAATCTGAATTCAGTTTGTATTTCTATTCTGAGTTCAGATTCCTTAATCATTGAGATTCCATTTATCTTATACATGTTGATTCTTAAACTAATGTTCATATTTTCATTATCACGTGAACCCTATTTATTGATGTCATATTTTAAAAATATCTCATGCTTGAAAAGTGAGTCCATGAGTATTTTAAATGCATGATTTAAAAAGAGCTTTAAAAATAAAAAGGACATAATGGTTTCATATGTACTATTTGGAAATTGAGAAGAAAAGAGCAAATTTGACTTTCTGAAAATTATTTTGGTAAAGTAAAGTAAAGTTATGGTTTGTCACGACACGAAATACACCCTAGACGTAACATGACAAATAAAACCCCGAGAAGCCCTAAACAAGCCACTTGACATAAGTATGACGTAATGAATATACAATTTAAGAGATATATATATAATATAAATCTCAAAATATAAGATGACACAAAAGATAGCAACATAGTACATAAGAAATACATTGAACACTACTAAGTCTGACGCAAACCTTTCTAACATCATAAGAGTGGTTGAGACGTAACCCACACACCATGTACAAGTCTAAAACTGTAAAGACAACAAAAGTAATAAAAGAGTTTATGGCTTTGCCCTCGAACCATGAAGACTCACCAATCCAAGTGACCAAGTTGAGCAATCCGAATCTGAGTACATCCGGGAGGAGAAGCGTCAAATCATATATTATAAAATAATATAGACATAAGTATGCATTAGTACATTCAAGTATGGGGAAATGCATAAAAAGACATGAACATGATCATATGAGGACTTTAAACGTGATATGCATGACCAAGTTAAAACATAGTGCAAAGCCTTTAAGAAATTCATGAATCATAAATAAAGTCAATGCTTACTTAAAAACCATTTGAAAAGCTTTCATAAACCTTTGAAGAAAAGCATAGTTAATTTGTGGGATACTTACCGCTAACCGCCAATAAGACCATGTGAGCTATAACATAGAATATGGTGTAACCCTTACACCGAAAAAGAGATTCTTCCTACCAAGGTAGACCCCATAACATTTATTCATAATTGCTATTGTGGATCTCCTAGCTAGGTCATTTAAGACAATCCTACGGGGGCACGTAGTTTGGGACAAGTAGATTGCTTCGAGAGACCCGACCTCTACTAACGGGAGAGCCTCTATCTCAAAGTCCTCTCTATACTAAGTAATTTCAACGGAAAAGACATAATCATATTCATATCAAAATACTTGGAAAGACACCTATAAACTATCAATCTAATCATAAGTCATCATAGAGTAGCTCATTTCAAAAACATGATTTCATAAAACTTTCATATTAGACACTTACTTTTTGAAGCATTTGAATCATGATTTCATTCATATGTGAGAAACTTTAGATTTCACAATCATTGATACTTATCTCAAAAGCATCCTTAGTTCATAAAACATCTTTTCCATAAAACATGGATAACTTTCACATTCATAATTCATAACTTCATAAGTTTTTGTTGATAAATTCATAGTCAAAATCAAGTATAAAGCATGAGTCCATATGAAATCAATTGAAAATCATGTAACTGAATCAAACCACGCATAATAGGATTGAAATAGACAATTGAATCATAACCAATAAGACTCATAGAGATTTGCATTAAACCCTAGTGAAACTGAGTGAAATTGAACTTGGAGATTGAGATTCCTTTGGGACCCAATGGATGAAAGGGATCCATTGGTGAATTCTCACTTGATACCAAAGCCTAGAAAAGCAAGAGAAAGAAGACCTTGAAACTTGAAAGCCTAGCTTTTCTTTCTTAAACTTGAGAGCGAATTGGAGAGGATGAACTTAGATGAAAATTGCGTTTTTTGTAGTTTTAGGAATTGAAAGTCAGTTATAGGACTTAGAATTAGGATCAAAACAATATAGTATAGGCATTAAATGCATAAAGAAAAAAACCCAAGTACTCTTAAGATATAATTATCGAACAGATGTACATTTGGAGGTCTACAGTCCGTCCTGTCAAACGATAGATCAACAACTAAAGCTTGAAAATCTAATCAATTCCCACGAGTTAGTTGTATGACCCATCGTCTAGTCTATAGTTTGTTGGCATTACCTATAGTCCTTAAGTTACCAAAAATTACCTTAGTCCAACTGTCTTTCCACAATTTCCACTCTACTATCTGTAGCACCAACTATGACTCGTAGTTCATATTCGTCAAACACTTGTCTTACAAAAATAAATAAGAGCATAACCAACTCTATGGGGACCACCTATGACCCGTAGCTTATATGACAACTCATCATGTTTAATCGTAACTCATCATCAGAGACTTGATATTTTTCAAAAATTCAAACAATGTCCTATGAAACCCTTCCTTCGACCTGTAGAAATCTCGGTGATTCGTAGGTCAAATCGTAGCACTATACTTTCTGTAATTTAATTGAACTTTTCAACCCAACTTCAACTTCCAATTTCCAAGGTGTTACATGGTTCCTTCCCTGAAAAGGGTGATAGAGCATAATTGATTTTCTAAAAAGTATTTCAGTAAAGAAAAGGTATAGAAAAAGGTAAAGTTCTCTCCGAGGACTATATAACATGTTGATATTGATTGTTTTGGGAGTAGAATCGACCACCAAATTAGGTAAAAGTCTATTTTTAACATAAAGCTCCATAAATTACATAGTCATCGTAGGATAGGATCGTACCGACTTTTAGGCGACTCCTCACCTCCTCTTTGTAAGGCATATTGGATGGATCCATAATTATAGTTAGCATCCTATACCCCGACAAAGAATAAGATGACCCTGACAATATGGGTGAAACGTTGTATTATCGCTAGGCTCATAATGATGGTTTTCGATTACAGAAACTCCCCAACAGAGTAAAGTATATTATTTTCATATTGATTTTGTTGAGTTGTTTTTCGTCCTCCAGTTTAGTTATTTGTTTTATTAAGCCCTATTACATACTCGTACATTCAATGTACTGTACGTTGTCATTCGATCTGCATCATTTTATGATGTAGATCCAGGTACTTAGGATGATCAACATAAGTTCCTTTGAGATCATACCATCCGCTCATCAGATTTTGATGAGACCTCCTTACTTTCGAAGGATTTGTTAGTAGTAGTAGATACACAGTCTTGGTCTGTCTTTCAGTATTCAGTTTCATATGTTTTATTTAAAACTTTATGTTTCATACTCATTGTTTTCAGATAGTTTTGAGATTCAGTAAATTGTTTTATATAATTCTTCTGTTTTGATGCTTGGGTTAGCCTTTCGCTTAGTAGTCAGCCAGGAAAAGAGTTCACTTAAGGACCAACAACGATTCTCGAGTACCTGTCACGTCCATGGTGTAGGCTTGAGATGTGACAAATTTGCTATCAGAGCACATAGTTTAAGTGTCCTAGGGAGTCTATGAAGTGGTGTCAGTACGATCTTATTTATGATTGTGAGGGCCCCACTTCTATAAATAAAGGACTACAAATATTTAAGAATTTTTTTCTTTCATAATCTAGATCATGCAATAGAGTTGTCCCCTAAGAAACTTATGCAGATTCATGTGCTGCTCTAATTCCTCCGACTATGCCTCATCTTCTAGGTACTATAAATAGTAAAGTTCTTATTCCTATTAATTAATATGGCCTCTTAGATAAAGTCTTCAGAAAGTCAAGAGACTACAGAAGGGCTTGAGAGAAGCTCATTAGTATGCTTAGGTGTATTGATTCGAAAGAATGCACTCTTATCCATATGAATCGTGTGTTCGAGCTAAAATCAAGATGTTCTTTTAGATTCATTCTCAAAACCTTGTTTCAGTTGATACCTTTTAAGAAAGAAGTATGTTTTAGAGCGCTTGGATAGTAATGTCGCCCAAAAGATATATTTGTAAATGTAGTAACCTAATCGTAACCACAAAAAATCATAAAATCATATAGGCCAATCTACTCCAACTCAGTCTAAAAGTATCAAATATATGGAAACAGGAGCGAATCTAACCTTATCATATTAATTATCCATCATACTGTCACAAACAACACAATCATAATCAAACAATAACCTAACTGAGTCCCCTCAAGCCTGGTAGGTACACAACAACAAACATAACCCAATCACCCCAATATGGCCGGCATGTACAAACAACAACCTATTATACTAGTGATAGATGATACATATAAATGTGAGTTATTTAATAATAAGCAATAGTGCCAAGTGCCACGTGTCAAGTACCAAGTATATACACTACCTCATGCCTCTGGCACGCAGGTAGGATCCATACGGCTCCCACCTCCTGTTCAGTGGGTCACACGGACAAAGGGACTCACAAGGGATCACTTGAGAAGCCCATATATACCTGCCTAGTCCCGATGTATGACTTTCACAATCGATCCTCTTGGATCTGCTCCATCATGATAACAAAGATATATATGTAACCAAATCAATATAGAAAGGGTCATGACTCTCCGACATACACCATTCGCGTAATCACTAGCTCTATTATATATGGAAGTCTTCACTTTTTACCCCAGATTTTGTGGTGAGGAAATTTTATGATTTATCCTCGTTATTGAAAATAATTTAAGTTTGAAAGATCAAAATGGTAGATCTAAAATAATTTATCTCAAAAATTAATATAATATAAGTATTAAAAAAATATGGATATTTCCATTTGTATAGTTCGCTTGTCAATATACAAATAAGCTAACTATATGAACAAACTTTGTATTTATGTACTTAGGAATGTTTCAAAACTTATACAAACCAAATATATCAACAGGAAAATTATATACAAGTTAGGGTAAGCATATACAAATTGTAGATTTATACAATTAGGAAAATTTTGAATTTATACCATTAAGAGTTGAATTATACAAATTCTAGATATGTGCCACATAATTATGATTGCAAGTTGATGACAAATGGTATTAATTAAAAAAATAGCTACATTAACTAATTAACAAGATAGATTTGCTTATCCACGTAATTTTCTCTAAAATTAATGATGTGGAATAATAATTTAAGTGGGTCCACATGATATAACTACTTTCAAACTTGTGGTGCACGTGTACATAATCTTGATGCTAGCACGCATGTCCACGACTGTTCATTGCTTGGATAAAATTAAATTCAAATAGAAATATCGAATTATATTAATTAAATAAATTAATTTTATTTGACTTTGATTTGATTTTATATTTTTAAATCGATAATAGTTAATTTAATTTTGTTAAGAAAATCAAAGAAATAACTGAATTGAATCGGTAAATGATATGTATATTTTTATTATTATTAACAATTAAATAAAAGGAAAATTACATGATTAAGCAAGCATATACTAGTTAATTATGCATTATAGCTATAGTTTTAGTTAATTATCATCCGCGACAAATATTTAGTGATAATTACGTGGGCTGGGGTTTTGAATTTGTATGATTTGCACGTTTGTAAAATTCGAAATTCGTATAATATAATTTGTATAACTTTTGTATAATGTAATTTTGTATCATATAATTTGTCTAACTGTTTGAAGTTCAGATGTTTGTGTTTGTATAAATTCGTTATTTCGAGTATATGCAAAAAACAGCTCAATTATATAAACGTACCCGCAAATTATACAAACCTACAAATTATACGAATCCGCGAATTATACAAACGAGGCAGCATAAACTGTAGCTACGGCCTTTAAATATGCAAACTATAGCTATGAAACATAATTAAGTTTATTATAGTGTCTATTTGCGAAAATTCCCCTTAAACAAATATTTTTTAAAAAAAAAAATCCACTTTTGTAACGATATGGTATATGTGACTAGTTTTATTATTAATTTGATGTTAATTTTAAGCAATAACTGATCCAAATCGATTCGTGAATTCCAGGCATGTCAATAAAGTGGTGTCTACTTCATCACCTCTCCCACTTTTTATATAGGATAATATATACTTTGTGTCCCAGTTTATATGACCTACTGTTCTTTTTAGTAAGTGTCAAAAAAAATAACAAATTTCTATATTAAAAACAATTTAATTTTAAAATACTCATTTTATCTTAAGAAAAGATTTATAGTCACACAAATATTTATCACTTATTTTAAACCACAAGTTTCAAAATTCCATATCAAGTCAAACTAACTCATATAAAATGGGATGAAAGGAGTAAATATTTCAACACTATTTTAATAATGTCTAATCCTTATAAAACAAAAAAACAAAAAAAGAGTCTTCTCAAAAGCATGACCAAGCATGCATTTCACACCTATTTTGATGACAGATGCAACATTCATGTGAACATCACTAAAATTTAATTTTGTTTTCAGTAAGCTGGTATTGTGCCTATAAATAAAGGATATTTTCTGTTTTCTTTCTAACCAAATATCCAAAGCCTTTTAGCAATTATAAATTTTCTCAATGAAGTCTCAATTCCTCTACTTGCTCTCAATTTTTTGGGTAAGAAAATTATATTTCTCTATTTATCCCATATATATAGTTGTATACTTTCTCTATGAATCAAAATAGTCATAATTGGAAAAACATCAACTAATATTTACTAATTGTTTAATGGGAAAAGGGTCTAATATACCCCTCAACTTTGTCATTTAGAGCTGATATACCCCTCGTTATGAAAGTGGCTCATATATACCCCTACTTATATACAAATGGCTCACATATACCCTTTCCCTCTAACGGAAATGAAAAAATAATAATTTTAGTTTCATTTTTTATTTTTATTTTTATAAAAAAACTATAATCCCATACGGGTATATTTAATCTTCCTCAAACATATTTTTTTGACTTTTTTTTTTGTTTCAATGACTAATTTAGATTTATTATTTTGATGGTCAAATTTATTTATGTTTCATTAATATTCTTGTAAAATTTATTATAGATGACCAATTTTTTTTTCTTCAAATACAAAAATTAAATTACAATATAGACAAAAAAAATTGTTTAAAATTATAATATAGCCACAAAAAAATAGTTTTAAATGTTTTTCTTTACACTAAGGAATGAAAGAAAAAAATAAAATAAGAATAAGAAACTAAAATAATGAAAATCAAAGAAGTCAAAAAATAATTTATGTATGAAAAATATTGAAATATATCTTGAACTTTGCTAGAATAATCCTATATACCCCTAAATGATTTTTAAAAAAAATTATAAGTCAAAAATATAAGTTTAAAATTAATTTTTTCACTTCCGTTAAATGAAGGGTATATGTGAGCTCATTTTGTAACGGTAGGGGTATATGTGAGCCGTTTGTATAACGGTAAGGGTATATATGAGCCACTTTCATAACGAGGGGCATATCAGCTCCAAATAGCAAAGTTGAGGGGTATATCAGACCCTTTTCCCTTGTTTAATTACATGAGGAATTATACTGATTGAACATTTAATTGTTTATTGTTGTTTATATGTAGCTTGCTTTTTGTAGTAAGTCATGAAGCGATATCTCTGGAAGTTTATTGAAAAATAAAATTGCCCAACACTTAGATACCTAAAGTGATCAAAGATGTTCTTCCCCACACAGGTTTATTACAAGTTTGTTTAATTTTGTATATATATACAACATAAAATGACTTTTCCAGAAAAAAATATTATTTTTCATTAAAGTTATACTTATCATAACTACCGTGCTTGTGAATTTGATTTTGTAGATCATAAATCCAATAGTAGTCAGAAAGTATATCACGGTAACTTCGATTTTGGATTGTGGCCTTGGCATCATGCTGCTACAAAGAAAGAGATTTGTGAGCTGAAAGACGATAACAATAATTTTCTTTACAAACCTTACTTCTTCGAAAACGACTTGAAGAAATTAAGGAAATATGATTATATCCAAGCAATTACAACGGTGGTAGAAAGGGAAAGTAGTCAAATATTTCAGAAATACACCATGGAAAAAGTTGAAGAAATAGCAGATGGAAATAGCATGGTATGCCACCAAGTTAACTATCCATACGCAGTGCATTATTGTCATGTTGGAGGAAGAACGAAGATATTCATGGTATCTATGATAGGTGTTGATGGAACAAAACTCAAAGCACTATCAGTATATATCTTTTTGGACCCCAAAGGGATTACCTTTTGTAGTGCTCAATGTTAAGCCTGGAACTACCCATATTTGTCATTTCCTTCCAAATGATCAAATTGTCATTTTCCCTTCTAAAAAGGCCACTAATTAGGCTATTATTTGTATGACATCATTATAATTATGGAAATGAATCTGGCTTCATGGTATTTTTTTTTGTGTGATCTGCAATATGAATTTTATATATTGATTATAACCTTGTGAAATATTTTTGAGATTTAATTGTATGCGCAAAATGATCGTCAAATTGAGCCAATCTTTTCATTCGATTAACTTGTAACGTGCTACATGCAATCTATATTGAGCATTATCTCATGGAGCATAATATAAAAGAAAGTAAATCATAGCCTACCTCGAAGACGAACTGCAATCTCAAACCGTCCAAGCGCTATCCTCCTCTTTTCCAGATCCTTAGACTGACACGGTACTATTAACATCAAAAACTATTGCATCATTATGAGAAGAATGATACCCATATTGCTATAACATATTTCGGACCCAAAATCGGGTAAAAAATGGGCCCGTGGGACTCATTAATTGAATTTGAAAATTGAACCTGTCACTAGGCGTCCCTAATATATAGCTAAAGGAACTTGTGACAAAAATTGGACACAATTCGAGCTCGAAAATCTACTCAAGGAGGCTCACCAACAACTCTAAATGCTCAATTGGATCAACGAAGCGTTGGATGTTGATCCTGGTTACCTGTATCTACATCATAAAAAGATACAAGCCAAATGGCATCAATAGATTGAATGTACGAGCATGCGAGGAGAAATCTAAACAAGACATAAGCTTGAAAGGAACTGAAAGAACAAACCTGGTCTCAACTCAACTCAATTGAACTGAACTCATTTCAATATAAATCAATGTAAATAAGTGCATTATAAAGAAAAGCTTTAAAACATGGATATCAACTCTATGTACTTAGAAATACAAATACAATATAGACTCTGAAATGTATATAAAAATACAAAATAATACTGTTGTGGGAGTTTCTCTAACCGATAACCATCACGTAAGAGCTTTTGTGATGATACAACGTTTTGCCTCACGTTGCCAAGGTCATCCTATACGTACCTTGCCGAGGGTATATAACCTGACTACCAAGTGGATCCACCAGTCTATGCTATAACACTAAAGAATCATCTAAAAAGTGTGACTTTTTTCTACCCATGATGGCTTTATGGTTTATGGGGGCTGGGAGTTGTCTGAACTCTCCCACATATCGATGTTCAATACTACTCCCAAAATATAATACTAGCTCTTATGTTTAAAAACATATTTCTTTATGTGGTTTGAGATAATTGCTCAAAACTTAACTCAAAGGCTCCTCTAGGAAATCAAAATGCCCTCTCTTGCTTAATTGGGAAAGTATTTACTCTTTACTCAACTCAAAACTCAAGTCTTAATTCCTCTTCCCAAAAATTGAAAAGTAGTAAATATCCAATCTAAATGTAATATAATCTAATCTAATTCCTCTTCCCAAAAATTGGAGTATAAATTCAAAATCTAAATATTCAACATAGTCTTAGAATTTCGTCATATACCACATAAATTATTTTTCATTTTCTCTATGGATTCTATTGACCATAAATTTATGGAAAAATTATATGAAATAACAAATTATTAATTCAAATTAAATGTTATAGTCATAGTTTATTTTAATTGTAATTCGTAGCAAACATTCCCTTTTTTTGCCATCTGATTCGGTATACAATTAGCCATTTTCGATATACAATTAGTCATTTTATACATTTCAGTACAAAATGTATAAAATGTGTTTGTGTATAAAGTGAGAGAAAAGTGTATATACAAATACAAATACAAATACATATATTTTCGTCCTATACACTTATAATTATACAAATACAGATCTTATTATACAAATTACAATGTATAAATAAATCTATACAAAACTGAACAATTTGTATAAAATTGGATGTTTGTAGCGAATTATACAAATCAAAAGCTCCATAGCAAACATAAAATTTGTTATGAAGCGCAATTGTGAAAACTATAGCTATAACATACAATTATGATTTTTATGTTTGTTATATGTGAAAGTTGCTCTAAATTTATAACTTAACCAAAAATACTAACAAAGAATCAATATTCTTCTTTTTAATATTAGAATATCTTATAATTGTAGTAAAATGTAGCCTAGAATAATATAGTATATCTAAAGTAGTCTAATTTCAACTGATGAAAATTAATGAAGGATATATATATATATATTTTCTGCCTCTTTGTTTCTTAAATTAATTGTATGTGTTGTAGTTTTTTCTAGTCCAAGAGGAGGGAAAGACGAAAAGGAAAGGAAATTGTAGAAAAAAAATGAATTGAAAGAAGTTTTTTTTTATATCTAATCATTGATTTAATTTCTTCCTTTTGTTGATAGATTTTGCCGAAACTTTTGATTTTTCTACAAACCTCAAAGGTTTTTTTTTTTTTTTAAAAAAAAATAGAGAATAGAGTAGGTCTCCTCTTCTTCTTCATTTTGACTTTTTGATGGTAAACAATGTTGTCGTTCTATTTTTGCAGTATGAAGTGATTGAGATGCGATGTATATGGGTCATGCCATGGTGAATGGTAAGCTCTTCGTCTTTTGCTCATTTCTCTATCTGTGATATTAATTTAGGTACATGACTTGTTTTGATACAAATTTTTTAAAAAAGATTTATTGAATTATTGATAATTCAAGGTAAATTGGTGATTTTTAGTTGTTATATGGTGAGTCGTGTGTTAGTTTGTCATCAGAAAATGTTAGATGCCATATTTTCGTTGAAATAAATCATGATTGGTGCGTGGGTAAACTAACTCAATGCTATGTGATCTCACAAACCTCGTAGGGATAACCCCTTGACAAAATCCACAAGCAAAATCCTCAAGAACGATGAACTTTGGCTCTTTCTCCTATTTTCTCCTCTTGCGTTCTTTCTCTAAAAAACCTAGCGTGAAATCCTTGAGTGCGTAAATGGACCAAATTCAGTTTAGACCCTAAGTAATTTCCAAAAACTAATTAATTTAATTGGATAGTGAAAAGACCATAATACCCTTCTAAAATCCGGTATAATATCTCCCCCTTGGGAACATTCATCCTCCAATGAGATTACTCTTAGTAGACTAAGGGTGTAACATCTAACATTCAACTCAAGCACCCAACAAGCAAATCTAACACATCAAGCAAAATGTAACTACAACATGCCAACTTATAAATGAATACCAAGAAAAGGATTAGTACCTTAATTTGGAACTTCTCCGGAGTCGAAGAGATGTGGATATCTCTTCTTCATATCTTCCTCAGCTTCCCAAGTAGCTTCCTCAATAAACTGATTCCTCCAAAGAACTTTGATTGATACTACCTCTTTTGTTGTCAACTTGCGAACTTGGCGATCTAGAATCTGAACAGGAATCTCATCATAAGATAAGTTCTCCTTGATTCCAATATCCTCAGTAGGTATGATAAGTGAAGGATCGCCCATGCACTTCTTCAACATAGAGATGTGAAATATCGGATGAACCGCTACTAACTCTTGTGGTAGCTTCAACTTATAAGCTACATTGTCAATCCTCTTGGATATTCTGTAAGGACCAATATATCGGGGACTAAGCTTCCCCTTCTTACCAAATCTCATAACCCCCTTCATGGGTGAAACTTTCAAGTAGGCCCAATCATCTACTTCGAACTTTAACTCCCTTCTCCTAACATCAGTNGGACTAAGCTTCCCCTTCTTACCAAATCTCATAACCCCCTTCATGGGTGAAACTTTCAAGTAGGCCCAATCATCTACTTCGAACTCTAACTCCCTTCTCCTAACATCAGTGTAGGATTTCTGACGATTCTGCGCTGATTTCAACCTTTCTTGAATAACTTTCACCTTCTCCATAGCTTGATGAACTAAGTATGGTCCTATCAGCTCAGCTTCACCAACTTCAAACCATCCAATATGAGATATGCATCTTCTCCCATAAAGAGCTTTATAAGGAGCCATTTGAATGCTAGAGTGGTAACTATTGTTGTAAGCAAACTCAATGAGATGTAGGTGATCATTCCAATTACCCTTGAAATCAGTCACACATGCCCTCAAAATATATTCTAATGTCTTAATAGTGTGCTCTGCTTTACCATATGTCTGATGAGGATGAAAAGCAATACTTAAGTTCACCTTTGATGCCAAGCCTTTCTGGAATGACTTTCAAAACTGTGCAATAAATTGCACACCTCTGTCTGAAATAATGGAGACCGAATCTCAATGAAGTCTAACTACCTCTTGAAGATACAATTTGGCATAGTCCTCTGCGGAATGAGTAGTCTTTACCGGCAAAAAGTGGACTGATTTGGTCATTCGATCCATAATCACCCAAATAGAATCATGTTGTCTGCGAGACCTTGGTAAACCTATGATGAAATCCATATTGATCATCTCCCACTTCCATTGCGGAAGTTCTATATTCTGTGCCATACCACCGGGCCTTTGGTGCTCTACTTTAACTTGTTGGCAATTTGGACACTTAGCAACAAACTCTACAATGCCCTTCTTCATACTATTCCACCAATAAACCTCTCTTAAGTCATGATACATCTTTGTGGAACCCAGATGGATGGAATATCTGGAGCTAGCTATGAGCTTCCTCTATGATCCTTTCTGGGAGTTCATGCATCCTTGGTACACACAATCTACCTTGATACCTCAATACATCATCTCCCCCTTGTTCAAAAGCCATTACGTTTTGCTTATGAACAAATGCCTTCAATTCAAGCAAAATAGGATCTTAGTCTTGCTTTTCTTTCACTTCTGACACTAATAATGATTCAAACCATTCATCACCACTACTCCTCCTTCTGTGGAATCCATTAGTCGAACTAGTAATCGTGCAAGTCTGTGCACATTTTTTGCTAACTCTTTCTTATCTTCCTCAAAATGGGCGATACCGCCCATAGACAACCTGCTCAAGGCATCATCAACAACATTAGTCTTACCTGGGTGATAGAGAATACTCATGTTATAATCCTTGAGTAGCTCTAACCACCTTCATTGTCTTAGATTAAGCTCTTTCTTACTAAACACATATTGAAGACTCTTGTGATCGGTGAATACATCAACATAAACACCATACAAATAATGACGCCATATTTTCAAAGCAAATACTAAGGTAGCCAACTATAAGTCATGGATTGGGTAGTTTTTCTCGTGAACTTTCAACTGTCTGGAAGCATAAGTTAAACTTTTTCATTTTGCATTAACACACAACTCAAACCAACTCTAGACGCATCACAATATACAACAAAGCCTTGCGTACCTTCTGGTAAGGTCAATACAGGGTCAGTAGTCAACCTCTTTTTCAATTCCTGAAAGCTTTTCACACAAGCTTCAGACCATTGAAACTTTACTGTTTTCTGAGTCAACTTGGTCAAAGGGGACGAAATAGATGAGAACCCCTTTACAAACCTTCTATAATATCCAGCCAACCCTAAGAAACTCCGAATATCAGTTGGAGATGTAGGTCTAGACCAATTCTACACTGCCTCTATTTTCTAAGTGTCAACTTTAATTCCATCACCAGAAACAATGTGGCCTAAGAATGCCACAAACTCAAGCCAAAACTCACACTTAGAGAACTTAGCATACAACTTTTTATCCTTTAGAGTTTAAAGAACTATTCAGAGATGGTTAGCATTATCTTCATCATTCCTCGAATAGATTAGTATATCATCAATGAATACGATAACAAGCATATCTAAACAAGGCTTGAATACTCTATTCATAAGGTCCATAAATGTTGCAGGTGCATTAGTTAAACCGAACGACATGACCAAAAATTCATAATGACCATAACGGGTCCTGAAAGTTGCCTTTGGAATATCACATTCCCTTACTCTTAACTGATGGTAGCCAAATCTAAGGTCTATCTTAGAGAAACAAGTGGCACCCTGAAGTTGATCGAAGAGGTCATCAATTCTTAGAAGAGGTTACTTATTATTGATGGTAACCTTGTTCAACTGACTGTAATCTATACACATCCTATGGGAACCATCATTCTTTCTCACAAATAAGACCAGAGTGCCCCAAGGTGAGACATTTGGTCGAATGAAACCTTTCTCTAGGAGATCTTTCAACTGCTCCTTTAACACTTTTAACTCTGTTGGTGCCATTCTATATGGGGCGGAATAGATAGAGGACGAGTATCTGAAAAAAGGTCTATACCGAAGTCTATTTCTCTCTCAGGAGGAACTCCTGGAAGATCATCTGGAAAGACTTCTGGAAACTCTTTTACTACTAGAATTGACTGAATAGTAAGTATCTCAACACTAGAGTCATTAACTCGGACTAAGTAATAGACACGCCTCTTAAAAACTAACTTTCTTGCCTTAAGATACGAAATAAAACGACCCTTAGGAACTGTTAAACTGCTCTTCCACTCTATAACTGGCTCATTAGGAAATTGGAACTTGACTACTCGTGTTCTACAATCTATTGATGCATAGCAGGCATGAAGCCAGTTGATACCTAAAATGACACCAAAATTTACCATATTTAATTCAACTAAGTTAGCCATGGTACTCTTGTGATTGACGGAAATTGTACAATCACAATAGACTCTTTCAGCTAGAATAGGCTCACCAACAGGTGTAGAAACACTGAAGGGCTCAAGAAGTTGCTCAGGAAGAACATTGAAATTCATAGCAACATATGAAGTTACAAAAGATAAACTCACTCCTGGATCTAGCAAAGCGTAAATATTAAAGTTAAAGACTTGGATCATACCAGTGACAACATTTAGCGAATCCTCTTGTTCTTGCCAACTAGTTATAGCATACAGACGGTTTCCTCCTTTGCCTGTCCCTGAAGTAGCTCCTCTAGATACAGCTCTTTCTGGTGGAGCAACTGAAGAAGACTGGGCTCTATTGCCCCCATTACCGTTACCCTACTTGTTCTTCGGACTCTCTCATAAAATGATCATTCTGGCCACACTTAAAACAACCAATGGAGCCACCACGACACATCCCTGAGTGGTTCCTACCACACTTAGCACATGGAGGAGACTTACTACCCCATTGTGCCATAGTACCTTGAGAATAGGCACGTTTAGCACTGAAATTCTGACTATTGTACTCACATTTTTTCCTTGGTACAGGTGCACTAGCAAATGATGGAGCAGGTCCTCATTCCCTGATGTCTTTGCCCTCTTGTTCTTAAACTCTTCCCTATCCCTCAGTTTGTCCTCCTCAACTTGTTGCATATGGAGCATTAGCATTGCTATGCCCATATCCCCTATCAACATAGTTGTATTACCTTCCTTGCTTGACAGACGAGATAACCCAGCAACAAATAAACTCATCCTGCTCTTCATGTCAGCAACCATCTCCGGAGCATACCGGGAAAGTTGTGTGAACTTCAGACTGTACTCATGGACGCTTAAAGAATCCTGCTTAAGAGTGAGGAACTCTCGTACCTTTGCTTCTCTCAGTTCTCGGGGAAAGAAACACCCCAAGAGAGCCTCCTTAAAATAAGCCCAACTCACAGGTGGTGCTCCCACAGCTCGGTTCTTCTTCCATTGATCAAACCGGTTCCTAGCGACACCCTTCATTTGGTATGCAGCTAGTTCCACCCTCTCAGTATCAGCAACATGCATGATCTCAAAAACCTTCTGAAACTCCCCAACAAAGTTTTCTGGATCCTCAGTAACACTTGATCCTATGAAGCTTGAAGGATTCATCCTTAAAAACTCACGGACTCTAGAAGTATCAGCCACTTCCTAACGATTCTCTCTCTATTGCCCAGCTTGATTGGTCACAACTTGGCTCAACATCCGGATGGCCTCACGGAACTCAGCATTGGTGACCTCTCATTGGAGTTGCACGTCTGGTGCATTAGCTACCCCTTGTTCCTGTTGTTCAACATCTCTTCTAGCCGGATGACCTCTGACAGCTCTTTGTGGAGGCATATTCTGAAAGACACACGCATTTTTCTCTATCTGTGATATTAATTTAGGTACATGACTTGTTTTGATACAAATTTTTTAAAAAAGATTTATTGAATTATTGATAATTCAAGGCAAATTGGTGATTTTTAGTTGTTATATGGTGAGTCGTGTGTCAGTTTGTCATCAGAAAATGTTAGATGCCATTTTTTTGTCATATATAACGAATATGTTTTATATATCTATTGTTTTCTATCAATAAAAATAGTCAAACAGAACTAAAAATAAAAAATTAAATTGTTGCGTTTGTTTGGGAGAATCTTTTCCCAATTGAAAAAAAAAACGTGTGCACCCTCAAACATGTACTATTATTTTTTTATAAGAAAAAATGGGAATAAGGGAAAGGTAAATGAGAATTACAAGATAGAGAATAGAATCCTCACCAACAAGATGGAAGTTCAGATAGCTAACCAACATAACTAATAAGATTCCTCTCAAACAACTATTAAATAGTTAAGTTAAGGGAATGGTCAATCGGAAATTGTTTTAACCAACAATGGCCTAATTATCAGCTATACCAACACTGAGTTTTAGTATCCACTCTTATATTATCCCATTGTTATTATTTTTTTATATTTGTTTTGATAAATTTGTTATCTCATTAAATTAATAGTAGAATCAATGGTCATTTTTCTATCTCCAGTTTAAATTTTTGTATATATATATATATATGGACATATATATTTCTTACATATATTTATACACTATATATACACGATTATATACTATTTATACAATATAGATACATAACATAGACATGTGGCCATGAAACGCTATAATAGATTATCTCACTTAATTATATACATTAGAACCATAATCCTTAAAACCTCAAACAATCAATTGAGATCGATGTGTATAATTAAATAAGATAATTTATTTTATGTGGTTAACTTAACTACCTAATAGATGTTTGAGAGTGCACACACAAGTTTATCAAAATTTTGAAGATATTATCATGTTAGGTGCTCAATTAAAAAAAATGATAGATTGAGTGTCTAAATTAAATTTACTGACAAATTTAATATTAGACATTACAATTTGTGCGCATCTCAAATATTGAACTTGCTATCTCTAATAATTATATTTGTAGTAACTTTGCGTACCAAGATTTAGTAATATGTGGAGTTATCGCCAATCTTTATTAGAATTTGAGCTCTGATCTCTCATGATTTCACCCACTTCATTTATTGTTAAACCGCACTCTTAATTTTGTAGTAATGTATTTGAGTGGATACTTATGACTATGATTTGGATGTATTTATTTTTTTCTTCTAATTAGGTATGGTCAATCACAAGTTCATGAAAGTAGTTTGCGCGGAAGAGGAGATGGCAACCGCATAGATGGTAAGTTGGAGTTGACAATAAATAATGTGTTCTCTTATTTGAAAGAAGTTAAGGATATCTTTCCGTACCAAAGGGAAAAGTATAACATGTTCCTTGTTGTTATGAACGACTTTAAGAGAAAAAGATTTGCTACTGCAACTTGCTTATTGTCATGATTGCTTTATTTCTATTCTTATTTATGTGGGACCAAGTATTTGATATTCCTCACAAGAATTGATGTTGTTGGTGTCGTAGCAAGAGTGAAAGAATTATTTAAAGGACATTCTAGTTTGATCCTTGGATTAAATCATTTTTTGCTCAAAGGGTATGAAATAATCGTCAATGAAGAAGAAAAGAAAATAGGTTCGGAACAAGCACTCAGTTTAATGAACAAAAAAATGTTGCAGTTCTATTATCTTATGATTTTAATAATAAAAGATATGTCTTTCTTCCATAAAAGACTTTAGTTTTAACTTACTGTCTTATGATTTCTTGCAAGAAACGTTTAGAAAATGACCATGAATAGAACTCCTTCCAAGATATTCTATTCATGGGTAAAAAGGAGCGCAAGGACGTTAAAAATATATATCATGAAGTGATAAAATATTTTTAGTTTGAATATATAGATATTATAGACGACTTTTATGTTCTTGTTTGTTACTGCGTACTATTTTTTTATATATGTAGGTTGTCGTACTTCTCAATGACCATCCAAATCTACTGTCAAAATTCTTGACAGATTTTTCACAAAATTACAAAAAGAGTTAATAATTTTTTTTTGCAAAGGATCACTTTGTTATGGAACAAAAATTCTTGAATGGGTTGATAGATTTAATTGGGTTGATTACAAATGACTAAGGTCAACCCTATTTATACGGGATGATTTAAATATTAAATGTTTAGAATATTTTATTTTTTTCTACAAATATCTCCCTCAAATATCTAATACTCTAGAAAAATTGGACTTTTTCCAAGAACAAAAATTCAACGTATTACTCTACAAAATTCTAGAAAATTCTACTAAATATTTAAGATTTTTTTGTACCTTCATTATTTTCATAATTTAGTCCATTTAGTAGTTAAACTTAAAAAGTGTTAATTAGTTTGTTTTTATTTTTTTCAGACTTGGTAAACATTTGTGATATATCCAATGTAGTTAGCAAAGATGGAGTGAATCAAAACGGGTAAAAGAAATATTCAAAGCCTTAAGTAAGAATAGCAAGGAACAAATTATACTAGTGATAAGTGAAGAATAAGGGAATGAAAGAGATATATATAAACGAATTATTAAACCATTAACTTGGATCAATAATGCAAGGCTATATACTTCTGATTACTGTCACGATTTGGTAAAAATCGATCTAAATTATAAAATTGAATCAAATTGATTAAATAAATCGATTTTTATTTGATTTGGTTAAAAAGTATCTGAATTAAATCGACAAATTATATATATATTTTTATAATTATATGTATGTTTTCATTAAAATTTATTTAAGAAATCAAAAAGATCAAAACAAAAAAGTATCAAAAGGGCCATTTTTTATAATTATATATAGGACAAATTACTTAACTACACTCCTTTACTTACCTTAATATCTATGTATCCCTACTTATTTCAAAAATTTCAAAAATCCCTTATTTTACTTATGTATCCCGCGTGTATCCCATGCACAACGCTATGTATCCCGCTATGTGGAATGTATCAAACGCTATGTATCCCGCTATGTGGAATGTATCAAACCTAATGTATCCCGCTATGTGGAATGTATCAAACCTAATGTATCCCGTGCACAATGCTATGTATCTCACAAACATCATTTTTAAGGGATTTTTGGCAAATAGAAAACTAGAAGGGATAGGATGTTATTTAGTACACATATTATAATATGTGGTTCCTATAATTTATACTTATATATATACATATTGAATTAACTGATTGTTGATAAAAATAAGTTGATCAACACAAAGAGGACGGTTCTAGTTGCTCAAGATGATGCGAGACTAAATGACACTATAGAGTTGAACGTAGTTGGAGTTTTGGTACAAGAATTATAAGATCCAAAATAATATAAAGATAATTCACTTTTTATTAATGAATTGTTGTCTTCTTTCCCTTTAGAATGAATCATTTCTTTTACATGGATAATAATTGAAAAATCGAATCAAAATTGATAACAATCAAATCGATGTATAAAGTAACATGCAGTTTTAGCTTTCTCAGCATCAATAATAGACTCCACTAACTTAACATAATTCTCCAATTCCATTTCTATAATAATAAATAAAAAAAAATCTATAATCAAACTCCTCCATATGCTTCACCTCTCAGAATATAAGGTCTTCACAGATTTACCAATGCATCTTCACTCTCTGCCACAAAAAACACAAATAATGCAGACTTTTTCAGAATCCTCTTAAGTGTTGCTTCCCCTTGTATATCCAATTCATTAATCATATAATTGTTACGGTCTGAAATCTCAGATCATGATGACACCAACTAACGTCCCATCAGTAGGTAAGCCAAACTCATAGCCCTGAACCAGAAGTAAGTGGTAATCGATCACGTGAAAGAGAAACATATGGAAAGCAAGGAACAATTATCGAAAAAAGAAATAGACAGAATCAAATATACAAAACATATCCCCAAGATCTGATATCAGTCGGTATTCGAGATACTAATCAAAATAGGAGTACAAAGTAAATACAAATATACAGAATCATCTCCAAATATAAATAACGAAACAGAAGGAGAAGGACAACTCCAAACACCAGGAGCTCACCCCAGTCTTCGAATTCAAAAGTTGTTTCGCACGAGGCACACATCAACAACGAAAACTCGTACTAGGATCTGCAGGATGCAGAAGTGTAGTATGAGTACTTATAAGTGATACCGAGTAGGCATAGATGATAGACCGACTGAGCTCCAAAGACAAAGCTAAGTATAAATAACAGGTAAAGAAGGAGCATATAGTACAAGTAGCTAAATAACCGAGAACGCACAATAAAAGTAAGCAACGACAAGAAAAAAGAATAAAGGAAGCAAGTAACTGAGACAAAGGAATGTACCCGAAGGCACTAGCCCAAAAAAATTATCACAACAATATTCTACTACAAAAGTCAACTAATCAAAGATATACTAACAGTAACCACCACAAAACATCATAAAAGCCAATAGGTCAATCCAATTCAACTCAGTCAAAAGGTATCAAATATAAGAAAACAAGGGTGAATCTAATCCTATCATATAAATTGTCGGTGATACTGTCACAAACAACACAATAATAATCAAAGAATAACCTAATTGAACCCCCATAAGCCCGGAAGGTACACAACATCAAACATAACCCAATCGGTCCCTTATATGACTAGCAGGTGCAAACAACAACCAATTATACTAATGATAGACGATGCTTTAATTGTGAGTTCTGCAATAAAAATCAATAGTGCCATGTACCAAGTATATACACCTACCTCCTGCCCACAATACGCTAGGTAGGATCCATGCGGCTCCCAACTCCTGTTCAGTAGATCACACGGACGGAGGGATTCATAGGGAACTCAAGAAGTCCATTATACATGACTGGTTCTGATCCAAGACTTTCACTATCGATCCTCTTGGATCTGCTCCGTCATGGTACCAGACATATATATATATATATATATATATATATAACCAAATTAGTATAGAAAAGGTCGGCAACTCTCCGACCGATCAAGTAAAAAGTGAGCACATCTTCGATGCCTCTTTATCTCAAAAGTCCACTTATCAGTTTTAAAGGTAGTAGGACTCCCGTAAAAATCAGCTTTAAGAGTAAAAAGGGCATAAACATACTTTTCTCAAAATGGTGGTAAAATCAATGCATTTGTTGGGATCGATTTACAAAGTGGTTTTACCGGTATTTTACCCTCGAGAAGTACTACATATCTATATGAAAGTCGTTTTACCGGTATTTTGCAAGAACAATTGAAGTGATTCAATTTTGAATATCATAAACAGAAAACAGAGAAACCAGAACATGATTGATAGTAAGTCGTTTGCCTTCTGTGAATATAAATTATCTCGTTAAGGTAAATTACTTTAAATATAGAAAAGTGAACTTTTCGATAGATTAAAAAAGAAAGTTAGCTGCATAAATTAAGACACAGAAAATATTTAATTCAAGAATGTTGAAAGAAACAAGAAAATACATAAAAACATATATATAGAGCCGCAATTATTCATTTCTCTCATGCCCCTTTAATTGTTGATCTTCCTGCAATTCTTCCTGATTTCTCCCCTGAAACCTGTTAAAGGTGAAATATTCCCCATCTTAACCATAGACTTTGTGAAATGCTCGAAGAAAAGCTGATTGTTCTCTGCATATTGTTTCACAAGTGCTAGTGACTCTTGATTCTTAGTAACAAGAACTTGATCTGAGTTCAACAGTCCCTTTGAAGCCAACAAGTTCTTAAAGTAGCTGTTGTCAAATTTTATTGGGGAGACGAAATCTAAGAAAAATAAGGTTTGGTCACCACCAGATCTTGGACACGTAGCGCGCAATTGGGCAGCATATGATTGTTCCAGTGTATAGTCTGGTAAACTGTTTCCTGACTGATTGTAAAGTCTCTGCCTAAAGCTGGTGCATCTTGCATTTCCAATTGTGTGGCTCCCTGTACAACAAAAATTTGGGCATTAATTAAGTGACAAGTCATGTTAAAGGATATATAGTGCTCAAAAGGACATGTTAATATGTTGTCAGTGCATATAAGTTGAATTCGTTAACGTCTTATTACCAGATAAAGCTACAAGATCAACAATATCAAGCCCCTTCAACTTGAATTTAGTAAGAATGGTATTAAAAGTGTTGTTTGGAGCAGGGATATTATAGTTGGAGCCACTTAAACTGGCACCTCTGGAGTCTCTTCTTCCTAATGGTACCTCCCAGTTTGGTCCACCAGCCTGCATATACAAAAATGAAAAATGTCAATTTTGTTAATCCTAAAATGCACTTTTGCGACAAGAGGGAGTTGTTCATATGGTTAGCACCACCCTTCAGTACTTCCAACCTTATTGTGAGTTTGAGTCAGTAAGGGAGCAAAGGTGGGAGCTCATGGGGGAGGAGTAAAAAAATTGTACTTTTACATTATAGCTATTCAACTTACTAAAACTGTTGAATCCCTTGCAGCTAGTGCCAATATGTCTGCACATGATACAGTTTGAGGGCACTCCTTCTCCAGTGCCTTCTTAATTTCATCAATGACTTCAAATCCACGAACCGAATTCCTGTTGGGATTTGATCGTTTCTCACTAATTATGGTTCCACTGTTTTCAAGAAGCAGAGATGCATCACAGCCCTACATGAAAGATTGAAAATAATAGTTAGTCATCACTTTTTCTTTTGAATCCCCCTTGGTAGAATTGTGACATTCTTACATTTGTTTTAATAGTCTAATTTAAATTTATGACTAACCAATATAAATAGTACTATTTCCTCTATCCTAATTTATGTGACATTGTTTGATTTGACACAAAATTTGAGAAAGAAAGACATACTTTTGAAATTTATCGTCTAAAACTAACCTTAGACATTTGTGTCACATCAATTGGGATCAGAGGGAGTAGGTAAAATAGGGTGTGACATTGCATATAATAACATTAGAACCTTACCTTGACAAAGCAATCATGGAAATGAAGCCTCAGCAAAGAAGCAGCCATTCGAGCCTCCTTGGCTACGGCCTTGGCAACAATAGACTTGACTATTTCTTTAGCTTGGGGACATGACCTGTCATAAAATTGTGGGAATAGATAACCACCATAAGTCTTAGAAGACAAACAAATTGGTGCAAAAGCAAGGAGAACAATAACCATGAAGAAGCTCATTGATTGAGCCATAATGAAAAGTATTTAGTTAGGGACTTAATTAATTTGAGAATGTAATCATAAAAGTTATGGCTTGTGTTGATGAAATTGATCCATATATAGAGTGTTCAATGAATGAATGGAGTGTTGGTTACAAATGGAGTTGGTTGCTTATTAGTTATGAAAATAGTATTAGTTTTTTCACAAAGTGAAGCAGAGACATGTTCTTTACCAAGTACAATACCATGATTGATTTGGTTGGCAATTGAGAATTGACATTCAACTTTGTGAGATTTTAAATCATTCTTAATGCATTACAAATGATTCATTATAACTTCTTGCTATATTTTTAAACCTTTGTAAAGTTGATCAAGGATACCAGCTCCATTTAAGTTTTTAAACAAAATGAAAATAAAAATTAATGAAAGCTATTTTAATTGAAATGTTTCTTGTTTTTAGCCGATTTACCAAACATATCGGTGAATGTCATTGAAAAGACAAATAATGTGCATGAATTGGCCTAGTCGTCCCCCAACCAAAATCCAAATATATTGTAGCTGTCAAGGGTAAACCTTTAATCCAAAGGTTTAATGCAATCTGAATATTCATTTGGGTTATAATCCAAATGAATATAACCTCCGCTATTGTTGATTTCTTTTTCTTTGCAATAATTACTCCAAAGAGATCTAATTAATGTAATAATATAAGGAAGATTCAATTTATCATTAAAATTTTGCTTACTGAAATCAAATGAGGAATATACGTATCAATTTAAGGGGGAAAAGGAACAACAGAAAATATTCATGGAAAAAACAGAAATGAAGATGTTTAAAAACAGTAAAGTGAAACTAATGAGCGAAACAACAGGTAATGCTCAATACTGGCAACTTTGTCTGTCTTTCTTGGTTTCTTGTGTCTATAAATTATCTCATACTAGCTGGAGTTTGGCTAGCTCGCTTCGCGTTCTTCTCGTGTTTGAAGGATAGCTGGAAGAGGTGCTGTAATTTTGATAAGCTGCAAGATGAAGTACTGTCAAAAAGATTACTTTGAATTGAGATAACTAGCAAGGTAGCCTTGTTTAAATGTTTAAAAACACAATTCAATTGTCAAATATGAACCTCTTTGTATATAACCAAAACTGAACTTGTTCCAGCCCAAATCTAAAGCATCGAAAGCTTGGGAACATTCAATCAATATAGTTCTATAGTAAGACCAAGGGAAACTGATGAGTACATGCTTAAGGTTTGTAGAGTCGAGACCCATCCAGCCTTAAACATCACGCTCAAGGTAGTAAGGTCCCATTTAGTAAAGTCAGTGCTGCTACCTGATAAAGGTATAGAGTGATAACAGCGATAAAGTAATCTAACAGTTTAAACTGTCAGCAACACTGTTTCATCAAAACAAGCATTTCAGATGAATATTCCTCTGATTCATTACTATAAAACTGCAAATGACTAATAATAGAATCGCCAGGGATGTAATATGCAAATGTCGCATTGAAATTATTGAATTTTGTTAGATCGGTAACATCTAAATTACTGGTTTCTAAAACAATACTAAGAAAAACAACTAACCTCATTTGTGATTGGGTGAATAAGACCTATTTGATGTGCATGCAGGTAATATCCACAGTCTCCAGGAACAGGATTCTCTGGTCTTTGATAGCCTCTAATAAGAAAGTAAAGCCAACTAAAATCAGATCATGATATTAGCAGCAGACAAAGCTATTGTTCTTGTTTAAAGTGATTAGATAGACTAAACTACTTTCTGTTTCAATTTTAAGTAATTTGACTATCTTCGCAATTAACACGAAGGATAAAGCTTTATTTGGTCCAAAATAGGCATAATGTATAAACTATTGTAACTGTCATGATAAAGGTCACTGTTGATAAGTACTTTCTCGCTTAACAGGATAACCAAAGATGTGGAAGAAGGGTAATCCAGATAGCAAATTCAGTTAGTGTTTACTACTAGGACTATCTAATTAAAATGAATACCGACAAATAAAAGTCCAATTTCATACCCATCTTTCTCAAAACTTTCATCCATTAATTCAGGATGAAAGCACTTTGGTTGCCCACCAGATACATAGAGAGGATCACCTGGTAAGATAACAATTATTAATAAATCATAAAAGGAGCAAAACAAGTTTGTAATACTACTTACATGAAAAGAAAAGCTGTCGTAGCATGCTACAGTTATGTTACAAGAGCACTCCTAATTATACACACAGATTAATCAATTGACATTGGTTAGTTTGATGAGGTATACAAATTATATTTTCCATAAACAATCTCTTTAAACAAACACCCTAGGGTCTATGAATGCAGTACTGTTGCCTAGAAGTTCAGCTTGCACACAGTTACAATTAACTCAGGGATAACAATTCTTAGCCTTGGACTGACCACATTAAACAGGGGAGCATACTCGGTAAAAATCTGAACACGAGATGTTTGATGAGAAATTACATAATGAATGATACAGTAAGGAAGTACTAACTGCTCTTTTTTAAGTTAGCAAGTGTTTGTCAATGGAACAATTATCTAAACCTGCATTTAGATAAGCAAATCATTTTTGCTTGGCTATAACCTAGAGGAAGGAACACATTCCAATGACCCATATTATTTACGTTGTAGAGGGCCTCATGTCGACTTCATCGGAGAGGTCATTGACATTTCTGTAACAAAGCAGATGCATACTCACAGGCATAGTTCAGGACTCATTCTCTTATTGTAACCCAATGTATAGACTTAAGTTCTTCCATCACCTTTTCTCCTTTGCTCGTGCACTTAAGTAGATACTTACTGATATGCTTTCATAGAACTAAGAACAACAAATGTTTGCAATGCACCATCCAATGTCGAGTACTAGTCAATACATGGCTGAAGTTGGTGAACTTCGTGTTTCTCTTTTCTTTTGTGCATGTTTCTTTTAGAAGACAAACTGATATTTCCACCTTTATGTTTATATTTAATTCTTTTATGATAGCGAAGGATAGATTATAAAATTTCAGATTTACCAATTAGTGGATATCCAATGAAAGAGAGGTGGATGCGGATTTGGTGTGGCCTTCCAGATTGAATCTCAACCTGTTAATAATGTACAACGTTAAGGAAAGAAAATATAAGGTTCCTTCTCCAGCTCAAGGGTAAGGAAGGTTAAGGAAGGTGGCTATAACATTAAATTTCTTATGTCTTGACTTCTAATACCTGAACCAATGTGCAGTTATTCTCTGAATCTCTTTCCAGAACGCGAACACTGCTCAGAGCTGGCTTCCCTAGAAAAAAAAATCAGAACAGATTAAGCCAACACTAATGTCCTCTGAAGCACCACATGAATGATAACAACTGAATGAATCTTTTATAAAAAGTTAATCAAGGAAATGTTCGCCTAAAATAAATAAATTTGAAAACCTGAAGGAGAAGCAACATACAACCCTTTAGCAACTCCAGGATATTTAATTGTACCAATTGGTTGCTTGATGACAACCTATCAGTCAAAATTACTTTTAAATTTAAGTAACCTGATGGATTGACTGCCGTAGAATAGACACTCCAACAGAAAAATTGAAACTGGGAGAATAATGTTATGCTATTACCTCATCCATATCCATCACACCACTTACTAGCGTCCGATATATCTTGCAAATCTTCCTCATTGTATTGCACTCTGAGTTGGTGCATCTATACAAGTAAAGTTTAACCATCCGTGACAAATCCACATAAATTTTTTACAAGGCAAAATATGTGCTAATTATGGCAGAAAAGTACAGGAAGGGGCACAACTGTCAAGAAGCAAATGATGTTTCTGAATTTTCTTTGCGGCTTTAGTAGGCGCTCCACAAGTGCCATTCCAAAAAGTGTTAAAATAAAGTCACCCTCTTCAGATTAGGATTTCGTTTTTCTTTAATAACTGCATTTCTTCAGAAGATCAAAACATCAAAAGTTACAAAGCTAATCTCAAGGAAGAATGCAACAAAAAGGATTGAACCTAACGCCAAACTTTTAGTTCTTTACTAACTAACCAACAGTTATCTTCATTATATAACAAATAAGTCAATAAGCATGCAGAAGTAAAGGTGAACTACAAGTGAGATATAGGGAAAATGAAGTCTTTCTACGTTGGTAAAATAAATAAAGTCCTTCATACTGGTCCCACTGCTCTTTAATCTGTAAGAACTTGGTTCTCTCCTTTTGGGAGTTTATAAATGGGGTGGGCATGATTTTGTAAAGATGGAAAACTGTGTAATCAACATTAACAACATACCCAGTGTGTTCCCACAAGTAGGGTCTGGTTTAGGCTTGGAGTACCTTATTTGCTCCCTCTTCTCCTTTTCGATATTATCATTATTATTTTATTATTTCCTATTCTTCAACTTTATCACTACTTTGTTCTTTTGCTTTGGTTATCTTTCTATTTTTACTATAAATATTTTCTTAGTATTTCCATCCGAGTTTCTTTCACCTTGTATTAATTAAACCTATTTTGAAATGTTTTTGTTGAGCCGAGGGTCTATTGGAAATAGCTTCTCTACCTCACAAGGTAGGGGTAACATCTGCGTACACTCTACCCTCCTCAGACCCATTTGCCTACAGAATATTGTCCAAACAAAAGAAAATAAAGAAACTAGTTAACCTCACTATGTTGGAAACAATTAATGGAAGTATGAGGTTAATAAGCGAATGGTACTAATAGAAAAAAATGAATGGTAGAACTAAAACACCAAAATACTCAAACACTTGAAATCACTAAACAATTGACCCTTGTATAAGTATAGAGTAAGCTGAGTTTTCTCTCTAGAACTCCAATTAGGGGGGACAATTTCCGAGCTGCTATAGGCCTTTAAACAGGAGTTTTTTGATTAAGCATGATGAAAAACCGAAGAATTTGGACAATCAGATGTTTAGCAATGTGGTGGCATATCCAACTTTAATCAAGAGAGAATTTGGCATGCCAAATTAACAAATGTTTTTTAGAACAAAAATAACATTAATAAGACAACTTGAGCATGAGTGTCTGACACTCGAGCATAGACAGTAAGCTGTCAATATTGTATTATCATAGTGATGCTCTTAGCATCTTACTGGTATTAACAATAGCAGCACAAGTATGTAAGGAAAAATATGGCATGTCTAAGTGGTGAAGCAAATTCAACATACTTGTCTTCAACAACTGACGTCCCCTCAGCAAAATATGCTGCAAGGCGAGATTTACAAAGCTTTGTTTTTGCACAGAGCAGTATTCCTGGAACATTCCATAAAAGAATCAACAATGTTCTTTCTTACTTGATTTCAGAAGAACAGAAAAAGGAATTCGAAACTGTTACATGAAATTTTAATATTATTAGATAGTGCGAATAGCTCTAGTAATAACCTATTCTGCATGATGACTCAATTTTGTATTCGATTTTTTCCAGAATTGGTTATATTTCTGTTTCCATTGCAGAAAGGAGGTGAAAGATAGCTACAATTAAAATATTTTATTATATTTACATCTAGTAATTTTGTTTATTAATTCAAATTAAAAAATTCTCTACTACCATTTACGACAGGTTTATGTAATTCTGTTCTTTTTAAATAAAGGGACACGACATTAAATGAAAGATTACCCATCTTACAAATTATACTTGGAGCACAAATTCATTCTCTGTTCTATCAGTGTACTTGGAGCAGAAATTCATGTACAGATGTACCTAGATAACTCACCTGATGTACCCCTTCCTAGGCGATGGACTGGGACTGGATGTGTTTTTTGACAACCTGATGAAGTGGTTGTCGGCTTGCATGCATGCCACTGGAGTTGCGTCAAGACGGACCGTTGCTGGTATAACCCTCCAGGAAGAACTTGCAAACCAGAAGGTTTATTTACAACAATCTGAAAATACATACCATGAATATACCTTTGGCCCATAAGGGATAGTGTGAAAAATTCTCTACCAGCTATGCTACATTATGCTCTTTCTTTCTTATATATATATATATACACACACACACACACATACTCATACATACATTATACATGCATACATATAAATACTCCATTTTCTTTATACATCCACTCATAAGACTTCCAACCGCAAGGCTTCTACTTTAACTAGTCCCAATTTAAAATTTGCATTCAAGATCAGAATTGGGCCTGTAGAAAAAGATCTATGAGTTTACAACAACTATGCCTCACTTTCAAACAAGTTGGGTGACTATATAGATCCTTTATATCCAATCCATTCATTTGGGTTTATTCTAATACTGGAATTTGCCTACAGATTTTCTAAAGGGATTCTCTAAATATCGCATTTATCACTACAGTGGCATACAAATCTCTAACCAAACCAAAAAGACTCCTAGCGAACACCAGTTATAATGTAAGTATAACAACAACGATTAAACCTTTATTCCAAAATCAAATGGTTGCTCCATATAGACTTCTTCCTCAAGATCACCGTGAAGTAAAACATTCTTAATGTCCAACTGATTAAAAGGCCTATGGTGAACGATAACCATAGTAGAAAAACGCGGATAGATGCTATTTAGCCATGGGTGAGAAAGTATCCCTGTAATCCAGCCCAAATATTTGAGTATACCTTTTTTGGCAAAACTGAATCTGAAATAGAGAGAACACTATTGAAAAACTCATATCTACGATCTACCGGAAACAGTGCAGCGCAGTCGCCGAAAAGTGCTTGAAATCTGGTATTAAATATATGGATCTCCTCAGAATAAATAGATTAGTCGATATTGAGCAAGAAAGTTGCCGTAAAACTGGTCGAAACAGGCTCATGCACCAGCGCGTATGGGGGCATGAGGGATCCGCGACTGGCGACACGGGTTGGGCTTTGGTCACCGGAGGTTACTAGACCTTGTGGTAGTGTTGGATTTTGCACATAGTTGTGAGTAGCAACCGAAATTTGCACAGTGATTGCTGATTTCGATGGAATGATGCACAGAGATACTTTTCAAAAATATGGTCGAAAAGAGACTCACGCGTGCAATGCGTGGTGTAGATCTCGCGGGAGAAGGCTGCTTTCGACAACGCGTGGCAGCGCGAGGAAGGTTTTCTGCCGGTATAATTTTGTAACTTATGGTCGCGAGAGACTGGGGACCCCTGGTGTTGGTTTTCATACAACACTGACGAAAACAAGATTTTGCGAAAGATAAAAAGAAAAGCAATAAGTTTGAGAACCACAGAATCTACCAATGTGGTTTCTTTAAGTTTTGCCTATTAACCCAAGTTCTCTTAGAAAACCTCTTGACAAGATGGGTAGCCGGTAGCCAACAGGTGTTTTATCACAAATAGAAGGAAACTGGTTTTATCTTATCTTGTTTATTTATTTTTATTATTATTTATTTTGGGAAGGATGGAGCTACTACAAAGATTTCGGTCTTTTACTTTAAGGTTGGTTATGACTGGAAAGAAATGTCATCATTTTCTCCTTCATGTAGGCATTTGAATTGCTCAAGCCCAATATGCATCTAGATGTCTTTAACTTTTCCATTGATCACCTGTGTACTCAAGTCTAGTTTCCTCTCTCTTAAGAGTCGAGACATCACTAAGATGTGGTCATTGATCTTTCCTCATGAATTTCCCAGTTTTCCTCTATCGCATAAATAAAGTATAAACATTGATAACAAAAATAACCTCAGATTTAATTTACCAAGTAGTCATCTTCAAATAGTACTTCTAGCAAGTAAGGTGCATCAGGTTCTCTCCAAGGAAGGCGATGATATACTAATTCAGCACCTGCTCTGCACATCCAAAAACAACACTTCAGATATTTTTTCACCCAACATATGTAGGCTAAATCTTGCAAAAGAATACAAATCATTATACAGATGTGACCTGAGTTCAGTATCTGGTAAGATAACAACTTTACCATCAATTGTTATCTGCAATAATTAAACATGACCAAGCTTCATTCATAATCCCAAGATACTCCATGTGCATTAAACACCAAGTTTAACCATTTCCTTGACGAACTAACCTGTTTATTTTGAATTCTCTGCAACCAACTGTTCAACAGTTTAATAGCTGAATCTTCAATAGCACAAGCAAAAAAATAAAAAGAAGTTTTGCACAAAGGATTGGAAGCTTACCCTTGTAAAGGAGCTGAACTTTTGTACTTTCTAAAGTAGAATTCGATCAACGTAAGACCTATTGATTTTGCAAGAAGTCTACAATTAAAAAAAAGTTTATCGGAAAAATGAGTTTATTTATGTAAACACAGACCAGCATCGGTGGGTCGGACGATGTCATGGTAGGTTAATCCCTCATTAAGTTCTGGCCACGACACTCCAAAGTAGGCCGTCACCGCTGCAAGCTCTGCTTTTTCTGACATTCGTAACTCGGAGTAGGGAAAATATCGCCGGAAGCAACTTCCTGAAACACTATTGTCAACAAATTATCATATTCTAATATTGTATCCTCGAACTTATATACAAACCAAAGGTTAAAAACTAATTGATGAATATTGTTATAGAAAATACGTCCGAAAAGGAAAACATTGTCTATACAATAAAAGTAAATAATATTGTTTCAAATTTTCTTGTTTGATTTAAATTTACCTAAGTGTTCCCACATCACCTTCCACACACGACTTTTTTCACTTTAGAATCAACTTCAAAAGGGAGAGAAGTAGAAAATGACAGTTAATAGGTTAAAATTTCCAACCAAAGGGACTTAGATGGCCAAAATATACCACAGTTACTTATGTTTCTTTGTTCTTCAGGCTCCTTTTGTATGTTCTAGCTCCTGATCAAAGGGAATAAGGGAAAGTGACAGCAGCGGTTGTTATGAATCTGTGGTGTAACAGTGCCTTTGTGTTACTTGGAATTTCCTTTTTCCTTGTATTTTTTTTGGGTTTTGGCCTATGTTGCTTGGACTCTTCAAAATTGTGGGCGTTGGATCCTCAAAAAGTAGTCTATATTTGGAGTATTTGACACGAGTGTGGCATCATTTTTGGAGAGTCCGAGTAACATAGGGTTGGCTGAATGCATGAGGATTTTGTTTATTGACTTCTAAATTAGTTTATCAAATCTATAGAAGTTACTTTTAGTTGGCTGCTGCAGCTCTTTTATCTCTTGATCTTCCTAAGTTTAATGTAATTAAAGCTTCAGGCAGCAGTATCACTTTTGTTCCGGAGACTCTTGAAGAGAAATTTGGTCTTAAAGGCATCAAATTTTCAGATGCAGGGACAGTTGAGCTGACTGTTAGAAATGGAAGTTCAGTGAAGCTACAATACCCAATGCACATGTCACTTCTTATAAGCCTAAAGTTTATTGGAAAGATGATGGCTTTGAGGAAGTTCTTTACACCCTTCCTCCTTCCAGAGGTGGCATAGGTTTGGTAATCAATGAAATCTCAGAGCCTAATCCTAAAGGACCAGCACCCATGGCAAAGACAACAACCCACCTTCTGACCAGTGAACTGTCACAGATGTTGACTCTGACTTTATTGATGCTCTCCAGGTAAATGGCACTATGTCATTCATTTATTTAGAGCAATAAATGGAACAACTTTCTGAATACGCCTGCTCCAGACTATCTAAGATAAGATTGGAATGGTAGATTAGCAATAACCATACATGATTAAATGATTGAACAAGGCCTAACCATTATCTCTATTCAAAGACACTTAATTGCTATCAATAACAGCAAGTGTTTTAGGCAAAAATAGAGAATTGTGTTGTGTTGAATTTCTTGATCCTTTATTATCTTTCTCCTCAACAACTAGATTTATTTGTGTAGTGTTTTAGACATGATTTCGATCGTAATTGCATTTATCTCTTCTCGAGTATATGAACCACCACACAACTGAACAAGAGACAAAATGTTAAGTTCATAAATGGGAAACAGAAAAGAGAATCAAGTAACGACTGGTTCAATAGCATTTAACAACCAATAGAGCTGCAAAATATCTACGAAACAAGACTCAGCAATTTGTTTTCTCTACTCCATTTTCAACATTCAAAATTTTCACTCACTCTTTTTATCCTCCATTTTCTATCTCAACTCAGCATTGCCAAGTAGACTCATTTAGAGCAGAGCACAGAAACAAGTCCAGGCAGAAACCCTAGGCCAAGACGACGACTTATCAGAGTCAAATAAGAAATCCGGGAACTGGAAGAACCACAGTTCAAAATTACACCTCAAATAGCTGAGAAAATTGGTGATTATAGAACCAAAATTCAAAACTATTCTCAAAATCCATCAATTTACCAAAACAAAAACTAATCTTAAATCATATACATACAAAAGAAATCATGATAGCTAGAATCAGTGAAGTAAAACACACAAATAAGTCGAGAAAATAAATTCAAAATACACCAGACGAAAGAAAATATAAATTACAATTTGAAGAGCAAAATCAAAGAATCAGAAAAATAAAATAGAGCTTACATCAGTAGATTCGTATCCCAAAACTCGAAGAAATCAACAAATTTCTGGCTAAAATATTAAACTCAAACTCAAATTCTACCAGCTGACAAATAATGTCAAAAAATTCAACAAAACCTTAAGAAAAAATCAGAGCAACCGAGTATAGTAGGCTATTAGTGAAAAGGGTATTTTCGTAAAAACATGTATTTTGGTAAAAAAGAAATTAGTGAAAAGGATTAAAAGGAGAAAAATCATCTATTTCTGGCGTTATTACTTTAAAAAAAAAAAAAAACAGTAGATGTTAGGACCCAGCAAGTTTAATAAACATTAATGGAGCCTAATGTAACTCCACTCCCTCCATTTCAAATTAATTAAATTATTGAGGTGTTTCAACATCATTTAAGAAAAGAAGATTAAGACATAAATTAGGTTTAAGTTTCTATTTTTACCCTTATTAATTATTATCAAAATTATAATTAAAATAACTAAACATTAATTAATAACTAATTTCAATACTACTAACTAATGAAGGGTAAAATTGGAAAAACATTTTAAAAGTAGTCTTGAAAATTGATCAATTAAGTTAATTTGAAAAATGAAAAATGTGTCAACAATTCAATTAATATGAAATGAATGGAGTAGTATAATTTTGTGGATCATAGGAATCCACAATTCTACAAATTCAGCTTCTTCTTCTTTTTAATCACATCTTTCAATTATAGTGTGTAATAAAATGAAAATTAACTTTTTTTTAATATCAATGTATATAATGTTGAATCCCTCATACTAGAGGGAAAGTAGTGGCAAAGGTGGCTAAAAAATGATATGAATCACAGGTATGGCAATTGGCATCCTTGTGTCCACTATTTTAAAAAAATTGTGAAATTTGTTTTATTGATTTTTCTCTAAATAACCCGTATCTAGTATGATTTTAATCTGTCCTCAAATAGGATTAGCAATAAATTGTCGTGGATTAGTTATAACACTTCATAAGAATTTAAATCATTCACAATGAATTACAAATGATTGATTGTAACTTAATAGCTTAATTAGCTATATTTTTATAACCCTTGTAAAGTTGATCAAGGATATCAGGAAATAAAATAAATAAAAGTAATCTTAACAAAAATATTTCTTAAAAATAAACAGTTTTTAGTTGTTTGACCAAACAAGCTCTTCGTAATAAAATTATTCTAAATTAAAAAAAATAAAGACTAATTAAAATTCTTTGTATAATTAAAGTAAAAATAATGTGCAATGAAGCGCCTCCTAACTAAATTCCGTATATTTTGTAGCTATCAAGGGTAAATATTTAATCAAAAGTTATAACACTAATTTATGATAGAATGACATGCATGATTTGGTTAACAACACATCCATTTGCTTTGGGTTGAAATGATGTGGATTCATGAAATATAAAAAGTACTCAAAATCTCAATGTTGGAGCAGAAGCACCTGCTCTCTTTTATATTTATGCTATATGTAATATTATACTATATATTCTTCCACAAGTGAAATTTAGGGAGGGTAGATCGACCATATTGAATTTGTCCATTTAACACTTCTTTTGTCCACTTCTTCAGTTGCCTTTGATTTATGCTACGCAGTAAAACTTCCCCTTTTCAAAACGAGTTTAATTACTCTGGCGCTCTACAACATTTCATGCACCAATTATCTGCCAAAACAGTCTTTCCCAAGGAAGTACTAAAGACAATTAAGACGATCCAGCCATATGCACAATGAAACCAAGTTTCAGCCTGAGACGTGAAAGAATTTAAGAGAGACAGTACACGGTAAAATGAACGATGAATCGCTCTTTGCTGAGAGCTGTGGAACAAAGGCAGACTGCAGATGGTAAAAATGTGCGTAGAAATATATTACAGGGCCAGAAGATATCAATTTTGTAGGCAGAGTTGGTAGTATTTCAATCATCAAGCAGCTAATTTTTCTTAAAACCTGGGCAAACTAGAGTTTAACCAGACAACTTTTTGTTTTCCTTCATATCTGAACTGACAGTTATAAAACACAAGTATGTTTTCAACTTGCACAGGAAATTAAAAAAGAAGTAACAAATTACCAAAAGCCTCAAAGCTGTCGATCACATTCGAGTTTTGAGAGTTTATTTCAAGATCAATGTTGCTTTGTTTCAGCTCTACTCGGATCACCATTTGTTTTGTAGACATAACCACTACCTCGTGGAGTTAGAGAGGTTGTTTCCGAAAGACTCTCGGCTCAAGTGAATCAAGCCAAAATAAAGCATAGCAATTAATAAAAAAAGCAATGTAAAGTCTACAAGAAAGAACAATAACCGCAGCAAAATAGTGCGATACTTGAAATACAATAAACTACTCAATGATAGAAAGCTCCGTTAAATCCTTGGTTCATAATCAGACACCGCGTTATAGGGTTTATGATGACTTTGGCCGGGAAATATCACTTCCTGACAATATCTGCTTTGTATTTGGTGAGGAAGTATCAGTTCCCGGCTTTGTATGCATTGTATTTGGATTTGTGAACCATGTCGTATACAGAAATTTCTTCTGGGGCCCTACATGATTGCATATAAGCTTAAGCTTTTGTCTTTCCCTCATCCATCTTAAAACTATCTTCATGTGCCCTTTGCTTGTCAAGCCTCTCAAGCCAACATCCTGGAGTTTTACAGGGAAAAAAAGTTAGTAAAGAACAGCCTACAGTTCTCAGAGTTAAGTACCAAGGGTTCATGAGAAATAGAAAAAAGGGTATACCCTGTGCTCGGAAAAAGTACAGCAGCTGAAAAAGAAAAGACTCAAAACCCTCAAATTACCACCACAAATAGAAAAGAGAAAAAAACACCTGTTATTTGTTATATAGCAACTAATTGTTCTTGATATGGTGAATTAGATGCTAGGGATATTCCTTAAACTCAACGGTCAACTTGCTCTTTGCATGCAGCATATATTTCCAACACCTAGAAGACTTTGCAACAGCCCGCAATTTGTCAAGTTCATTTCACAAAGGATGATAAAATACAAGGATGGAGATGCTTAGAGAAGAACAGATCTTAAAGAAAACAAGGGTAACAGATGACAAGATGAGCTGCTGAGGCCTCCCAAGAGACTTGTGAAGCTACTAAGATCTGGTGTTGCTTAAGCGATCAAGAGCATGAAAGTCTGTGAAGTCTATACCTGTTAGCTACAAAGTCACCGCTCAAACTATCAAAGATAAGAGAATGATGTAGAACTAAAGTCAAACAACAATGTGCATAGGAGCACCATGGAAGAAAACATAATTTCTATGCTTTTCCAAACTTGATAAACTTGAAAGAAAAAGGAAAAAAAGAGGAGAATATTGAAGCATCTTTCAAACATAACTTTGTGTGCGTCGATTTCAGATGAAAAAGTTGGAGCTGATACAAGAACCTGTTTAGCTTGCTTAAGCATAAATCAACTGTTGCAAATTAAGAACTGGACCTCAACAATCAACTTATTGATTTCATCCGTTAAAATATATGCCATATCACTACAGTTTTCAATACAATCATCTAACAAAAAGCCTAGTGTCAACCCTTTGGAAAGAGGCATTGGAAAAATACTATTTGAACTATTATACTGATTAACAATTGTCCATTCATTTCAATCTAACCAGAGGCAATCAACTTTTTGCAAAATCTGTAGTTTTGTTAATATCTCAACAAGTCTCCCAAACACCAGCTTAGATGTCCAGGCAGATGTATAGGAAAAGTAAATCAATCTGGAAAATGAAAAGATTAGAGAAAAGGGTAAAAAAGGAAAACTTTTCATTCATTCAACACTGTACCAAAGTCCATTTCTTTTTCAGTACCCAGCAGTTCCAGAATCTAAGATTACCAGTAGGCAACACATCAACTAAATCTCAACCCAAAGCTAACTATATGAATGATTCAAATGTATTCACTCTACGATTCAATTTATTTTTTTTATAGAATGGTGAATTGGAATTAGAGAAGGTAAAGAGGGAATTAATTACCTTTACACGATCCCAGGTTTCGGCAATATTGAGAGGTCCATGCTCCTTGACGATATCGAAGATGGTTCTGGTGATGGTTTGTGTCTGCTCGGGTGGAGTTTTAAGCTTAATGGGTTTCATCTTTGGTTTTGGTTTCCTTCCTACCAACCTTATCGCTGTCGCAAACATCCTTCCTCAATTCCTTCAACCTCTCTGGCTATGGCGTATCCTTCCTCAGTTCCTTCGATCTCTGTGGCTATGGCGTAAACCTTCGATGTTACAGAACCCAGTTTAAATCCCCAGTTGATAAAGCCCTAAAATTGCTGACGTTTAATGACAGTTTTACCCTCCTTTATTAGTTGAGAGTATAAAGAACGAATTCCACCACGAGAAGTGTTCACTTTATTTTTCAAGTGTTTAATCATGAAAATCTGAAATGATTCTATTTTATTTTATTTTTACTTTTACTATATTTTTTTGTTTTTAACTTTTACCTTAAATTATATTTTTCTTGGCAAAGTACACTCAAATAATTAAATATATATTTATAAAAAAAAAAAGTAAAATCAAATACAGTTTCAATTTCAAAAAAATAAAAATTGTAATAATACATAGTAGTTCGTATATTGATCTAATATATGATATTATATAACTATCTATTTGAGATACTATTCTTTTAGAGCATGTTTGGTTGTAGTCATGTACAAAAAATTAATTTTGACAGATGAATGCTGATTTTTAAAAATAATAAAAATTCCTTTTTAATAGTTTCTAACGCAATTTTGCGTGAAATATAATTGACAAAAGTCTGTCGGATTATAACGTTTAGTATTCGTTATTAGCAATGAACAAGAGTTTTTTTTGTATTGAAGATCGATTCTTTTTACTGGTATTGGAGTTGAATTAAAATTAGAAAAATGATTATTTAAAATAAAGCATGTGATGTTATTTAATTAAATAGTTCATACATTTTATATGTTTATCAACACATTAAATAATTTATATTGAATAATGCTTTGTATTTAAACGATACACAAACAATGGATTGATGGATTAAAATAAAATAAAATTACAATAAAATGCGGAGTAATTTATTTTAGGACATATTCGAGGGGTTGTTTATGTATTTGGCCTACTATTAATAAGTATAACTATATTAGTTTGACCGGCTTAATTCGTGGTTACTCATGCACATATATATTGCCAAATGTTTGTGGTAGATTGGACTCACCTAATTTATGTTCCTTGAGATTACGAAAAGTTACAAATCACAATCTCTAGCAAGGAGCAATTACGTTATATCATAATTCAAAGAGATCAAGAAAGTATCGCATATAAATATAAAAACGAAATATTTATTTTGAAGACAACATTATACACACACAATCATACATAAACATATAGAGGCATGGGCGACATGAATGCCATCCATGCGTAGGCGCATGAATATCGATCATGTTTGCTTCATATGGAAGCGCGCGGGGCATGGGCGAAAGAAGTGGGAAAACCATGCTTTATGACTATATATAATATCACTCAACAACATATGACGTTCACTCCATAAGGGTAAAAAAAAAAGGTAGACTTGTTAATAGTTTCAATGCATGCCAGGGATCTTGTCCTTGATTTTGTCCATCATTCCTTTCTTATCGTCTCTTTCATTTTCAACTGATGCAGTAGTAGTTGTTTGTGAAGTCTGATGTTGATCATGGCCTATTTCCTTCTTATCGTCATGAGTAGTGCCTCCGGCTCCGGTCAATGTCTCCTTAATCTTCTCAGTTATACCCTTCTTCTTCCTCCGACCACCTTCACCATCATCCTCCGACTGCATGCATGCTCACAAAATTAACAAAACCACCTCATGAAATAAGAGTTTATCAAATTTATTGGTACACTAGGAATATTAGTGACCGATAAAATTTTAATTATATATATGAAAATTCCATTAGATATATAGGAGTTACGTTATTTACCTACAAAATTCCCTATCGCTAAATTTAGTAGTTAATTTCATATTTCTAGTAGCGTTAATTATAAAGTGAATTAATAATTTAAAAAGTAAGGTAGTTCATCTGGTGTTTTAAAATACACTAATACTATAAAATTCGGTCACTTAAACTCGACGAACAATGTCTGATTAAAAATAAATTGGAAGAGTAGCTGATAATATATAAAAAAAACTTACAGAGCTAGAACTAGAGCTACCAGAACGATGAAGGTGTAGTTGTCCCTCATGCTCTTTCTTCATAGTATCATCATGAGTACCGGCGGTAGGGGCAACACCCATAGCACCACCTTGAGTAATTCCATGTTCACCACTTAGCTGCTGCATTTGGTCTTCGTTAGTAACATGTTGTGCCATTTCTAGTCTCCCTTAACTTTAAAAGATCGAAGAAAATTATATAACTGATTTCAAGGATTTGACGATGGATTGATGAGATAAAAAGAGATTACGTACTATGCCATTTATATAGGGAAAAAGTTAAGGTACGTAGAAGCATGTTCGAGAAATATAGCAGGTGTAGCAGAGTGAGCATACAACATAAGACAGGTGTGATCACCCTGTCGGCCGTTTGGCTCAAATTCCTCAAACTGCAATACAAAACACCAACTTTACAAAGACAAATTAATTACTCTCACGTCTCCTTTTTACTTTGATTCAAAAAATAATAATTGTATTGTCAATATAAAAGATATTTATTGAATCAAAGTCATGAGTGGTATAAGGTAGGTAATTATATGTAAATTTATAAAAAAAAAAAAAAAATACTTTTGTTGTTCTCAATCAATCTATGTGAAACAACTGAAATTTTTAAAATTTAAAATTTTAAACTTTATCCATGAGCTCAACCATAAATGCTTTACGTTTTTGATAATAAAATGTAAATATTTAGAAATGTAAATAATAGAATAATTTAAAAGTCATATAAATAAATTTGGTCCTCTCTCAAAGTTTCAATTAAGCATAAATTGAAATGAAAGAAGTAATTAATTGTAATTTCTGTCTATTATGATTATAGAACGAATTATACTAATAAGATATTTTTAACTTTTTAGTATTATATAATTTATACCTAACTAAATGAACAATTAATGATTCATTTTGGAACGGCGTATAATTTATTTATAACCCCCAATTGATAAAGCTGGCAGTTTTTGGTCTTTAACGTGGCGTGGTATTAGGTATTATAGGCAAGAGATCAAGGACAAAATGACTTAGATAACATTATTAATAGATATACAAATATATGCATGACAAATGGTAAGAGTTATGAGTCATAATGGAAAATAAGGATAAGTTTTAATTTGGGGCATTTTGACAAGATATTGTTGTTTTATTTAATCATTTAATTAGGATCCGACTCCTCTCCATTTCTCTTTTCTCCATTTTTTCCAAGTTTCTATTTGGATTAGTGACACATGTCATAGGTTAAAATAAAGGAAATAACTAAGATTTAATTTTTCAAAGTAAATCTTTAATCATGATTTAACTAATAAATACAATATTATATATTTAGTATTAAAAATTATTATAATCTCACAATCTTAGCAACATATTATCTTGTCCATAAATATAGGAAAAAAAAGTTCTTCCTAGTTACTTTTTTTTAAAAGTGGGATCTTTTTTAATTTTCTTTTAAATATTGAACTGCTGTCAAATATAGCTAATGTTAATTTTGGAGGAAATAGAAAAAGAAAAGGTGAAATAAAATAGGAAAAATAATACTCTTCAATAGCTAATGGTTAAAAAGAAAAATTCAAGGAAAAAATGCAATAAAAATATTAACTTAAAAATAAATAAAATTAACATCCTAAGTAAAAAAATTAGGAAGAAAACTTTTTTTCCCCTAAATTTATGAATAAGATAATATGTTGTTAAGATTGTGGAGGTTATAGTAATTTTTAAAATTAAATATATAATATATTTATTAGTTAAATCATGATTAGAGATTTACTTTGGGAAATTAAATCTTAGCCATTTATTTTAACCTATGCCATTTGTCATTAATCCAAATAGGAACTTGGGGAAAATGGAGAGGAGAGGATCCGGCTCCTCTCCGTTTCTCTTCTCTCCATTTTCCCCAAGTTCCTATTTGGATTAGTGACACATGACATAGGTTAAAATAAATGGTTGAGATTTAATTTCCCAAAGTAAATCTCTAACCATGATTTAATTAATAAATACATTATATATTAAGAATTAAAAATTATTATAATCTCACTATTTTAGCAACATATTATCTTGTCCATAAATATAGGAAAAAAAGTTCACTTCCTAAATATTTTTTTGTACGTAAGATCTTTTTTTAATTTTCTTTTAAATAATTTTTTTGTCGTAATTTTTTGTTAAAGGCATCTTGATCATTGATTAATTAATTATCCTAGAGATAATCAAGCCATTTTAACAAATTAATTTTAATTTCATAATAAGATTAAGGATACGGTGATACAAGTACGTACGGTAGGTTAATTATGATTTCTATACTTCTATTCAGTTAATTATTCTTATAATTAGATAAAAAGATTATTTAAAAGAAAATTAAAAAAAGATTTTACATACAAAAAAATATTTAGGAGACTTTTTTTCCCTATATTTATGGACAAGATAATNTATTTGGATTAGTGACACATGACATAGGTTAAAATAAATGGTTGAGATTTAATTTCCCAAAGTAAATCTCTAACCATGATTTAATTAATAAATACATTATATATTAAGTATTAAAAAGATTATTTAAAAGAAAATTAAAAAAAGATCTTACATACAAAAAAATATTTAGGAGGAGAACTTTTTTTCCCTATATTTATGGACAAGATAATATGTTGCTAAAATATATAGTGTATTTATTAATTAAATCATGGTCAGAGATTTACTTTGAAAAATTAAATCTTAACCATTTATTTTAACCTATGTCATGTGTCATTAATCCAAATAGGAACTTGGGGGAAATGGAGAAAAGCCGAATCCACAATTAAGGACTTTAAATTATACGTGTAGTAATATTTAAGCAAAAAATATTTGTTTAGGAGATTGATATATGAGGAATTACCACAAGATAAATGAATTCCTTAATTTCACAACTAAGATATTTTCTAAAAGAAACAAAGTGTATTCTTTTTGCAAATCCCAGCTATCGTATGGTAGTGGAAAATTGTGTCTATTCCAACATCTATAATGTTGTATTATATGTTATATTCTTTTTGCAATTAAGGACGTTTGTCGATTTTCTTTTAAAGTCAATTGATTTTTCTTTAAGAAATCAATAGAAAATCTATGCTTAGTTCGTCAATTTTTTTCAATCTATTTTCATTTTTTTTTTCAGTAACGTATGTCTTTTATCTCTTAAAATAGGATAAAAAACTTATGTATACAACTTAAGTACCTTAATTACTTAAGTATTGTTGGACAAATTAATGATATTCAGACATTGTTAAATTAGGTCTTAAGTCTAACTCACACCCCAAAAGCTAGCTCAAAGGGAGGAGGATTGCTCAAGCCTTAAGGAGTCCACCCATCTCATTAACCACCGATGTGGGACTTTTGTCATTCTTTAACGGACATCATATGCATCTGAACTAAATTTCTCGATCTACTCAATAAATAGAGTGCACATCTAACCTCTTGATGAGGTAACTAGGTGAAATTTATTGACGCCATCAACATTACTGACCTTATTGTTAGTATTTATGCTACGTTAAAGGTTGATCTCTCTATTCATTAAAATTTTTAATAACATCAAATAAATGCACTAATTAAAAGATCTTGTATTCACAACAAATGCATTTGTAGGAACGTAACTGATTGAGTTCATGAATTTGCGACCTTTTGTGATGTGCACTATTTGTTCACTTCTTAGCCTGCAATTATATCTCTTTGATACAATTATACTTAATTAATGTTAATGTGTTTTGCTTTAAAATATTATTTTGGGTTTTAGTGCCCAAAATAATATAGCGATTTAACTGTTACAAAAATTATCATTAGATCAATATCAATTGTAACACCAACACATGATCCAAGAACCTTTTCAATCAAATATTTGTTTGTGCCGTTGAGATGAGAGTCATTAACTCATGAAGTCTTATCGTAAATAAAATCACACTTAATTGATTTTCATTGCTTTATAATATAACGTCATTATAGAGCGTAAAATATAATTTGAAGGGTGGACCTACACATATCTCCTCCACAATCAACGTCAATAATATTGAGGGGATATATTGACTTAATACATCCCCTCAATTTCATGGCACAAAATCAAAAGTTACCTTATGATGTCTCATGATTTTTTTTAAATCTTTCCAATATGTTGGGTTTAGGTTGACTTCATATTTGTTCGTTCACAAATCAATTGCGAAACAATTCATATTTTGTTTACAAATATTTTAAACAAAAAAAAAATAAAAAATTGGTCCACTTACTTTATGAATCTTTAAAAAGATTATTATGTCACAAACCCTTCGAGTAAAATAGTAAATATTCATGACGTGCAACATTTCTAAGTCATACTTTTAACCAAAACATCCACTCTTCTTTTTGTTATTTTAATTTCCTTATCTTTTTAGATCTAACGTATCGACCTTTTAATATTTCGGTGATTCATAATATTTTGTCCTTTTTACCTTTTCCAAAAAGCAAAAGGGTCTGTTCTTGAAATTTTACCGTAAAACCTAACATGTTTTATAAATTTTACATGTTTGAATCATTTATATTGTTGACACCCAATTTTGACCCTCCACAATATAAATTAATTATCGAGCTTCGTAAATTTCAAACGATTTACCATAATTAGTTTTATAAAAATAATAATAATATGGTTTAAATAGCTTCGCCACTTTTTTATAATTTCTAAATGATATATATGTTTTATGTAATTATGTATATAATTAATGAATTATATGAATATTTGAAAATCATCTCTAAAAGATTTTATATTTTAAATATTTGGTTAATTATTTAGTTATATATATATATATATTGAAATAATTAGTTTTTTAAATTAAGTTAATTATTTTATCTCGTCAAGATTACGAAGTTCATTAATTAATTATATTAATTCGCCTTATTTAAAATTTAGCCGAATTCACTAATTAAATTCATTTTGGCTAATTCCTTAATTCTAATTGGTTACAATTGCAATCCTTAACCATCCTTTAATATCAATTCAAAACCCATATTTAAGATCAATTTTGGGCCATTTCAAGTGACCCAATTCAACAATTCTAGCAGCCCACTACTTTCGAAACCCGGCCCAACCCACTTTCAATACAAAAGAAACCCATCAGCATACAAAATACAACAGCAATACATACAACATATGTACAGTACCGATCCCTGTACGTTTCTTCTTCTTCTTCACACAAAAATAAAAATCTAGCTAGCAAATCGCGCTGCAACCCGAAAATCTTGTCACCCATCTGCAAGCCCATAACCCTAGCAACCTAATCAATCACTTCGTCGTCCCCTTTTCACGAAAGTCACTATTTTTCCATCCCCCTTCACTGTTGATCTCGAAAAGAAGCAAAGGAAAATTCAAATTTTTCTTTTGAAAATTTCCAATGATNCCCCCCCCCCCCAACCAAAGTTGCTCCATTTTTTCCCTATAAATAGTTCCCTCCCTCAGTGATTAGTGGGGGTAAAGAGAAAAGATTGGATTTTGAGGTCACATACGAAAAATAGCTTACAAAAGGTTTTTGAGCTTGGTTTTTGAACGATAGACATTTTACACTTAATTTTGATTCTAAGTTCCGAGAAGATCGACGCTTGGAGTTTCTTAGCGTGTTGTTCGTATATAGGTTTCATAGTAGAAGAGTCATGGTTCTCAGCTCGTTTGTCCGGTTCGCACTCCGAAAAAGATATACTTCTTTATCTTGTTTGTGTTCTTTCCTATTCTTACCGTAGTTTGCTATATTTGGTATAGCTGATTTGATTTTATACCTCCTTTGTTGGTTTAAGTCTTAATTTTCTACTTTGCTTTAGTACGATAGTATTTTCTCGTCTTTGTTCTGTTCTCTCATTAGTTCCCAGTAGGAAATGGATTTCTCGTTCTCATTGAGCCATTAGCCTTTTGTTCCCGAGCATGACTAGAATGTGTATATATTGAATTTTGGAAGTTTGGTATCAAGATATTACTACTCTTATTGTGTTGATTTTCATAGCCTTGTGGTGATCTTTTTTTTTTCTTTTCGAAATGCTTTATTTACGTTAGTCCATCCTTGCTTATCATGACTACATGGTAATGTTTAGTGTTCGACGTCACGTTTTTCGTTCTTTCACCTCAAGTTGAAGGAATGAATCAAGACGTCAAGATTTCGGCTGTGTACTGTACCTGTTGTAACCCGTTTTGATTCCTCTTACTTAGATGTTTGTTGAGCTATTTTGAGATGTAGGTTTTGCTTTCCAGATTGCATTTGTTATGTTTCTAGTTTTCTTTTCAAGTTTGTTGTCTCTTGTTTATCCTTTCCGTCCCTTAAAGTGTTGCATTTTGAAAGTTTGTGTGCCATTTCTTTGCTTGGTGGCGAATGTGGGTTCAATTTCGATCCAAATTGGCATGACATGCCTTGAATGAGTTCTTATTATCTTCTTGTGGTTATGGGCTATGTAGAGGAGGTCTAGTTGTATTTGTTCATTTGTTTCACATGTTTACTACTTGGGGACGAACAAATCATCCCTCTTTACTGTTTTTTTTTTTGTGAACTTCGTGAGCCTCGTGTCCACCTGTAGCAAGTCTCAATAAGTTGGGAGCATATTGGATTAAGAATGTATAGCTGCCCATTTAGCTCTTATTCCTCCCATTCTTTTTAGCATGTTTCCATAAGTTGTTAAATATAACATATTTTCCTCTGTCTACTGTAATAGTGCCTGGCCTATTTTCTTATTTTCTATAGGTTTGGTTTAAATGCTTTTAATATTAAAATCTGATTAGAGAGTGATAATTTGCTATGGTTTGAAGGTTCTTTTCTTCGATTGTCTTAAGTTTATGATATTGTTTTGGCATGGAATGCCGCATCTCGACTTAGATCAATGGGTTGTATATTGTATTGTTGATACTTGATAATATGATTTTCTCATTTGGGATAGACATGTGAATAATTCTTTATCATGATGTGCAACTTGGACTCTTCCCCGAATTAATTTGAATTAGGAGTAATCTTGTTGCCTAGATACAAATCTTAAAGTTATCTTCCCTCTTTTTGCTTGAACTTCATGGATAGCATGGGCAAGTAGTCTCTTCATTTTGAAGTATCTAATTTTCCCTATTATAAATTTAAAATCACATCTTAATTTTTTTTTTCTTTCTTGTTTGTTTGCATGAATCTGCCTTGAGCCATCATGGGATTCTCCATTCTCCTTGCATTTCGAATAGGGCAGTAAAGGCCCCAAATTCTCTTTTTCCTTGAGTCAGCTACCATGGCAAATTGCGAAAATGATGTACAGGTTAAAGATGATAAATATGGGGATCAAGTTAAAACTGCAGATCTCAAAAGCCCCAAAAGGGGAGTTGTATACTTGCTGTATACACTCATTATACAGTGATATACCGTTCTAAAACAGCAAAGAGCAAGTCTGGTGCGAAATACAGGTGCTTGGAAAGTCAATTTAGGTTGCATACGGATGATATAAAGTCTGATATACAGCGAAAAGGGCCGACATATGGTCCATATACAGTGAAATACGCTTGGTAGATATACAGATTTTCAAGGGCAAATATAGGGCTGACGCCCCAAAAAAAAATAAAAATTGCAGCAGGCCCAAGAAGTGCCCAAATTTAATTTCTTCTTTACTCTTAAATTATTTAATTGTGATTATTTATTATGTGTTTTTGTTCAACTCTAACTTTAGAATTATTAATTAACCTAATTAGATTCCCAAAAGATGAGTCATTTTCTTTGTGTTGATTTATTTTTAATACATTTCACTTGTTGTGTTCACTTATTGTATTAATCAAATATTGGTCGAATTTTATATTAAGTCAAACCTTTCATTCTTAAAAAGAGATGTTCTTAGTTTTTCACTTAATCGCATTATTCATTTTAAAATTTTCTTTAAGTTAAAGCATTTTTCTCAAATAAACTTTAAAAAATGTTAGTCAAAACCTTTTCAATTAACTAAAAAAAATATATATACTTGGTCATTTTCTCAAAAAGGTTAGTCGAAACTTTTATTCTTCAATTAATTTTAAATGGTTTCAATGTACAAACCAATTTGGTTTAAATTATTGTTAAAAAAAAAGAGTCAAATAAATTCTAATTAATCTAGTTTTATTAAATTTCTAATCACTTGTATTTCAAGTCAAATGTTTCATTTTGGATCCCTTTCTCTAAAAAATAAAATAATATAAAACGTGTCTTTTATTTAATTATTTTCTTAAAGTTAATCAAATACTATAAATTATATATTTTATGTTAAAATATATTCCTAAAAAATAGTCAAAACATAATTTAGTCAAGTCACAGGTCAACCGCATGTTAGCGGACACTTCGAATGCTTAAACCCTTCTCAAAGTGTAAATTGAACCCCGAACCCTCTTTGGTATTTTCAAATGATTTTTTCTGTTTAAATCTTTGAAAATTATAAGTTTTCTTAATTTCTTTAAAAAATTAAGTGGCGACTCTTTTCTAAGTATTTTTCTTAAAATGTTTTATATTTAGAACATTTCAAAAAAGTGATTTTTCTATAGATAGGAAAATTACGACACAACATATATCTTGTGATTGAAAATAACATTTGATAAGTATTCTTGTCTAATAGTGGAAAATGGAAATCTTGAGATTAGAAGGCTTTGTTACACTTTCTAATTTCTCGAGTTGATAAGACATAAGCTACATCCTTACATTACAGAAAACGTGAAATTAGTTATGAAATTAATGTATCGGCAATCCCCAGCTAATATATTGCTAAATAGCTCCTACCTAATTGAATATCTTATAATTTGTTGTTGATCCATACCTAAATGAGATTAAATTGATATAATTTTTTTGTTACTTAGCTACAAAATTTTTACATTTGCTACAACACTACTATTGTTATTGAACACGAGTTGGCCTAGGCTGATCGGTAATAGATTGGGCCTAAGTGGTGTATTATAATTGGGCCTAGGCAGGAGAATGGGAGTCTGTTACAACTCCCTTTTCACTTTTTTGACGGAGTATAACTATAGTCCATATTACATTTAAAGTCGAAGTGGACGTTTGAACATAAAAAAGATTGTGAAATTTAAAAATAGTAAGTTGACTATTATTTTTTAAAAATTGGTATTTATTTGGACATCAATATAAATTGTAGTTGGTTTTAATTTTTGTGAATGATTTGAAGTGAAAATTGTGAAAACAGTTTTCGGGAAGAAAAAAAAAAGGAAGTGAAAAATACACTGTCAACGGACACTAAGTTCCTCTATTTAATTCCCTTTATTTATGACTTTTAAGTCCATAAGTTAAGTGCTAACAAATATTTAAATTATACTATTAAGGGGTCGTTTGGTGTGAGGGATAAGAATAAATAGTTGTGGAATAAGAAAATAGTCCTGGGGTTAAATTTTGGTTTCTTGTTTGGTTGCCATGTTTGGGATAACTTATCCACTACTAGAAATTTGATCTACTGTCACGGTTCAGATACCGTTGCAATAGACTATTCTACCGTAGCCATAGCTCTATGGCCACGGTTTATGCAACCGCTACAACTGATCGCGTAGCAATAGATCTGTTGCTACGGTTATGTGCGACGGTTCTAATAACCGTAGCAGTAGATAGACCTATTGCCACGGTTTTCACTTTAATTAGTTGCCCACGGTTAGTGTCGCATTGTTACGGTTATAAACCGTCGAAAAAGAATTTTATGCCACGGTTCTTTTGAGGCTGTGGCTACAGTTTTTCTCTCTATTCAACAACCATTTCATTCTATTGCGACGGTTGTTACATGGTACCGCAACAATTCTAAATGTCGCTCCATGGCTATGGCAACAGTTTTAAAGGATTATAAATGTCGCTCAATGGCTATTGCAACGGTTATGACAGGGTATTGCAACAATTCTTACTTTCTGCAACAGTTATTATTAAGCTATTGCAACATATATGTATTATTGGTGCACTTCCACAAATATTATATTATTGAGTTATTGCAGTAATTTTATAACATAAAATACACGTAAATCGTTCATGAGAAGACATGTGCATTACCAAAATTATAATTCAAGATCCATAATTGGCTAATATCAATAAAAGCAAAATATACAAATACTTTTATACCATCCAAAAAAAGGTGAAACACATGCACCACAGTACAGTTTTTAATCTTCAAAAATAAGTGTTCTAGTCAGTAAAGTCAACATCAACAATTCAGCTCCTTCCTATGTCAAGTCTTCACTACTGCTTTCATCGCCTTCTTCGATTTCATCACCTACATACAATTAGAAAAAATATAAATAATTTAGCAATTTTTTCGCAAAAGCTTAATGGATCCACAGTAGTCAAATATTACAAAGTTATTACTCTTAATCTAAGACATACATATATAAACTCAATAAACTCAAATAAAATTAAACTATATATATGGAGTATGGACTAATCTAAAACATTTCCGCAACTTCATTGCTGCCATAGATGTTTCAGCTTGGGGAGTTGGAAGTCAATAATCCCAAAATGAATGCATGTATCTCATCTCAACTGGAGACAGCGTAAAGAATACCATACATCCATGTCCAACCAGAGCAACTACCTAGTTCTCTCTATTTTGTTACCAAACAAGAGAACAAAGGAACAAACGAAATACAAAACTGCTAGACTGTATGACAGGTATCTGATAAGATGGGTTTCCTAGGGTTCATCTACCAATTTTCAGAAATTTACAGCAACAAGATTCATGTGCAGTTCTATTGCTATTATATGATTCTTCTATTGAAGCTTTAATATGGACAAAATTTTTCTATTTACAGTTTCTATGGTGCTGTTTCAGTAACACTTTCACTACAAATAAGCTCCACAATTTAGCACATTACACTTCAAAATAAAAATGCAGATGTCAGCACATTCACATTTTTAGAGTACTTCAGCTTTATTGCAGATTTTAGGACTCTAAAAACCAGCAGTCAAGCCTGAAATTTGTTCTTTAGGCCATGTATTGAATAGGAGCCAACAATTGCAATGGATAGAACCAGTGACACAAACAAATATTTGGCATGCTTTACAAGGTATTGAGGATGGGAAAGCTCCTGGAATTGATGACTTTAATGCCTTCTTTTTCAAATAAACCTGGCCAACAATTGGAGATGGAGTTACAAAAGCAGTGACCCATCGATCTTTTCCCATTTAGACTCAGTCATCAACCAAAACATTGTGGCTATCCTGGAACTGTATACAAAGGCAGACTTTCCAGTGAAATCTATGTTGCAGTAAAAGTCCTACGCGATTCCAAGAGTAAAGGGGAAGAATTTATCAATAAAATCAGCACAATTGGGAGAATCCATCATGTTAATTCAAAAGGACATGGATACAGTAGTGGAAAAAAGTCAATTCAGGAGTGTACTCATTTAAGGTAGCAGTCAATTAATGCATTCCGATCCTCAAGTCTCTGAACTAAAACAGGGCATTACCATTCCTTATAAAATCAACCAATAATCAACAAAGACAAGCTCAATGATTTGCCTTCAATCAATGTTTTGATGCAAAAACAAATCACACCAATGAAGTACCATTCAAAAATACTTTTTTTACTTGACTGCCACAACCATTCAAAAATACTTGACTACCACATCTTTTTTTTTTTAAATCAGTACTTCACGCTATATCTTTCAACATTATCACCAAGAACGGTTCCATTCCATTTATCGCAATTTTCTTCCACAGCCAAAAACATACTTCACCATACCCTCCACATCACCATCAATAGAAAAATGAAGAAGAACATCAAGAAAAAAGAGTCGCAATAGAAAAATAAACAAAGTCGCAACAGAGAAAAGAAATAGAGAAGAAAAAGAAACAGTCAAAACAGTCAATTAGCGATACCAACCTTGCTCAGCCCCTTGAACAGAAGTAGGTTCTCTTGGTGAAGGAATGGACAATGCTACCAGTATGTTAGGATCAATTAATCCCGCATGCTTAAGTTGTGCAATTACATCTGCAATAACTTCTTGTCGCACAGTTTTCTTTTGTTCCTCCATTTGTTTCTCCATTTTCTGCATCCTTTCTTGCATTTGCGGCATTCCATCAGTTGTTGCATTTAAAGTTGATTCTGAATTGCCAACTTTTTTTTTCAAAGTAGTCTTTGTAACTCCTACTCCATATAGTCTTAGACGTCCCGGATGTTCAGGACCCATGACGGTTGAAAATGCATCAACATACTCACCATTTATGCTCATTTGTTTTTCAATTTCCTCCATTTCAGCCTACCAAAGCATATCCAACAAACACAATCTTATGAAATATATAATTGATCTCAATAAAAAAAATTAAAAATAGACAGTACTCATACAATTTTACTAGTAGTATTTTCATTCGAAGCCTTGTACAAACGCCCGGGTTTTCTTGTTCTTGTAACCACAAAGAGATCCTTAGATGACACTGTCTCCTTATCTTTTTCCTAGTCACATTGAAATGTATATCAGAAATTGTTTAAATGTCATGTTAAGACTAGAAAATAAATAAGAGAACACACCAGCTTATTACGGACTAAAGCGAAACTCTTTTTGCCAGCAGTGTGTGGATTCATCAGTTTTTTTCGATTCTTAGTATTTGTTTCAGACATTTTCTGCAAAGAAATGAATCAATAATGTTAACCGAAGGCATGTTAGTGCTATATAGTGTACTACACGAGGTCAATATCTCAATATTTATTTTTTAACAAGTCCAACTTAATAAAAAGAGGGAGAACATATTTGGGAGGCTGCTACAATTATCAAACTCACAACATTAGTCAAATTTTAATTCAAGCTAATATAGAGACCAAAACAGGTTGGCAACCCTTTATAACAGTCACGTGTCTTGTAAACAAGCTGTTTTAATTGTGACTATCACACCAAATGAAGAAAGAAGCTGCAACATATTACAACAGAGAAGAGAAAATAAAAGAAAAAATAAAGCAACAACAACAACGATATCGCAAAAGAGATCACGAAATGAATAAGCTGAAAATTTGAGATTCTGAACTACATTTTTACCTTGAATTTTTCCGACTTCCAATATATGAGGAGCTCTCTAAATTGACATTCTGGAATATGACCAGGCCTTTTTGCCATTCGAACTTCATCATTGTCATATGGATCATAATAAGTCATCTTCAAATCACTCCTATGTCTTCTCCAAGCCTCTCGAATTGTTACCATAGTCCAATTGTATGCAGCTTCAGGAATAATGTATTTCTCCTATAATTTTGTGTCATTCGCTTAGCCAATAGAAGTAACATACTTTTACAAATAATGTAATATTGTAAACAACAAACCTTGGTATAATCCCATAAATCTTGTTTAGTGTCCATGCTCCTCCAATCAAATATATCAAATGGGCAAAGAGTCGCATTTCTAGCCAATGTTCCTAGGAAACTACTTAACTCTATGACAACATCATCAGTAGGACCAACATGTTGATTTTCCCTATTCAGTAGGATCAACTTACGCTCTTTTCGGGCATGTACATTATGCATTTGCGTTCTACCTCTTTTATTTTGAGTGGAAATGTCTTCAGCTATAAGAAAATACAAGAAATATAATTAGAAATCATGGATACATTTAATAGGTTTCTAAGCTTATATGTTACCTTGTTCTTCAGGTTGGTCATCTGTTTGAGGAGTGACAGAATTCATTTGCACTTGATCCTCGAAATGCAGCTCCTCGACAGGCTGCTCAAGAGGCTGCTCCTCGACAGGCTGCTCCTCTACAGATTGTCTATTTGCTTCAGATTGTGGTGCCACTGGTTGTTGTACTCCAATTAATTTAAGCAGATGTCCTTTCTCGCACTCTATAGCTTGAACAATTTCATTTGTTGTCAATAACCGTTGTTTCTTATTTGCCAAGAATGATAACGATCCTGGTTTAGCAAATGTCTTATTTTTTGATTTTTTGTTTCTTTTTGAAGGTTCTTGTTGACTCATGACTATGCAAACCTGTGTAAAAATAGGACTAAAGAAGTTAAAAAGCACGGCAGAGTACACCTGCACTTAAACGTAATCACCAAGGTCTTACAAATCACATTTTTTATCAGTAAAATTTGAAACCAAATGTTTAACTCTTTAATAATCATATCAGTTAAAGAGAAGTATTAGCAAAGAAATATTCAAAGAATCATAATAAAGAGATAAGAACCTGGTGTTTTGGACCTTAATAAAGAGATAAGAACCTGGTG
>NC_064293.1:16549386-16561178 GCF_019186545.1 Solanum stenotomum
AAAAAAAACAAGAAGAGCATGTATTTGAACAAGTTCACAAGATCTTTTGTCAATCATCAGCTTCCATCCAATCCCAATCAGTATCATCAAAGTCATCCTCCTCTTCCGATGTTTCCATTGCTACATCTTGTGAATGTTGTGCAATGGAAGGAACATCGATGATATCAACAGGGAGATCTTCTCTCGACCATCTAACATCTACATCAAGTAATCTTTCTGATGAACCAATATCATCATTAGGCTCTCTCCAAAATGTTTCTTCAATATTAGGACAACTCTCTTCCTCCAAATCATACAAATCTACTGGGACTTTGTTTCTTGCATAATAAACATTTTTCTCAATTGGGTCTTCCACATAAAAAACTTGATGCACTTGAGATGCTAGTACAAAAGGATCATCTGTACTACATTTTTTATTGAAGTATACCCGAGTCAATCCATATTCATCGACTTCATTATGAAACCAATCACATTTAAAAAGTACAACACTAAAGCAACCCCAATAATCAATCTCAATGATATCCTGAATAATTCCATAATAGATAACCATTCCATCAACGGGATTTTGGTCCCTAGCACTAGCAAAACTATCTGTTGTTGCTGACAAAGTCACTCCACTATTTTGAGTTTTGCAAGGGGCATCCCGAATCTTCGTATGAAATTGATATCCATTAATGAAATATCTAGTATATCTTTTTGCCACAAAGTTAGGCCCTTTAGCTAGCCATCTTATATGATTGGACACTTCAATATTTTTAACTTTGTCCCTAAACCAATCACCAAATTCTCTACTATGGACCCGTGCTTTTACCCATGCATTTCCTCTAGTATGATTATCAATTAAACTCTTATGTTCCCTGTAAGCATGTAATGTAATTTCATCAATGTGTATTTATAAATGAAATGAAATTTGAAATACATTATCATAACATCTAAATGATGTTTAAAAACAAACTACTATTTTATCTTACTTGATGAATGTCTCTACTTGTTCATCTCCGGTATTGAACAAAGTATATCGATGTGCTTCAAACCACTCATGTTGCTCCATGATAATAGATTTGCCTTTCCTTATATTCTCACTTCCGATTGGATGACCTGTCTTAGGAAATAAAGGTGAAACATCACCTTCCTCTGTTTGAATGTCCTCATCATCCTCCGTTTGATACCTACTTAATCTTGTCTTCACCGTATTAGGTAGGTGTATCGAACAGAAGTTCAAACAATCTACAGCTGAAAAACCTTCTACTATTGATCCTTCTGGATTTTTTCGATTACGAACAAACCCCTTGAAGTTACACATAGTTCTTTCAGTAGAATACATCCAACGCAAATGAGTCGGGCCTCCAAGCTTAATTTCATCTACTAGATGAATAGGCAAATGTGTCATTATATCAAAAAAATATGGAGGAAAAATCTTTTCAAGCTCGCATTCAATATCTATGATTTCTGCTTTCTTCTTATCAAGATCGCTTCTTCTTATAACCTTGCTACATATGGCTCTAAAAAAATTCCCCAATCTAATCAAGACCATAGATACATTCTTTGGTAACACTTTTCTGACTGCAACCTGGAACAAGTAATGCATTATGAAATGAGCATCATGACTTTTGTATCCTGATACTTTCATCTCTTCAATTTGCACACGACTTGACATATTAGAGGCACACCCTTTTGGTAATTTGGCATCTTTTAAAACGGTGCAAAATAACTTTTTCTCCGATGGTTTCATAAAGAAACAAGCTTTAGCTAGATGGATATTTCCTGTAGCATAATCTTTTACAGGTTGAAGCTCTTTACGTATCCCCATTTCATACAAGTCATAGCGAGAATTTATATGATCTTTGGACTTTCCAAGTATATCCAATAAAGTCCCAAGCAAACTGTCACAAATATTCTTCTCTATGTGCATCACATCAAGATTGTGCCTCAATTTGTTGGTTGCCCAATACAGCAACTCAAAAAATATGGATTTTTTTTTCCATGGACCATCATTCTTTTGTTTTCTTTTCTTTTTGTTCTTTCCAAAAACATTATTGAATTCACGAAGCTCCTCAAGAACCTGTACCCCTGATAATGGAGTAGGTGTAACTTTATGCTCCTCTTTACCATTAAATGATTTTTTATCTCTTCTAAATGGATGATCAGGAGGTAAAAACGCCCGATGACCCAAGTAACACATCTTACGACTATGTTTGAGATATTGCGAATAAGTATTATGATTACAAGTGAGGCATGCCCATCTCCCCTTGGTACTCCATCCAGAAAGCATTGCTAGAGCTGGAAAATCACTAATTGTCCACAATAAAGCTGCACGCATTTGAAATGTTTGATTAGTTACAACATCATATGTTTCAACTCCCACTTCCCATAGTTCCTTCAACTCCGCAATCAGTGGTTGCAAGTATACATCTATATCATTTCCCGGAGACGATGGACCTGGAATAATCATTGACAACATAATATTCTCTGACTTCATGCAAGTCCATGGTGATAAATTATAGTTCATTAACATAACTGGCCATGTGCTATGGGAAATGCTCATAGTTCTAAATGGATTGAAACCATCACTTGAAAGACCCAATCTAACATTACGAGCATCATTAGCAAAGTCGGGATACAAGGAATCGAAATCCTTCCAAGCTTCACCATCTGCAGGATGTTTTAAATTTCCATCTTTAGGTCGTTCAGTATCATGCCATCTCATAGCTACAGATGTTTCAGAACACATGAATATCCTCTGAAGCCTAGGCTTTAAAGGAAAGTACCTTAAAACTTTTACTGGAATTTTAGTGACCTTATTAGTTAAGTCATTACGAACATTCTTCCATCTTGAAGCTCCACACACAGAGCAATTATCTAACTTTGCATTGTCATTCCAAAATAACATGCAATCGTTAGTGCAAGCATGAATTTTCTCATAGTCAAGACCCAAATCTTTTATGACATTTTTTGCCTTGTAAAAAGACTCGGGTATCTGAGCAAATGGAAATGCCTCTCTTATCAAGTCCAACAAATCTGAAAAGGCCACATCAGTCAACTTGTGAATGCATTTAAACAAGTATAACCGGATGGTAAAACTCAACTTAGAAAAATTCTTACACCCCGGATACAAGTCTTCTTTCCCTTCCTCCACTAATTTAAAAAAACTCTTTGCATATTCAGATGGTCCCTCTCTCACTCCTTCATGCCTCTGGTCATCTTCTACATTTCTAAAAGTATTATGAAGTAGTCTATCAATATCATCATGCATGTTGGAAGTTTCTTCATCATTGGTTGGATGTGGCGTATTTCTTGAGGAAAATCCTTCTCCATGAAAAACCCATTTGGTGTATCCATGAACAAATCCATGACAAATTAAGTGATCCTCTACCATATTTCGACAATGCCAATTACGATTAAAGCACTTCTTACAAGGACATAATATTTCATTTCCTTGGGAAGCTCGTTCAAATGCTTTATCAAGAAAATCATTAACTCCATGAATATATTCATTGGTGGATCTTCGGAGATTCATCCAACTTTTATCTCCAAAATCCATTTAATATATATATCCTACATGAAATGTGCAAAACATTAAAGCCAATAAATTCATGAGTACAAGCTATATCAAGAGAACTTAACCTTTCGAAGTGTTAGATTAATCGAATCTCAAACCTCCACACCAATTCAACACCAAACAATGGCAATATTAATAGCAGAATCCAAAAAATATTGACAAGTTAAGTTATTAGCAGCTTCTGCCATTTAAGAAACTTTATACAAATGAATGAAAAAAAAATCAGAAGCAAAACTAATTATAGAAAAATAGTATTCCAATATTCTACACTATCTAGTTAGGTTGGATTGTCATCAAACAAATTGTAGGAATAATAACTCTCGACTCTTGCCCAACATATTTGTTACAGAAATGAGAAAATTATATCATTGCAACTTCAAGTTTTATTTTCTTTAAGTATTGAGGACAAGATAGCATCAATCAACACTTTTTACTTAATCTACTTCAATAAAAATAAGGCACATCTCAGACCAATAATATGAAGAACAAAATATACCCTAATTAATACTTGAAGTTTCAAAAAAATTGAGGATGGGAAGACACCATCTCTTTGTTCTCTACTCCAACAAAAAGAGCTCACAATTTTGTAATTTGTATTTCACTAGTATGATTTTGACTTACCGTCGAAACACCAATCCAAAGATTAAGAGTATTGAGAGCTTTTCCAGATTAATGTGTTGCTACTCATTCAACTAAGTTATCAACTCGCCTACTGACTAGTAATGTTGCTGCATCATTTAGTATCTAAATTTTCATTTACACAGATACATGACATGATTAGTAAAAGTTCGAATTCTATTCATTGACAGTGATGAAATCAGCTTAACTTATAAAATTTCAATAACAAGTAATCTTTCATAGCAAATCTGATATGGTAACTTAAGGAAAATCATAATCATTCTTAATAAGTAACAAATTGTCCCATTCAAGTAAAACACTTGTAGTAGTAACTTATACATTGTCCCATCCGTCTCTGTTCAACATCGATTAACAAAGTTGGCCCTTTGAACATTGATTGTGAGGACAGTCTCGATTGCCAAAAGGCTGTGTATTTTTTTAAAGATATAAATTTATTTTGTTCTCTTTGGGCCATAACTGTTAGATTTTTTGTGCATCAGAAGGTGATAAATAGACAGACGGAAAAGAAGCAGAGAATATAAGGCGAGCTGAGCATATTAATGCTGAAAATGGGGAGGTGTAACAAATGGAGTAAAACTGGACCTAGTTAATGAGCTCAAGCCTAAGTATATATGAATGAGCTGATTGTGAAAACAAACAAAATTTGGACAATCCTCTTTAGTGAATTTGTAACATGAGTTTTTCAAATCTGATCAGTCCATTATATTCAGTTTATTGTATAGAAAAAGAAGACAAGTATCTTAGACTTTTTTTTACCTGAAATATGTCCTGTGCGTTATTTTGAGGAAAAAAATCAACTACAAATCAAAATTTCTCTCATAAAATTGAAATTCACCTTCTCAAAGACTTTTGCTAGAGAGTTCTCAAATCTTCACCAAATATGAAATACAAATTATAACCCACAAATAGATTATATGCCAGACCTAGATTAGAACAAATAACATAGATTTAAGACAAACTCATATATTATTCTTTAAAATTTCTCAAAAATCATTCAATGTGGACTTAGAAATCATGAACTAGCAGAGAAAACGTAAAATTTATTCACCTTTATATCCAAGAAATCGCTGTCGGAAGACCAGTGGAGCTTCAACTGAAGTAAAAAATACCAATGCCCAAGAAGACCAACGAGCTTCACCAGACAGATTTCTTCACCAGAAGTTTCGTTGTTCTTTTCTTCACCAAGAACTTCGCTGAGAATTGCTGGAACAGAACTTCGCTGAGAATTTGGGAAATAGAGTGCTTTGGTTGAAAAAGGGTTTTATGGGAAAGGGCTTTTTTCTTTTTGATTTTTTTAATGAGATGAAAATTTTTGGCGCTTTGCAAAATTAGTGGAGGGAAATATATTTTAGGCGAGGGAAATATATATATTTTAGGGATAAAAATCAGAAACACAATATTTATCCTAAAATAATCGTTGCCATAGAGTCATCTATTGCCACAATTCTAAAATTTGTAGCCATAGAAAGACTATAGGGACGGTTATAGAGTTGATGCCACGGTTTATTATAAGAATTGTTTTATTAGATTCAAGGATATATTGCAACAGTTATAACCGTGGTAATAGGCGATCTATTGCTACGATTGTGTAACCGTTGCTAAATAAGCGTTGCAGTAAGTCAAATTTCTAGTAGTGTATCCCACCATTTAAACCATAGTGATGGGATAAGTTGTCCCATATACATGGTGGAATAAGTTATCCCAGGATAACTTATCCTAGGATAACTTGTTCCCAACCAAACGATTATAGTATAACATGTTAGAAAATGCTACGGACTAGTACAAAAGTATTACGACTTGCTATGAAATATATGACAACGTTTTAAATTAAGTCACTTGAAAAGTTGAAATATATGTACATACTAATGTTATGTTGGGTATATAGCAAGAGTTAATGGGAAATGAAGAGAAGATGAAAAGAGAGGAACTGGAAAAGTTCTCTTATGCTTTAGTAAAAAGGCATTTCTTCCTCATTGGCAGACTTCCTATGTAAGGGCTACATTCTGAGCGCTTTAGAGGATGACTTATATAATGTCTATAGTGCAATGACAACTTCGAAAGAGTTATGGAATGCACTTGAGAAGAAATATAAGACAGAAGATGCATGCTTGAAAAAGTTTGTGGTCGCAAAGTTTTTAGACTATAAGATATCAGATAGTAAAATTGTTGGATCATAAGTATAGGAACTTCAACTTATTTTCCATGATCTAATTGCTGAGGATATGGTAGTAAATGAAGCTTTTCAGGTGGTGGCAATGATCAAGAAGTTACCCCTTCGTGGAATGACTTCAAGAATTATTTAAAGCACAAACGCAAGGAAATGAAGTTTGAAGATCTTGTGATTCGGCTAAAGATCGAGGAAGATAACAGGACCACCAGAAAGAAGTCTCGTGGAAATTCGATAATAATGGGAGTTAATATTGTTGAAGAAGCTCCTACCAAAGGCAAGAAGAGAAAGAAGTCCAATGGACAGAAGTCAGAACAAGCCAAGAAGAAATTCAAGGGTAACTGTTACAGTTGTGGTAAGGTTGGTCACAAGTCTTCTGACTGTCGTGCTCCAAGAAAGGACAAGGACAAAGGCAAGAGTCAAGCAAACATCGTGGAAGAAATGGAAGATGAAGATGACCTCTATGCAATGATTTCGGAGTGCAACTTAGTTGGAAATCCCAAGGAGTGGTTTCTCGAATCAGGTGCCACTCGACATATTTGCTCTGCAAAAGAAGCCTTTGTAATGTATACTCCTGCTGAGTTCGATAAAGATCTGTTCATGGGGAACATAACAACAAGGATTGCATGAACTGAAAAAGTCATGTTGAAAATGACATCCGGCAAGTTGTTGAGTTTGAACAACGTTATGCACGTTTCTACTATTAGGAAAAATTTAGTTTATGTTGTACAACTCGTTAAGAACGGGTTTAAGTGTGTCCGAGTTAGTGACAAAGCTGTAATAAGTAAGAATGAGATGTTCTTAGGAAAGGGCTACCTCACTGAGGGCTCTTCAAACTGAATGTAATGGTTGTTGACAGTATTAATAAGAATTTTGCTTCTGTTTATTTATTGGAGTCAAATGATTTATGGCATTCCCGTTTGGGACATGTAAATTACAAAGCCTTGCGAAAATTGATTACTTTAGAAGTATTGCCTGATTTCAAATGTGATAAATCGAAATGTGAAATTTGTGTGGAATGTAAGTTTATTAGACATCCTTATAAGTATGTTGACAAGAATTTAAAACCTTTAGACTTAATTCACACAGATATATGCGATATGAAGTCAATACCATCTCACGGTGGGAAAAAGTATTTTATAACTTTTATTGACGATTGCACTCGATTTTGTTATGTATATTTGCTTAATAGTAAGGATGAAACAATTGATGCATTTAAGCAATACAAAAATGAAGTGCAAAATCAATTGAATCTAAAGATAAAAATGATTCGGAGTGATAGGGGTGAAGAATACGAATCTCCTTTTGTAGAGATATATTTTGGAATATGGTATTATTCATCAAACTATTGCACCCTATACGCCACAATCAAATGGTTTGGCGGAACGAAAGAACATGACATTAAAGGAAATTATGAATGTCTTGATAATCAGTTCTGGTTCACCGCGAAACCTGTGGGGGGAAGCCATCCTTACGGCTAACAAGATACTCAATAGGGTACCTCGTAGCAAAACACAATCGATTACATATGAGTTATGGAAAGGAAGAAAGCTCAACTTGAAATATTTCAAAGTGTGAGGGTGTTTAGCCAAGGTAGAGGTTCCTTTACCCAAGAGGGTAAAAATTGGATCCAAAATAGTGGATTGTGTATTTATTGGTTATGTTGTGAACAGTAAGGCCTGTCGATTTTTGGTTCCAAAATAGGATAATCCTGAAATTCATGTTAATACGGTAATTGAGCCAAATAACATTGAGTTCTTTGAACACATTTATCCGTATAAAACTGAATGTGAGTTGACAAGTGAAAAATATAAATGACCACGGGAAGAATCAACGGAAAATACACTCCCAATGAGGATCCTAAGCGTAGTAATCACCAACGGAAATCCACTTCTTTCGGACCAAATTTTGTGGCATTATTTCTTGAAAATGAGCCTCAAACATTTAAAGCAGCTATGTTTTCGTCTGAGTCAACTTATTAGAAAAAAGCAGTCAATAGTGAGATCGAATCAATTTTAACTAACTAACCATACTTGAGAATTGGCTGATCTTTCTCCAGAAAATAAACATTTAGGATCAAAGTGGATCTTTAAAAGGAAAATGAAAGTCGATGGGACTATTGACAAATATAAGGCTAGACTTGTAGTCAAAGGATACAGACAAAAAGAAGGCCTGGACTACTTAGATATATACTCTCCAGTAACAAGGATAACATCAATTAGGATGTTAATAGCACTAGCGGCAGTGCATGATCTTAAAATTCACCAAATGGATGTAAAGACAACCTTCTTAAATGGAGAGTTGGAGGAAGAAATTTACATGGAACAACCAGAAGGGTTTGTAGTTCCTGGTAAAAAAGAGAAAGTGTGCAGGCTTGTGAAGTCGCTTTATGGGCTAAAGCAGCACCCAAACAATGACATGCTAAATTTGACCAAACAATATTGACAAATGGATTCAAGATTAATGAATATGACAAGTGTGTTTACATTAAAAACGTTTCTAATCATGAGGTCATTGTTTGTTTGTATGTTGCTGAATACATATTAATAATAAGTAAAGATATTGACGATATAAATGCTACTAAGCGCATGCTGTCCAGCAAGTTTGATATAAAGGGCTTAGGAGTTGCTGATTGATCTTAGGGATCATGATTCTCAAAACTCCTCAGGGACTAGTATTAACTCAATCTAATTATATTGAAAGAGTATTGAATAAGTTTAAGTAATTGAATTTCAACAATGTCAAAACTTCAATTGATTTAAGCTTTACATTTCAAAAGAATGAAGGTGAAAGTGACTCACAATTGGAATATGTCAGGGTGTGGGGAAATTCGATGTATATTATGAATTGTACGCAACCAGATATAACATGTTCTATTAGCAAACTGAGTCGGTTCACTAGTAATTTTAATCAAACTCATTGGATGGCAATGAAACGTGTGTTGGGTCATCTAAAACATACACAACACTATGTTTTGCATTATAATAAATTTCATGTCGTGATTGAATGATATAGTGATGCAAATTGGATCACCGAGTCAAATGAAGTAAAATCCACTAGTGGTTATGTGTTTACACTTGGTGGAGGAACAGTCTCTTGAAAATCGTTCAAACAGACATGTATCGCTCGCTCCACAATGTAATCTGAATTTATTGCTTAGATAAGGCCGGTGAAGAAGCTGAATGGCTCCAAAATTTCTTAGAGGACATTCCATTATAACCTAAACTTGTGGGACCTATTTGCATACATTGTGATAGTCAAGCAGCAATAGGTAGGGCAGAAAACGTCATGTATAACGGGAAGTCTCGTCGTATACGACGGAGACATAGTACCGTAAGACAACTGCTCTCTAGTGGAATTATCACAATTGACTATGTGAAGTCAAGCGATAATGTGTCAGATCCACTAACGAAAGGCCTAGTGAGAGAGGCAATTGAAAGATCATCTAAGGAAATGGGTTTACGGCTTAGGATAAGTCATCATGACAGTAACTCTATCTAGCAGACTAGAGATCCCAAGAGCTAGATTCAAGGAGAAAAACAAAGTTGTGATTGACGGTTTGAAATTATCAATCAACTTAATCCATTCTCATGACGAAGGTAATGTTCAGGAACGAGGTTAAAACATTAAGGCTTGTTAATGAGTTAATAAAGCTTAAAGTTTTTAATGATTTGTTAAGTTTGGCAGATTTGACCAAATAGTGTATCTACGCGATGACACGATTAGAAATCACCTATGTGAGTGTGAAGTGTAAGCCGCTTCAAAGAGATTTTTTTGCCAAAATATTGTTCTCTATACACTCATGAAACCAGGAGGTGTTCATGGTTGAAACAAACACAATCGTAAGAATCATAAACGGTAAAGGGTTAATTGTGTGACATATGGTTGTCTAGGTATACACCAAAGCTCGACGGTTCAAAGATATCGCATCTACCGATTGACCGAGTATATCCGACATATGTTTACTATGAAAAGTCCAAGGGGAAACCTACTTATCCAGATGCAATTGATCCTTGCTTGTAAAGTATACACTCGTTTGTGCATTCCTTATGTTATAACCATTCCCCATTCATGTGGGGGATTGTTGGGTATATAGCAAGAGTTAATGGGAAATGGAGCGAAGATGAAAAGAGAGGAACTTGAAAAGTTTTCTTATGTTTTAGTAAAAAGGTATTTCTCCCTCATTGGTGGTGGAAAGAAAAATAAAAGTGTTTAAATAGAGAAACACTTCTACTAGTTGTTAAAAGGATTAGAAAGACGGACCCCCTCGCGTTGTCGTCGTCGTCGCTCGGCTCGACTTTGGCTTTGGAAAATGATCGATCGAGAGATTATTTTTTGGACAAAGTTTTGTTTTAATTATTTAGTTATTTATTTATTTAATTAATTAAATTAAATTAAATGGCCAAAATGTTTCAATTATTTAGTTAATTAACCGAAACGTTTCGACCCGACTCGAATCTGCGCGATCCATTTTATTTAAAATACTTTCCTGTTTTATTTGAATTTCCCGCCGTTAAAGATGACTGTTCTAAAAGGTTGCAACTTTCATGAACAGCCATGACCGTTTGAAAGGTTGCAAACTTTCATGAATGATCGTGTGGATTCTGAAAGGTTGCAACCTTTCGGAACCAGTTCCTCTTGGCTATAAATACCAGTAATTCTTCAAACTTTTTACTTACGAAAATTTTTGATTTCTTCTTCTTCCTCTTCTGCACAAATTTCATTCGTGTATTTTACTGCCGTTGAGTGGCTCACTGACACCAGAGTTTTGGGTATCAATACACTGGTGATTGAGATCATTCTATCCTGGGAGGACATATTCCAAATCAAACCTAGGATACTAGAAGAGAATAATTTCCTTAAGGGGACACTGTGCATTCAGTGGGCTTGATCTTCATTCCATTCTGTTTTTACAGATTTTAGTTTTTGTTAATTAATTTATGTTCTTCACTGGTTCATTTAAACTTTGGTAACTTCGTGTTTCTGCAAAGTTTGTTGAAATCAGTAGTACTGTTTTAAACACAGATTGCCTAACATGTTACTAGACCATCGACCATACATTCTATTGAGGGTGATAACTGATAAGTAATCAGTCTCCTTTTATTTTATTTAATAATTAATAGACATATCTATCTATATTTTGTTGAAAACTTGATTGATTAGTATTATAATAAGGAGTTGAATTTGGACTGATTAAATTTTAATTAATAAAATGATAAACTAAACTATGACAAATGGATAGGAAAGGGACCACTAAAACTCTACGTGGCACTATTCCAATGGATGAGATATCGCAATAATATGATGGAATAATAGCTCTAAGTGGATATCATCTACTACATCATATATAGTATTACAACATTTGAAAATTGCCCTTTCTTTATACTTGACAAATGTATAAAATAGAAAATTACCTTCTTTTTTTTT
>NC_064293.1:16562445-16610914 GCF_019186545.1 Solanum stenotomum
TTAGGCCTAACTCACACCCCAAAAGCTAGCTCAAAGGGAGGAGGATTGCCCAAGCCTTATAAGGAGTCCACCCATCTCATTAACCATCGATGTGGGACTTTTGTCATTCTTTAACACCCCACCTCACGCCCAGTGCTTAGCATCTGGTGCGTGGGCAATTTTGATTTTGGGGGTCCCAACATCGAGTGAGACGGGCCCTGCTCTAATACCATGTTAAATTAGGTCTTAGGCCTAACTCACACCCCAAAAGCTAGCTCAAAGGGAGGAGAATTGCCCAGGCCTTATAAGGAGTCCACCCATCTCATTAACCACCGATGTGGGACTTTTGTCATTCTTTAACGGACATCATATGCATCTGAACTAAATTTCTCGATCTACTCAATAAATAGAGTGCACATCTAACCTCTTGATGAGGTAACTAGGTGAAATTTATTGACGCCATCAACATTACTGACCTTATTGTTAGTATTTATGCTACGTTAAAGGTTGATCTCTCTATTCATTAAATTTTTTAATAACATCAAATAAATGCACTAATTAAAAGATCTTGTATTCACAACAAATGCATTTGTAGGAACGTAACTGATTGAGTTCATGAATTTGCGACCTTTTGTGATGTGCACTATTTGTTCACTTCTTAGCCTGCAATTATATCTCTTTGATACAATTATACTTAATTAATGTTAATGTGTTTTGCTTTAAAATATTATTTTGGGTTTTAGTGCCCAAAATAATATAGCGATTTAACTGTTACAAAAATTATCATTAGATCAATATCAATTGTAACACCAACACATGATCCAAGAACCTTTTCAATCAAATATTTGTTTGTGCCGTTGAGATGAGAGTCATTAACTCATGAAGTCTTATCGTAAATAAAATCACACTTAATTGATTTTCATTGCTTTATAATATAACGTCATTATGGAGCGTAAAATATAATTCGAAGGACGTGGACCTACACACATATCTCCTCCACAATCAACGTCAATAATATTGAGGGGATTTATTGACTTAATACATCCCCTCACTTTCATGGAACAAAATCAAAAGTTACCTTATGATGTCTCATGATTTTTTTAAAATTATTTTCCAATATGTTGGGTTTAGGTTGACTTCATATTTGTTCACAAATCAATTGCGAAACAATTCATATTTTGTTTACAAATATTTTAAACAAAAAAAAAATAAAAAATTGGTCCACTTACTTTATGAATCTTTAAAAAGATTATTATGTCACAAACCCTTCGAGTAAAATAGTAAATATTCATGACGTGCAACATTTCTAAGTCATACTTTTAACCAAAACATCCACTCTTCTTTTTGTTATTTTAATTTCCTTATCTTTTTAGATCTAACGTATCAACCTTTTAATATTTCGGTGATTCAAAATATTTTGTCCTTTTTACCTTTTTCAAAAAGCAAAAGGGTCTGTTCTTGAAATTTTACCGTAAAACCTAACATGTTTTAGAAATTTTACATATTCGAATCATTTATATCTTGTGATTGAGAATAACATTTGATAAGAATTCTTGTCTAATAGTGGAAAATGGAAATCTTGAGATTAGAAGGCTTCGCTACACTTTCTAATTTCTCGAGTCTAATAAGTCATAAGCTACATCCTTACATTACAGAAAACGTGAAATTAGTTATGAAATTAATGTATCGGCAATCCCCAGCTAATATATTGCTAAATAGCTCCTACCTGATTGAATATAATATAATCTGTTATTGATCCATACCTAAATGAGATTAAATTGATATAATTTTTTTGTTATTTAGCTACAAAATTTTTACATTTGCTATAATACTACTATTGTTATTGAACACGAGTTGGACTAGGCTGATCGGTAATAGATTGGGCCTAAGTGGTGTATTACAATTGGGCCTAGGCAGGAGAATGGGAGTCTGTTACAACTCCCTTTTCACTTTTTTTACGGAGTATAACTATAGTTCATATTACATTTAAAGTCGAAGTGGACGTTTGAACATAAAAAAAGATTGTGAAATTTAAAAATAGTAAGTTGACTATTATTTTTTTAAAATTGGTATTTATTTGGACATCAATATAAATTGTAGTTGATTTTAATTTTTGTGAATGATTTGAAGTGAAAATTGTGAAAACAGTTTTCGGAAAAAGAAAAAAAAAAAAGGAAGTGAAAAATGCACTGTCAACGGACACTAAGTTCCTCTATTTAATTCCCTTTATTTATGACTTTTAAGTCCATAAGTTAAGTGCTAACAAATATTTTAATTATACTATTAAGGGATCGTTTGGTGTGAGGGATAAGAATAAATAGTCTTGGAATAAGAAAATAGTCCTGGGATTAAATTTTGGTTTCTTGTTTGGTTGCCATGTTTGGGATAACTTATCTCAGCATTTAAACCATAGTGATGGGATAAGTTGTCCCATATACATGGTGGAATAAGTTATCCCAGGATAATTTATCCTAGGATAACTTGTTCCCAACCAAACGATTATAGTATAACATGTTAGAAAATGCTACGGACTAGTACAAAAGTATTACGACTTGCTATGAAATATATGACAACGTTTTAAATTAAGTCACTTGAAAAGTTGAAATATATGTACATACTAATGTTATGTTGGGTATATAGCAAGAGTTAATGGGAAATAGAGGGAAGATGAAAAGAGAGGAACTTGAAAAGTTCTCTTATGCTTTAGTAAAAAGGCATTTCTCCCTTATTGGCAGACGTCCTATGTAAGGGCTACATTCTGAGTGCTTTAGAGGATGACTTATATAATGTCTATAGTGCAATGACAACTTCGAAAGAATTGTGGAATGCACTTGAGAAGAAATATAAGACAGAAGATGCATGCTTGAAAAAGTTTGTGGTCGCAAAGTTTTTAGACTATAAGATGTCAGATAGTAAAATTGTTGGATCACAAGTACAGGAACTTCAACTTATTTTCCATGATCTAATTGCTGAGGATATGGTAGTAAATGAAGCTTTTCAGGTGGCTGCAATGATCGAGAAGTTACCTCCTTCGTGGAATGACTTCAAGAATTATTTAAAGCACAAACGCAAGGAAATGAAGTTTGAAGATCTTGTGATTCGGCTAAAGATTGAGGAAGATAACAGGACCGCCAGAAAGAAGTCTCGTGGGAATTCAATGGGAGTTAATATTGTTGAAGAAGCTCATACCAAAGGCAAGAAGAGAAAGAAGTCCAACGGACAGAAGTCAGAACAAGCCAAGAAGAAATTCAAGGATAACTGTTACAGTTGTGGTAAGGCTGGTCACAAGTCTTCTGACTGTCGTGCTCCAAGAAAGGATAAGGACAAAGGCAAGAGTCAAGTAAACATCGTGGAAGAAATGGAAGATGCAGATGACCTCTATGCAATGATTTCGGAGTGCAACTTAGTTGGAAATCCCAATGAGTGGTTTCTTGAATCAGGTGCCACTCGACATATTTGCTTTGCAAAAGAAGCCTTTGCAACGTATACTCCTGCTGAGTTCGATGAAGATCTGTTCATGGGGAACACAACAACAAGGATTGCATGAACTGAAAAAGTAATGTTGAAAATGACATCCGACAAGGTGTTGAGTTTGAACAACGTTCTGCACGTTCCTACTATTAGGAAGAATTTAGTTTCTGTTGCACTACTCGTTAAGAATGGGTTTAAGTGTGTCCTAGTTAGTGATAAAGTTGTAATAAGTAAGAATGAGATGTTCTTAGGAAAGGGAAAGGGCTACCTCACTAAAGGCCTCTTCAAACTGAATGTAATGGTTATTGACAGTATTAATAAGAATTTTGCTTCTGTTTACTTATTGGAGTCAAATGATTTATGGCATTCCCGTTTGGGACATGTAAATTACAAAGCCTTGCGAAAATTGATTACTTTAGAAGTATTGCCTGATTTCAAATGTGATAAATCGAAATGTGAAATTTGTGTGGAATGTAAGTTTATTAGACATCCTTATAAGTCTATTGACAGGAATTTAAAACCTTTAGACTTAATTCACACAGATATATGCGATATGAAGTCAATATCATCTCGGGGTGGGAAAAAGTATTTTATAACTTTTATTGACGATTGCGCTCGATTTTGTTATGTATATTTGCTTAATAGTAAGGATGAAACAATTGATGCATTTAAGCAATACAAAAATGAAGTGGAAAATCAATTGAATCTAAAGATAAAAATGATTCGGAGTGATAGGGGTGAAAAATATGAATCTCCTTTTGTAGAGATATATTTTGGAATATGGTATTATTCATCAAACTATTGCACCTTATACGCCACAATCAAATGGTTTGGCGGAACAGAAGAACATGACATTAAAGGAAATTATGAATGTCTTGATAATCAGTTCTGGCTCACTGCGAAACCTGTGGGGGGAAGCCATCCTTACGGCTAACAAAATACTCAATAGGGTACCTCGTAGCAAAACACAATCGATTCCATATGAGTTATGGAAAGGAAGAAAGCTCAACTTGAAATATTTCAAAGTGTAGGGGTGTTTAGCCAAGGTAAAGGTTCCTTTACCCAAGAGGGTGAAAATTGGATCCAAAATAGTGGAATGTATATTTATTGGATATATTGTGAACAGTAAGGCCTGTCGGTTTTTGGTTCACAAATATGATAATCCTGAAATTCATGTTAATACGGTAATTGAGCCAAATAACATTGAGTTCTTTGAACACATTTATCCGTATAAAACTGAATGTGAGTTGACAAGTGAAAAATCTAAATGACCACGGGAAGAATCAACGGAAAATACACTCCCTAATAAGGATCCTAGGCGTAGTAATCACCAACGGAAATCCACTTCTTTCGGACCAAATTTTGTGGCATTATTTCTTAAAAATGAGCCTCAAACAGTTAAAGCAGTTATGTTTTCGTCTGAGTCAACTTATTAGAAAGAAGTAGTCAATAGTGAGATCGAATCAATTTTAACTAACCATACTTGAGAATTGGCTGATATTCCTCCAGAAAATAAACCTTTAGGATCAAAGTGGATCTTTAAAAGGAAAATGAAAGTCGATGGGACTATTGACAAATATAAGGCTAGACTTGTAGTCAAAGGATACAGACAAAAAGAAGGCCTGGACTACTTTGATATATACTCTCTAGTAACAAGGATAACATCAATTAGGATGTTAATAGCACTAGCGGCAATGCATGATCTTAAAATCCACCAAATGGATGTAAAGACAACCTTCTTAAATGGAGAGTTGGAGGAAGAAATTTACCTGGAACAACCAGAAAGGTTTGTAGTTCCTGGTAAAGAAGAGAAAGTGTGCAGGCTTGTGAAGTCGCTTTATGGGATTAAGCAAGCACCCAAACAATGACATGCTAAATTTGATCGAACAATGTTGACAAATGGATTCAAGATTAATGAATATGATAAGTGTGTTTACATTAAAAACGTTCCTAATCATGAGGTCATTGTTTGTCTGTATGTTGATGAATACATATTAATAATGAGTAAAGATATTGACGATATAAATGATACTAAGTGCATGCTGTCCAGCAAGTTTGATATGAAGGACTTAGGAGTTGCTGATTGATCTTAGGGATCATGATTCTCAAAACTCCTCAGGGACTAGTATTATCTCAATCTAATTATATTGAAAGAGTATTGAATAAGTTTAAGTAATTGAATTTCAACAATGTCAAAACTCCAATTGATTTAAGCTTTACATTTCAAAAGAATGAAGGTGAAAATGACTCTCAATTGGAATATGTCAGGGTGTGGGGAAGTTCGATATATATTATGAATTGTACGCAACCAAATATAGCATGTGCTATTAGCAAACTGAGTCAGTTCACTAGTAATCTTAATCAAACTCATTAGATGGCAATGAAACGTGTGTTGGGGTATCTAAAACATACACAACACTATGTTTTGCATTATAATAAATATCATGCCTTGATTGAATGATATAGTGATGCAAATTGGATCACCGAGTCAAATGAAGTAAAATCCACTAGTAGTTATGTGTTTACACTTGGTGGAGGAGCAATCTCTTGAAAATCGTTCAAACAAACATGTATCGCTCGCTCCACAATGAAATTTGAATTTATTGCCTTAGATAAGGCATGTGAAGAAGCTGAATGACTCCAAAATTTCTTAGAGGACATTCCATTATAGCCCAAACCTGTGGGATCTATTTGCATACATTGTGATAGTCAAGCAGCATTAGGTAGGGCAGAAAGCGCCATGTATAACGGGAAGTCTCGTTATATAAGACAGAGACATAGTACTGTAAGACAACTGCTCTCTAGTGGAATTATCACAATTGACTATGTGAAGTCAAGCGATAATGTGTCAGATCCACTAACGAAAGGCCTAGTGAGAGAGGCAGTTGAAAGATCATCTAAGGAAATAGGTTTACAGCTTAGGATAAGTCATCATGACGGTAACTCTATCTAGCAGACTGGAGATCCCAAGAGCTAGATTCAAGGAGAAAAACAAAGTTGTGACTGACGGTTCGACATTGTCAATCAACTCAATCCATTCTCATGATGAAGGCAATGTTCAGGAACGAGGTTAAAACATTAAGGCTTGTTAATGAGTTAATAAAGCTTAAAGTTTTTAATGATTTGCTAAGTTTGGCAGATTTGACCAAATAGTGTATCTACGCGATGACACGATTAGAAATCACCTATGTGAGTGTGAAGTGTAAGCCGCTTCAAAGAGATTTTTTTTTGTCAAAAGATTGTTCTCTATACACTCATGAAACCAGGAGGTGTTCATGGTTGAAACGAACACAATCGTAAGAACCATAAACGGTAAAGGGTTAATTGTGTGACATATGGTTGTCTAGGTATACACCAAAGCTCGACGGTTCAAAGATATCGCATCTATCGATTGACCGAGTATATCTGACATATGTTCACTATGAAAAGTCCAAGGGAAAACCTACTTATCCAGATGCAATTGATCCTTGCTTGTAAAGTATACACTCGTTTGTGCATTCCTTATGTTATAACCATTCCCCATTCATGTGGGGGATTGTTGGGTATATAGTAAGAGTTAATGGGAAATTGAGGGAAGATGAAAAGAGAGGAACTTGAAAAGTTCTCTTATGCTTTAGTAAAAAGGTAATTCTCCCTCATTAGTGGTGGAAAGAAAAATAAAAGTGTTTAAATAGAGAAACACTTCTATTAGTTGTTAAAAGGGTTGGAAAGAGGAACCCCCCCTCGCGCTGTTGTCATGACCCGAGAGTATCCCCAAGTCGTAACATGCGTATTCGACCTCTCGGAGGTCTCATACAAGCCCTTGGCATTCATCACATTAGATATGTAAAATAGTGCGGAATTTAAAAACTTTTTAAATAAAATCCCATAAGACTCAAAGGTCACTTTTAAAAACATCATTCAAAAGTACACAAGCGGAATACTAAGTCTCTTAGCCATCTTAGACATAAACGTGAAAACATACTAGGGACACGGCCCTTTACAATCAAAAGAAGTCTATTAAGTCTATTACAAGAACCTTATCATAAAACTAGAATTGAAAAGTCTTGCCCTCGACATATGAGGACATACCACAAAATCTAGGAAGAACTTCAAATCCCAAGTTTACTACAAAACCCGCTCACTTGCCGGAACCTACACTTGTAGAAAATAGAGAAATATGGAATTAGCACAATTAAGTACTAAGTATGATGACCATGCAAAAACATACTAAAAAAGGACATTTATTTGAGATATATGCTTTCATGCCATTTTTGATAAAACCTTCATATCACAATTATAAGAGACACATTTCACATCATCATCCACATATAAGACAATACCCACATAATAGACATACTCAACTAGTACCAATGTACAATACATGAACATAATCGACAAGTAAGCCTTTTCATCATTTCATGACCTCTATCTCAAGTTACCCAAAGCCACACTTAAGTGAAACATGAAGTGACCGCCCATACAATCTCTTTATATACACCTAAGTGTTCCTAAGGGTTACCATAGATAAGGAATGTACCATTACAATATAACATACTAAGTCAAAATTCTTTAATGAACCACTTTAGGAGACATTTAAGCATTTAGGGGACTTTCACATAATAGCCATTTAGACTTAGGGAACTCACTTTAGCATCTTCTAGGCCTACTCGTGCAATGTGTAGATAGCATCCCATACTACCACCTACACTTTGTAGAACCTATCCAATAACTAGAGTGCACATCCCACATGATGGGAATAGGCATTAACCGACATAGACCATACTAGCTAGGCATGGAATCCGGAGTCTACCCTACTCCGTGGAAGGTGTTCTACTTGCCAAAGGTAGAACTAATAAGCAACCCATGTAGGCACATGGTTTAGGGGATGTCCAAGGATGTTCATTGTGCCCTAGTCTCATACTTAAGTAGGGCCACCATCCTAACCACATCCACTCGGTGCTTAGCCTTAGTTCCCATAGAGTAATTCATTCACATGTATGCACTAGAGTGGACCCCATTTCTAAGTTCGGCCAACTCATAGTACTTCTACCAAGAAGGGCTCCATTTCTTTGTTCTAGCCAATCAAGGTTCATTCAAGGATAGCTCATTGACTTTCTTAGAGAGAGTTTGTTGCCATTCCGGTCCACCATCTCTAAGTCTATCATTTCACACAAGAAGAAGGTCATTACCCCTAGGGTTCACCACTTCAAGGTTTAACATTCACTTTAGGAGTCTAGACTTACTCATGAAAAGGGTACCATGCTAGGTCTAGCCTATTCAAGGTATAATCTAAAAGTCCTCTTTTATCATTCATAGAAAGGGCACCATGCTTAGGTCTACCGATCCTAGACATTCATTTATTCAAAGAGCTTTCAAGTAACAAGAAGGGACATCTAGTCTATCAAGCAAGTCACAACATTTCCATATAGGGACTCTTCATAGTCCAACATCTTTTCATATATACATCATGAGAAAAAAATCATACTTTAAATCACAATGCTATCCACTTTACATAGGATCATCACAAGATCACATAAACTCATTCACATCATACCTTCACACATATAGCTTCACATAAAACTTTACATATAGCTTCATATAGGACTTTACATATAGCCTTATTCATATATAATAATATAACAATACAATAACACTCATATAATGCCCTTCATGGCCTCAATTCACAATAGTACAATATTCCAACATTATGCAACAACTTTCCCAATGCCTTCATGGCTACAATTCACAATAATACCACACAAGAACAAGATATAACACTTCCACCAAAGGTGGATTCAACCTACCAACAACCATCGTCACATATGGACATTTAAAGAGAACGTACTTTCAATTACACTACAATAACACTTTGTACAAGATCACCTTATAACCATAAGAATACCTTCACATATTTACCTTCACATAGTACTATAACACTTCATAACTTGATAACACTTTAATTCAATAGATAATGCCTTCAAGGCCATATTCATAATACAATCCATAATTAAACACTTCCACCATAAGTGGATCAAACCAAGCAAGAACAATTATATCAATAATATGAGATTAAGCCAACTTACCATCCTCCAAAGCCATCCTCAACATTAATCAATAGATATAGAAAATCATAAACATCAACAATACAATCTATTCTAAGCGTAAATTCATCAATACCCAATCATTATCAACAAACCCATTTCGTAAGTCAAATATAGAAATTTGTGAAATCAAGGGTTCATGAGATTTTTCACTTGAAAACATCAATTTAATATCAACAATATCACAATCCATCATTTAAAACCATTTAATGCAAGAACCCTTGAGTAGAGTAAGAAATAGAAGTTTTTCATAACTTTTGAGAATTTGAAAACCCTTCGTTATTGGTTCTAAAGCGAAAACTAGCTTTAGATAAAGAGTCACCATACCTTAGTATTGAGAAAATCCACGAAAATTTGATGCAAGAAACCTTCAATTCGAAACCCTAGCTCCAACTTGACCTTTGCCTTCAATGGTGTTCTAGAGAGAACCCTTTTTTTGAAGAATGAATTAAAACAATATCTTTTTAAATGTTTTAATACCATATATAGTTATTAGAAATAAAATAAATATACCCACTTCTTAATTTAACTAAAATTAATATTTACGAAAACGCCCCTTGCCTACATGGACCTACCAAATAAAACTAAGGCAAAGTCCAATTTTTATTTTGGAAAATTTCATAACTCCAATTTATGCTTAAACTTTAAAAATTCATACGTTAGGCTCTAGTTTCACCTATCTATTTTTAGGGTCGCTACAGCTGTCGTCGTCGTCGCTCGGCTCGGCTTTGGCTTTAGAAAATGATCGATCGAGAGATTATTTTTTGGACAAAGTTTTGTTTTAATTATTTAGTTATTTATTTATTTAATTAATTAAATTAAATTAAATGGCCAAAACGTTTCAATTATTTAGTTAATTAATCGAAACGTTCTGACCCGACTCGAATTTGCGCGATCCATTTTATTTAAAATACTTTCCCATTTTATTTGAATTTCCCGCCGTTAGAGATGACTGTTCTGAAAGGTTGCAACTTTCATGAACTGCCATGACCGTTTGAAAGGTTGCAAACTTTCATGAATGGTCGTGTGGATTCCGAAAGGTTGCAACCTTTCGGAACCAGTTCCTCTTGGCTATAAATACCAGTAATTCTTCAGACTTTTTACTTACGAAAATTTCTGATTTCTTCTTCTTCTTCTGCACAAATTTCATTCGTGTATTTTACTACCGTTGAGTGACTCGCTAACACCAGAGTTTTGGATATCAATACACTGGTGATTGAGATCATTCTATGCTGGGAGGACATATTCCAAATCAAACCTAGGATACTAGAGGAGAATAATTTCCTTAAAGGAACACTGTGCATTCAGTGAGCTTGATCTTCTTTCCATTCAGTTTTTACAGATTTTAGTTTTTGTTAATTAATTTATGGTCTTCACTGGTTCATTTAAACTTTGATAACTTCGTGTTTCTACAAAGTTTGTTGAAATCAGTAGTACTGTTTTAAACACAGATTGCCTAACATGTTACTAGACCATCGACCATACATTCTATTGAGGGTGATAACTGATAAGTAATCAGTCTCCTTTATTTTATTTAATAATTAATAGACATATCTATCTATATTTAGTTGAAAACTTGATTGATTAGTATTATAATAAGGAGTTGAATTTGGACTGATTAAATTTTAATTAATAAAATGATAAACTAAACTATGACAAATGGATAGGAAAGGGACCACTAAAACTCTACGTGGCACTATTCCAATGGATGAGATATCGCAATAATATGATGGAATAATAGCTCTAAGTGGATATCATCTACTACATCATATATAGTATTACAACATTTGAAAATTGCCCTTTCTTTATACTTGACAAATGTATAAAATAGAAAATTACCTTCTTTTTTTTTTTACAAATAAGATAAAAATTTATTTAAAATATAATGAACAAGCATAAATAGATGAAGAAAAATATAGTAAGCTAGAAGGGTAAAACAATGAAAGTTCATCCGTTCATGATAACTTGAATGACCAGTGACGTTTGAAATTATTATCTAATGTTTTTTTAGTCGTAGGTCAGGTCTAGTTTGTTTCGTATTAATATCTCGATCATATTTAAAACTATTTTTGCCAATAATTCAAGCATGATATACTTCAATTTATGCACATCCGATTAGTTATATTGATCTCTAATGGTCAAAGGCCACTATAGTACAACATTGCGCAAGCAAAACCCAAGTACGGAAAAAGAAATGATTTGTTCATCATACATAAATGAAAGGTTTATCGAAAACAATTTCACTCCCTTTCAAGGTAAGGTAAGGTCTATATACACGTCATTCTTCCCAGACCTCACTTATGAAATTACACTGGGTATGTTGTTATTATCCGCTCTGATTCCCATGGAAGAAAATCCCAAGTTTTCAAGAAATCATCTCCAGCATTAACATTATTGCAGTTAATGATCTCCTCAGCACTCTGCAGCCTGTGACTTAACTCAACCATCTGAGCTTTGAGAACAGAGTTCTCTGCTTCCATGTTCAAGTAAAGCTGATTAACCATATTTATGTTAATCACAATTTGATTATTTTCCTCCTTGAGTAGATTCATTTGAGCCAATAACTCATCCAAATACTTGTGTTTCTTCATTCTTGATCTTCTTGCTGATTCCCTGTTCGATATCATTCTTTTACGTTTTTTTTCATCTTCAGTACCATACTTCCTTAATAACCCTGGGGAAGTTCCATTTGAAGAAGCCATAACTTTCTATATATCATTCAGTATTCGAAACTCATTTGAAGCATATAGGGGAAAAGATACTAATAAAACTAATTAAAGCTGAAGAACTTAATATGGAAGTTTAATTTATGTTCATGAAAACACATAGAACCAGTACAGGAAGACAACAGAGAAGGATTGAACCAAGTGAGTACGTCGATGAAGGGTTGAGTTTACGATAAAACCAGACAGAAGAACTTCACTGATTACTGAAGACATAATGCATCAACAACCACATACAGGCTATAGCTATGCATCCACACAGAGATAGAGACAGAAGGCTAATTAAAACTTTAGTTTATATCAATTTTTTTTAAAGGAATACAAAGCAGAGCAGAGTTTCACAGTAAATAAAAGATGAAAAAGAGAAGAAGGGAGAGGTTTTGTGTATAATTCTGGATATTCATTTTATACACTCAATTTTGAACAAATACTATTTAAAGTGAAGCATCTAAAAGCAAATTACGTAAAGCTTTTTAAAAGATAGGGTTGGATATGAAAATTACAAAAAATGAGATAATGCACTTACATACACAGCACTTATTCTTATGATAGCTCCTTGCACTAAACTTGTAATAATATCAGACCTTTTTAGAAAGGTGAAAAGAAAAGTGCAAAGCTACCACGTCTCTTCGTTCATTTTCTCAAAAACTTACAATAATAGAATTCGGATACAACTACATACTTTCAAGAGCCTGTTGGGAGAAATGGAAAGAATTCAGACCACTTTGCAATAATACAGTTCGTTTTCTTCTCTCCGTAAAACTGGACTAAGAAGCAACAGATAGAAATGTCAAACTACTATAACATACTATTTCAAGCAGAATATTCAATCTTTTGCAGTTATCATCTCAACAATGCAAAGACATTGTATTAGATAAATCTGTGAGATTCAGCAAATGGAAGATGTCGATGAATACTCGTTTGATTAGAAGAAACCAATGACCCCTAATTACTCATCAATCTGAATCAGAATCAGGATTGATTGACGATCTCACTGATCTATTTCTATCATCATATGAATCATCATCCTCTTCTTCTTTCTTGTTCTCTTTGATTATTCCTGCACCAAAGATGGTTTAGTGGATTGCCATAAGCTACGTATAAGGAATTCAGTGCTGGCACATGGGCAGGCAGGATGTCGGTATAAAAAATAGGTTGGATAACAAAATCCAACCCGCCAATATTTAATACGGATCAAATGACATATAATACATTGGCCTATCAGCGATCATGCATCCAATTAAAAAGTATTACCTTTCGTTAACAGAAAACCCTCCAGAGCCTTTGTGCTGAAGTCATCTTTTCCTCCCAAATCTTGAAAACCAACCAGCCTATCTGAAGCTATTCCATTCCTGAAGAGCAAAATTCTGTTAAGTGTAGATTAAAAGAAAATGACATCGTTTGGGAAAGAGCTAGTATAACTAACCAAACCCCCTACGGATGCATTGATTCTAATATTCACATGCATGTGTACGAATTTTGGAAGAATAGGTCTGGAATCATAAATAAGACTGCTCCCTTCCCTTTACCACAGTTTTGTTCAGGCAGTTATCATTAGGTCCTCATGTAACTACATGGAGTATATGTTTGTGAAGATCATGGTAGCTCCCCCCTCTAACTCACAGTAAAATTGGAAGAAAAAAAAGAAAACAAGCAGAAACCAAGTTCAGAAAATCCACGCTAGCTCCCTTACAACAATGACAAACTGATATTTCACTTTCCCTGTGTGTGGGCCTGTTTTAACAGATCATTTAATCTATATTGTTGAGACAAATAAATTAGGACAATTTAGGTTTGATCTTATTGCTTGAAGAAACGAGCTAATTTAATCTTCTTGATTTGGCCTTGAAAACAACCAGAGAACCACCCAAACATGGACATATTATAGGAGAATTAATAACACAGTGCAAAGCAGATGCACTAACCTGAAAAAGATGATGCATGGTAGAGTTTTAATTCCCAGCTTTGTAACAAAAAAGGGAGCATTCTGCCATTAGGTTATACAATAAAAATGAGTTATTAGCACGAAAATGAGATCCAATCTGCACAGTCCTCCAAAAGTTATAGAGCCAGTCTGCGACTTTTTTGTTTTTTTAGTTTTTCTATGTTAACTTCCACGCATAGGTGTACTTCACAAAATTTCAGGACTATTTCTACTGTATAATCTGTTAAAGAATTGTCCAAGAACTCAAGCAAAACAGACCTCAGCATCTAACTTTAAGAACTTTGTATCAACATGTATTGGTGCAAGAGACTTCAAATGCTTATCCATGATCCTGAAAAAGCAACAAAGACCATTATGCTTGTGTATGCATGCAACTGGATATGTACAATTCTATTTATTTTTTTCCATTTCTAAGTATTTATAGCTAGACTAATATATGTTGAGGCGTCAATGCATCAAAATACAAAGACAAGCAAGAGAATTATCACAACTCGTCCAATAAAAAATTGGATGGCTAGTTAACCTTGGTAAAGCAGTCACAAGTGGTACCTTCAAGATGCAAATTTAGCAACGATATTAATGAATAGTGTCAAGCTTGTTGCATCAGATTATAAGTTAGAAGACTGATGTGCGCGCTACTGACTCCAAAGCAACTCAAACTACAAATTTGCAGTATGTGAAATACCAGAATTTTTCAAACTGGGAAATTATACAACTCTCTCTCTTTCTCTCTGTCTCCCTCTCCCTCTCTTTCTCAAACACAGATAACATCAGAGAATAATAGGAACTGCGATTGAGAAAGAGCTTTCCTCTTATTAACTGCAATTGAGAAAGAACTGGAATTTATGTCTTTTACTTTTGTCTGGGAGAAGGACAGTGAACTTTGAAACATGAAGTAAGTCCTTACTTGCATCGGTAGAACTCTCGATGATAGAAGTGACAAATCACTTTCTCACTACCAGTAACTTCGCCCAAGAAATCTCCTTCAGTAATCTCTCTATATTCTCCATGCCCTTGCCTTTTTAAAGCTTGTCGCTTCTCTGCTTCTTTCTGCAGAAGAGAGTTCAAAGAAACCAATTGTCTAACAATCAGGTACTTTGCCTCCAGATATAACTAACTACGTTGGCCTGCAGGCAAGACAAAATAACAGACCTTGAGAGCGGCAATCCTATCTGCATGCAACTTTTCCAGCTCAGGATCCTGTTAAAAGCACAATGAGCAAGTGAACAGGCATACAAATTATGTGCCTAGAAGGAGAAACATTGAAGGGTATGCAAACTTACATCCATTAGTTCATCAAGATCTATGTCTTGATTAACAGAAGATGATGCTTGCACCTTCTCTTGAGCCAGCACTTCCTAAAGGGAGAAATTGAATACAAATGATTTGTAGTTAAAAACTGCTAACTAAAACTGCTGGACCTTTTGAGGTATATTACAATGATCTATCAATCAATCTCAAATAATAAGTTATCCCAAAGGAATAGCAAGTAGCATCAAAGGTCTAACTCCCCTGAAATGTTGAAAAACACCCCGTAACTGATAGGTCTTTTTCTTAAACTACTGGAGTATAACCAAACTTTCATCCAACATAGCTGGTCATGTCTGAATGACTCGCCAAACCATCTTAGCTTATCAAGAATAGTGATCTTAAACGGTTGCTATTTGGAGTATAGATATAAAAAAAAACAGATAAACATAGTAATCATTCTCGATATTTCTCATCTAAGTATGAGTTTATCCTGACACAGTAGGCATCATTAATCCAACCAGAAAATAAATGGCAGCTCCATGTCCAATGGCAAGTAAAGAAGATAAGCTTGATACACAGAAATGTATACACCACATTATCATGCCATGAATGTAAAGAGATTCCAATCTCTAATAATTGTAGGAATAACCTAAGAAGGATGTAAAGACTACTGATTTTGACAATTTAGTAAGTGAACCTTCCATATTTTCCTTTTTTGAAATAGTGAAACCTCTTTTCATATTCTGTTGAAAAGAAATTATCTTAGTCTCATAGAAAAATGGTGCATGTGGATTTGGCTACACAATAACAAATTTACTAAAAGCTCCAATCACAAACATCTGCATTACTTTTTGCATTTATAACATATTTTTGACTTCTGAGAGAATTGATTTCAATGCTTAGATAGCTATGATTATAATCAGAAAAAGAAAAAAAAATGTAGGGAAAACACATAGTATAGAATTTTAAGAATTCATTGCATCTTTTAACTACATACAACTTCACCTATCTTATATGAATACATAAAAATCCAAACTTTACAACAATAAAAACTATGCCTCAATTACAAACTAGTAGAGGTGGCTATATGAATCATTTATATCCATCCTGCTCTACATGGACACTTACAATTCTAAACTTTACTCTATTCCTACAAGTTAAAATCCAAACTGTACTCTGCAAAATGTTCCCTTCGTCTACATGTGAAAAAGATTACTGTAACACCTTAAGCAAGACTCCATCGACTTCATGTTCCCAATATAAAAAAACCCCATAATGATTTATTGTACAAACACTCTGTATTGAACTCTGAAAGACTTTATGAATTTGTTCCAAGCCCTCCAAAACTATATGATGGACCAGCAAAAGATGTTCTTTTAACCCTTCGGGGTGGCCCAATGGTTTGGGCGGGAGACTTTCATGTTGGAGGTCTCAAGTTCAAAACCCCTTGCCAACGAAAGCAAGAGTTTGCCTTCTGGGTCGAGCTCGTCGCACCGGGCTTGCCTAGTGTGGGTTACCTCTCCTATGTGGTTTGCGCGCTATTGCATAGGAGCGGGGTTTTTACCCTATGCGCACCCAAAGGGTAGCGGCTGCGGGTTTCCCTTGTCATCAAAAAAAAAAAAAAAGATGTTCTTTTACCACCATTTACATAAGTTAAAACAAAAGTCCGAACTGAACATCAAAAACAACAGACATGGAGAAATTCAATCAACCAACTTTGTATCGATCCCAAATAAGTCGGGATCAACTATATGAATTTTATGTATCTATTGTACTGTATTCAGGTCCATATAATATCCAAATTCTTTATAATTATAGTATTTATGTGCTGTCNAAATGTAGGGAAAACACATAGTATAGAATTTTAATAATTCATTGTATCTTTTAACTACATACAACTTCACCTGTCTTATATGAATACCTAAAAATCCAAACTTTACAACAATAAAAACTATGCCTCAATTACAAACTAGTAGAGGTGGCTATATGAATCATTTATATCCATTCTGCTCTAATGGACACTTACAATTCTAAACTTTACTCTATTCCTACAAGTTAAAATCCAAACTGTACTCTGCAAAATGTTCCCTTCGACTACATGTGAAAAAGATTACTGTAACACCTTAAGCAAGACTCCATCGACTTCATGTTCCCAACAACAAAAAACCCCCATATGATTTATTGTACAAACACTCTGCATTGAACTCTGAAAGACTTTATGAACCTTATCCAAGCCCTCCAAAACTATATGATGGACCAGCAAAAGATGTTCTTTTACCACCATTTACATAAGTTAAAAACAAAATACGAACTGAACAACAGAAACAACAGACGTGGAGAAATTCAATGAATCAACTCGGCATCGATCCCAAATAAGTTGGGATCAACTATATGAATTCTATGTATCTATTGTACTGTATTCAGGTCCATATAGTATCCAAATTCATTATAATTATAGTATTTATGTGCTGTCATCCACCTACCAGTATATTAGGCATTTGGCCATATTTCATTGTGAAATTTGAAAAAAGTACGTTTTTATTTTCAAAGAGAAAAAAATGATATTTGAAAATTGCAAGTGTTTGCCATGATTTGTTGTTTTTCAAATTCTTGAAAATTCTGTAGTTCAACTTAAGTTGAATTCCGGAATTTTATTGCCTCAGAGTTCAACTCCACGAAAAAGTGAAAAAAAAATCATGGCATGGAGCAATAACAGAAAGAAAATAAGAGAGATTCAAATGAGAAAAGAAGTAATACCTTCTGGTAATCACGAGCAGCAGCAGCCATTACATTTCCAAATGCCAAATTAGAGAGAGTCGATTTAACTGAATCTGGATCCATCCCTTCTCCTTTTCCACTTTCAATAGAATTTAATGTAACCTAAATTCAATCAAAACAGACAAAAAAAAATGTGAATACAAAACAGAAAAATAGCAATTGAAATCAGTGGATCAACGTTTTCTGTAGTGAAAAACCTGTGAAAGGCGCGGATTTCAGATTGAACGAATCTGGGATTGTTGGAGGAAGATGAACAGAGAAATACAGGAGAAGAGGATGGGGAAAAGTGTAAAGATTTGAACTATTGATGAGGTAAAGATTTAACTTTTTTTTAATGGGGTTGAAAAAGATTTGATTAGGAATTTTTTTAACTAAATTAAATACTCTCTATGTGTCAATACAATATTTTGAAATTCAAACAAGTCTATTCTTAATCATAAATTTTTTATATATCATTCAAATATGTTGAATTGTTAACTCTTGTGACTTGTAGTAAATACTTTTTACGTAGCCTATAAATATATAAATTTCATTTTAAAAACTTTGAAGATTATATGAGCAAATTTTTTGTCAAATTTAAATTGTTTCATTCTAAAAAAAATAAAATGTTTCACATAAATTAAGACAAAGACAATAATTAATACAATGTTTTAACAATGCTATGGAAACATAAATTAAAAAGTAACTTTATTTTACATGTATGTTGAATTCCTACCTTTGTTTAAAAATAAAAAATAAATTATATAATTCAAAAAGGAATATATATATATATATATATATATATATTAATCGAGTGGTGTTGTTATTTATTTTTTAGTTAAATTTATACTATTTCTTTCTTCTTCTTCTTTTTTTAATGTAAATGTGTTTGGCAAAATACATAGATGGAGAGAATTATCTTTTTTCAGTTATAATTACACTTTTAAACTTATATTGTATGTAGAAATACTTGTATTTATAATATAAATTCTGGGTGATATTTTAGTTATCTAAATAAAAATGAAAGATTTATTTGAAATATTTTATTTTACACTTTGTTAGAGTAGCATTTTGAGTGATCGTTTGATGTGAAGGATAAATATTTTAATATTAGTATTTCTCAATGATGTTAACCAAATTGTGTGTTGCACATCAGTTTGTTCGTGGGACATTATGAGCCTAATTACTCACATAATGCGTGACATTTTATGCCTAGTTGCAGATGAGTTACTGATTGAATATGACGATAATTTCTTCAATAACTTTTATAACTTCTAATTTTTTATTTGTTCATTATTTTACTTTATCATGTAACTTATGTAACTCTTAGATAATTTATTTAACCAATTTACTAATTTTATATTCTTTCTACTCACCATTCATTATAAGGAAAAATTCATCATTCTATCTTTTTTGACTAGTCAACATTATATTGGGAAAATTGTGAAATACAATTTGTTGATTGTATGAGTCTTGCAATTATTTTTGATATAATTGTATGAAAATGGTATGGCAAGTAAAAAGAAATTTGCTAATCTAATAAACAATATATGAGATATGCGATTGATTATACTTGACATGATATTGTGAATATAGTAGAAGTACTAGGCTATTTGTCGGAAATAAAAAATTATTATAACTAATTCTACTTTGGAGGTTGAATTTATTGTTTTAATTTCAACTAGTGAAAAAGTGATATTGATTTATTATATCAATTACTTTATTTTGAGATTTTTTTTTTTTGTTTTTGATAAATTGTGATAGTACCAATTTATTGGTAGAGTACAAGCTTGTTATTATATATAACGATAAATTCCGATCCATGAGGAGAAACACAATATTGTGAGATCATTCTAATAAGTGATATACCATTAATACTAATTCTACTGAATCTTGCAGATTCATAGACTAAGGTCTTAACAACATGAAGGGTGTGAAGCACAAAAGTTCGTAAGTCATATATGATGAAACTCAACCTGAAAATAGAGATCCTATAACCAGATTTAATAGGAAAAACAAATGATATGACGACTTATTGTGAAATGTACTATTATGCTAGAGAAGGGAAGATATCATATTCCAGTCATTATCATCAATATTATGCTTCGTTTTATTTCAATTGAATAAAATTAGGATTTATGTCTTCTTTTCCTCCTGAATTTTATTTTGAATCATTGAGATTATAGTTTCTTTCAAAAGAGTAATTTGAAGAAAAAGTAGCGGAAAGAGGAAAATAATTTTAAAAAATGAGTTAAAAAATTAATTTCATAGAGGCATGAATTTCACTAATATTAATCGAAGATATTGTATAAAAATAGAAAGAGATTAAAACTAATAGGTTTTTAAATAGTTAAATACTTAAATCAGTAAATGCGTATTAAAATAATCAAACATGACAATTTTTTAAATACTTAAAACTTTAGACAACTATTTGTAACATTCTCTCTAAATTTATGTTTTGATTTAGGGATTAAATAGCTGAAGGACCCAATGCATTACACTATTTCGACAATTTTGGTATAAAAAAAACGATAAGACCCAAGTATTTCCCTAGATTATGATCGAAATTTCAGACACATCTTAATCAAACTAAGGTTTTATTACTCCAAATTCATTTTTTTGTAATTTTGTACATCTTTTAACTTACGTAGCACACTCCATGACTCCACGTAGTTGATTTGCGTGAGAGATATTTGAATGTCACGTAAGCCAAAAAAGTGTACAAAATTATACAAAAAAAAGTTTATAGTAATAAAACTTTAGTTTAGTTAAGATTTCTATAATAATCTAAGAGCTATTCCCTTTGTCCCTAATTACTTGTCCACTTTTGAATTGACACACATATTAAGAAAATAATTAATGACTACATTTTTCAAAACAATTAGTCAATTAATTGAGGATATAATAGGTAAAAAGAATTTGTCCTTCATTGAATTGTCAAAATGGACAAGTAATTAGAAATAACTATAAAAAAAAAAAGTGAACACGTAATTAGGAACAAAGGGTGTATGTAACTTATCCCATAAAGAAAGAGAGGGTATTTTTGATAAACTAAATATCATTGTTAATTTGGTATTATAGGTAAATTACACTACCTTTTGGTGTCTCCACCAGAAAATTTTCCCGATAATATATAGGGTTCCCATCTTTTTGCTCACTCACAATTTTGGCCTTGAAAGTGAACTGTGAAGCTTTATTAATTTAGCAGCCCGAATGTCGAAGCTCCAACGATGCCACAGAGAAAGAAGAAGTATGTTCAAATCTGCAAAGGTAGATGTTTTTATCTATTTTTTTGATTTTCCATTCCGTGTCCGATACCAGTATTAGAGCTATGGTTCAAAATTGGGCGTAAACACAATTTTGAATTTGCAGAGGAAAGTCAGACAAAGAAAAGAAAGCTGATGGATGATGATGATCATCAGGTAAGTTTGCTTTGATTTCACTTGAGCTTAATTTGATCGGGTTTTGTTGTTAGATTGAAAGAGTTAACATCTCAAACCCTTGTCTTATCTAGGCCATGACAATTCACTTTCAAGATGAAATTATTATATCTGTACGGTCTATTCTGCGATTTAAATGTGTTTCAAAATTATGGAAGACAATAATCTGTGAACCTTACTTTAAGATGACAAATCAAAGACATGCGATGAATTTCAAAAAGATTCTTCTTGGCCAATGGTGCTACCAGCGGCGGACTCACATTCATCCGTGAGGTTGCACGTGCACCCGACAAATTTTAATTTTTTTTGTATATATATATATATATATATGTATAGATAGTCTATAAATGTGCACCTAAATAAACAAAAATGATCTTAGTGCGGTTGGTCAGAGGCTGAACATTAGAGCTCAATGTCTCGAGTTTGAATCTCTGAGAGAGTGTTGTCATTTTTTTTGCCTTTAAAAATCAGCCTTCTCTCAACGGTTAACCCCTTGTGCGGTAACTTCAAATTCTGGGTTCGCCTCTGGATGCTACAATGATACAAATAAATTTCATACTAGTTTGTATTGTTCTCCTTTTTAATCGGCTCAACTAGTTGAGGACGTAGAAGAACTTGTTTGTCCTGGAAACCATGAACCATCAAGGTACAAAAAAGTGCTCATAAAAAAAGCGTTCAAAGTGTGTTGTTCTTGTAATGGGTTGGTTCTTCTCTTAATTGATGGATATCTTTTGCTTTGAACCCTTCCACGAGAGAATCAATAGAACTTCCATATTCAAAAACTAAAAAAGGGTTGCCTACTTTCGGATTGGAATATGACACAACTAATGATGACTACAAGATCCTTAAGTTTCACCGTGCTTACATAGGAATTGACTCACTTCCTATGTATAGAATTACTCATGATCCTTTTGCATTTATATATGGAGCATTTCATTGGGTCGGTTTCCACAATAAACCTTGTGTAGTTTCACTTAGTATTTCAAATGAGGTGTGCGGAAAGATACAATTGCTAGAGCAATGAGAAAAATGTTTGATGATTAGATTTGCAAATATGGAGTTGCAGTATTAAGAGAAATGCTTTGCTTTTATTATGCTCATATTTTTTTCGAGGAGACTACTTGTAAGTTATGGGTAATGAAGGAGCATGGTATTGAGGAATCTTGGATTCAATTGTATACTATACAAGAGACAGGTATGACTTTAAAAAGACCGCTACATATGTTTGACAATGGTGAACTGCTACTCAGCTACGAACACCATCCACTTAGGACACCCAAAGGACCATTTGAATTAGGCTGCATATGGTCCCGTGCCATTCAACAAGCAATTACTTATTCAGAAAGCGTGATCTTTCCAAAATTACTTATTTAGTGTGTGATTACGTATAATCAAGACATCTTTTTACTTTTTTTTTTGTTTTTGATTATTATGTGACAGAAGACTTTTATTTTGATGGTTTTATCTATTGTTTACTAATTTTTATTTTTCAAAATGTCAGTTTTCTTATTTCATGTTATGAGAGAATCGACACGGTGATGCACAACCATAGACTTCATTAATCAATAAAAATTATCTTTGCCCCAAGTTAAATAAAAACCTCACTAATTTAGGATCTAATTGCTTAGATATACACTACATTGAAATATTACGTATCTTACTAAATTTTGATGTTTTCAGATACGTTCAAATACATGTATTTCAGATACATGAGGTCAAATTTAAGTGTAATTTGTTTTACATATATTGTATCAAAGTGGATTCGCATGTATCTGGGATATATAACAAATTTCGCTCGCCACTCTCTCATGTAATTGGTATCTCATATGTGAATTACTCTAGATACATACGAATACATGTATCTAGTGTGATTCAATGTATCTGAGATACAAACAAGTCTCGCTCGCCTCCCTCCCCAATCTCGCTCGCCTCTATCCATATTTTTGTGTATCTGGTAGCAAAAATACATATATCTAAGCGTAAGATACGTATGAAACTCTTAATTAGTGGTAAGATACATAATATTTTGAAAGTATGGGTAATAATAATATATATGGTAGTGAAATGTGTTTAATTATGTAGTTTTTCCTATAATATATAATGGTGAAAACAACTAATCTCATTAAAAATTGACTTCTAAATGAAAGGTTACAACTAAGAAAACCAGAAACCTGCATTTAGAATTGTATTTTTTTGGTGTTGCTTATCTAAGTGTTATTAAATTGTAATGTTAATCGAATAGGAATGCACACTTGGGTGAGGGGGAGTGAGAAGTTAGGCAAACTGACGAGCGCCAAAATACAACATAAATTGAGTGATTCGCTAGTCAAAGACAATATAGTATTTTAGCTCGTTTCCACATAAGTTGGTACGAATAGTGAATCGAACGAAATCTTGTTACGTATTATCCAAATATTGACATGTTAGGTAGAGCCAACTCTCTTTGTGGCTTTAAACTTCTCATTTAGTGATCTTTTTTTCTTCTAAGTTTTCTTCAATTCCTTTTTCATCACTTTCCTTCTTCTCATTTGTCTCCAATTCTGTTGCCTCTACTTTCTTAGACTTGGCATCTTCTTTTTCCTTAATCTTAACGTGTAGAAAACTAATTAAGCCATTAAGTGAAACATCAACCTCATCTTCCTTCAACAGTTGCTCAGCCACTTCGGCTGGCGTCACCATCGCAGTTTCTATGAGTTCTTCAATTTGTTTGAACAATTTGTGCTCTCTAGTTTCCAGGTAATTAGCAGCAAGAAGTCTGAAGCCACTGGGAGTACAATATGACAAATGAATGTGCATGTCCATCCTCCCGGGCCTTAACAATGCAGGGTCAAGCTTTTCTATGTGATTTGTTGTGAAAATTATGATCCTTTCGTCACCACAGCTCGACCATAATCCATCGATGAAATTCAATAAACCAGATAATGTCACCTGCAATGGAAAAAAGAAGAAGAAAACAGACATTCTTCATTCTATTTCTTGCAGTACACTTGTTTAATTATGTCTACAACTACCTAATCAATATTTCTCGTATGAACATTCAACTAATAGTTATTATCTCAGAAAGTCGGCTTTCTTCTTGATTCCTATTTTCTTCAACAAAAAAAGTGATTTTATGAGATAATAGCTAGTAGTTGAGTGACTATCTGAAAAATCAAATCTGTCATCAAGTTTCCTCAAAGCTTAATGCTGGAAGCGAAATGCTTTTAAAGTAAGACAAGGAAAAAAAAGCTAAAATCAAAGGGACTTACCTTGGTTTCTTGTTGATTAGAACCATCTGGAGGAGAATCATTTGTTCGATTAGCCAAATTATTTTGCAAATCAATGGTACAGTCAATGTCTTCGACCACCAAGATGGACTTGTTAGCCGTGGCCACAAGCAGACGTCTTAAATCAGAGTTTCTCATCACCTCAGTCAACTCCAAATCATATATATCAAAGTTCAAGTAATTAGCCATGGCGGCGACCAAACTGGATTTTCCTGTCCCTGGAGGGCCATACATCAAGTACCCTCTTTTCCACGCTTTCCCTACTTTCCTATAATAATCTTTTCTCTTCACAAATCTGTCTAAATCCTTTACAATTTTGTCTTTCAGCTCTAAATCCATTGCCAGAGTCTCAAAGGTTGCCGGGTGGTCAAGATTAATCGCCTCCCATATATCATGTAAATTATAAATGCTTTGGTAATCCACAGTGTGAATCTTGATTGCCCTGTTCTCGAGTTTTCTCATTTTTGCCTCTCCTATGATGTAAGGCAAGTATGAATTAAGGACAAGGTCCTTGTTTTTCTTGTGAAATGTGAGCTCAAAGGATCTGACCTCAGATCTTAAAGTGGAATTCATGCTTCTGGGATTATAAAAGTCTCTAGACTCTACTTTTTTGCTAAGCCAGATCCACTGGAGTTTCTGCCCACTGTAAACATCCGTCACCTCCTCGTCGCGTTCCAATGTTATGTTGAATTGTTTCTCCTTCTCAGGCTTGCTGATTTTGACTCGCCTGGTGTTGGTTGACAACTTGTTACCCAAGTACATTTCAGCTGCTTCGTAGATTTCATTGTTGACCAAGCCATCAAATTCGTCAATTACCATTGTTAGCTGATTTGAGAACCTGCTGAAGAGGTTTTTGAGGCCAAAGAAGAGATAATCATACAATTCTGGCGGCAGCAACTCATTTGCAACGGTCCGAACAACCATGGTTGTTGCAGCAACAGAGCCTACTGTAGATAAGACGGTCTTGGCAAGTGCCATTTTTGATTCTGCAGAAGAAGACATGTTCCCAAAGAGGAACGTGTCACTCTGTGGCTCAGGATATTCAAGATTTTGTTATTGACGTTGAGGGTGCAGGAGAGGGAAAGCTGGTTTGATGGGATGTAAGCAATGGCTAAAGGGGAAGTGTTAATTTATAAAAAAAAACAAAAGATGTGAAAAAAACAAAACGTGTGAAGACTTTTGGAACCGTAGAGAGCAAGTGTTATTGCTTAGACTGGGTGGACTTTGAAGATTCTACATATCCCCATTCACATTTTAATAAGGAAGTTTTCCAATATGCCAACTCGAGTATAGCCATTTTAACATAAGAAAAATGAGAAACTGCAGCGAAGTTTCTGCCACCGTCCACCATTTCAAGTCAGGATAAGGTACCAGACTATAGCAAGAGGCGGATTTATAATTTAATAGCTATAGGTTCAACCTTTAAAGTATATTATACATACCATTTGTTGCAACTTAAGTGAATTTTGTACACATGAAATAGGGTTCAGATGATCCCGAACCTAGTGCCGCAACACTACATCTATTACCCGAAGGTAGAGTTGACTACTGCATGCTGAACACTAAATCGGTGACAAACTTAGAAATTGTAAGTATTTGAAGCCTGAAGGCCAAGGGTGCTCCGATGTGTTGGAAGATGTAGGAGAATTTCCCATCTACCATGAAAACATACTAAAACTGAAAAAAAAAATATTATTATGGAAGAGGGAGGATAATTATACGTTGCTCAATGGAAACGAACATAACGAAACTTCATGCAGTCCATGCTGCAGAGGGAGTCACATTCAACCAATGTAAAAGGTTGATGACGAAAATATCATGGATATCATATGGACAGATAACAACTGCAGCTGCAGTGCTGTAGTGTTTCAAGTTGCTAGATGAGTACAGAGGAGCCCGGGACATGATCAGAATAACTATCTGTCCATCCATGTGTACTTCCCTTTGTCTGAAGATTAATAAGAACTTGAATATAAAGAAAGATAATTTGCCCTTGTGAATGTGTAAAAAATAATTGGAGAAAGCTTCATTGGCATATTAACACAACATTCAAACAAAAAAGAGCTAATGCTTATGATCTGCATCATTAATCTCAGAGGGAGAGGGGCAGCCTGGTGCACTAAAGCTCCCGCTATGCCAAGGGTCCAGGGAAGGGCCCGACCCCAAGGGCCTATTGTATGCATCATCATTCTCAGGTTACTACAAATTTCTTTCAAAAGTCAGGAGACCGAGAGTAATATATAAAGAAAGAGGTGAAGATCATACATATAGGTTTGGACATTTAAAGAAGCTAAATCCACTGCATCTCACTCCATAGAAATAGACTTGTACTGCTGGATAGTTGCAGTTATAGCTTGCTCAACTGGTAGTCTTTCCATGCTTGAAGCGCCATAAAATCCATGAACTCCTCTGGTTCTCTTCAGTACATATGCTGCTTCTTCAGGGGAAGATATAGGGCCTGCAAATAGAGCAAAGATTCTTCGCTTTAGCAACATAAATAAATCACAAGGAGAAGAAAAGAACGTGTCGTCATAATAAAGACTAAAGAATTGACGACACAAAAAACATGTCAAGCAGAAAATAAACTTCCTCCAACGTTATCTTACTCAGATAAATGAAAAATTATAACTACAAGTATTTGTTTGACAACTTAAAATTTTGTTCCAAATTAGACTTCGTGGATTGTCTGTCAGAAAAAGAACATTATTGCTTTTGAACAATGTTTAAATGTCAAGAAGAATGCTGGGTTACAAAATGATAGTAACTGCCATTATCTACTTAAGAAGCAAATATATAATGTTAGAAAAATATACTAAAAAAAAAGAGAAAAAGATACAACAAAAGAGAACAGCCTCATTCATTGCCTGAATTAGATCGGACTTCATTTAGAGTGAAAATTACGCCTTAAATATCTATTGTCATAATGTCATCCATCATAAAACAATATTTTCTCTTGCTAGGGAAAGCAAAATAAATATTTGAATCATACAATTTTCTAGTTATAAGAAAGCAAATAAAAACATAAGTTACCCTTATCTCAAAAAAAAAGAAAGCAAATAAAAACACACTCATTGTTTCATAAAGAATTTGAATGTACGTATCAGGACCCAGAAAAGCACAAATTCAAAGGAGTACCAAGAACTTAACATCAACATACCTCTAAAAAAACAAATGTCTACTCACACAGTTATCATGGAAGATAAACAGCAAATATGTTGTAGGAAATATGTTATGTACAAATTTTAAGGGAAATAAACAATAAAAATGCAACTGTAAATCCAAAAGTTTCAACCAGCATTTGTTTTCCTGGTCATGATTTATGAGAATGGAGAAACTGCGGGGAATCAATGGTAAAGCTATGTGGACTGCTACACACACATGAATCATTCAAGAAAGTAGAATATCAATCTTCACCACTTGACAAAATGTTTCTTTTGTTAGAGTCTCTAGGTTCATATATATTACCACATATATAATTCGTACTAGTGCACTAACTAAATGGTGTAATATAAATTAGGCAACTACCTTAGGATTTATACCCATAAACATTGGGGTAGGACATTGAAAATAATAACATCATATGAGAATCCGCGCAAGTGCTATGAGAAGCAGCTCATACACATGCTTAAGCTTTCAGTAATCTACCTAACTTATTCTTTACACGCCAAGGAATTAAGACAAAATAACTACAAAATTAATGAAGCCAGTGAACTCATTTGGTACAGTGTGCACCATCAGAGTACTGCTTAGTTGTCAAATTATTTTAGCTGAACCTGGAATTTGGCAGAGAGTTTGCTTTAGTTGGCTACATTAACAACAAAGACTTGACCCAGTCATTTTCTTTCGTTTTTTTTTTTTTGCCTTACAATTTTCTAGTTACTGTAGGTTTCGTGGATTACCTCCATGGCAGAGCACAATTGCATCAGGATTTATCCTATGAGTAGCATCTGCAATAGCTTGGACACAAGTTACACTTTCCTCCAATGAGACAGCTGTTTTTGCACCAATTGAACCAGATGTTGTAAGCCCCATATGGGCCACTATGATGTCGGCACCAGCTTCTGCCATAGCAACGGCTTCATCTGGGCAGAAAGCATATGGGGTTGTCAAAAGGCCCATCCTGTGAGCTGCTGCAATCATCTCAACCTCCAAGCTGAATATAAAGTAAGATATCATGATCTTGTTCGTCTTTAAGAAACCGTCTTCTTACAATTAGAAGGATATAAGTTAGTCTTACTAAAACATATCTACTGTAGACATACCCATAACCCATTCCAGTCTCTTCCAAATTTTGTCTAAAGTTACCATCAAATAGACCAACAGTTGGAAAGTTTTGCACCCCACAGAATCCAACAGATTCCAACTGCTTCAGGAAGTTATCCATCATGCGGAAAGGATCAGTAGCACAAACTCCAGCAAGAACTGCCACTTCCTTAACGACCTGAAGATTTCAATGTCGATAGAAACTAAGCCACCATTCTGGAAGGTAAGAATATATCTGAGGAAGGAGAAAGAAACAGAATCTTCCTTTTCAACTAAGAAATGGACAAAACATCTCAATGAGCTATCAGTAAAAGTTTTGTCATCACTCAGAAACTTTCTAAGATAATGGACCACCCTATGAAGGACATAATGAGAAACCTCAATCATGGTTACTATTTGCAACAGAACTCATACGGAAAAAGTATAATACATGCTGAAAAATTATGTAAATATATTGTAATCCACCTTCGAGATTTTGAAGAAAATTGAAAATAACTTAAGTTCCATACCTGAACTTGTGAGCATTTTTGTCCTATGACAAATGCAGAAAGTAAAGTTCACAATTACGGATGACCAGCCATTATATGGTCTGTAGGGTTTAGTCATTCTTCTACACAACAAAGTTAAACCTCTAATTTTTCTAAATATGTAATCCGACATCTCAACTATGTAGCTTCTCATCTAATTCAGTAAGTGTGAGAAGTCCAACTATGTAGTTGGATTAAGACTAAGGAAGGATTGAAATTGACACTATAGAAGCTGTTGAAAGCCCAAGCTGGATTGAAGTTGGTTGCCATTCTATCTACATTTGTTTTCATCTTTAACCAACCACTGGAGTGATGTGTCCACAGCTTACTGAAAATTTGGCTGGGATTTCCTGAGAGTATCTTTTTGAGGCAACACTGAGATTTCTACTCCAAGAAAGAGGTACTGACAAGAATCATAGAAATGAAATGGATCAGCTTTAATGTATCCGACTATGAATGTCAACTGGAGGTTACTTCTAGTCTATGTACAGGGAGCAGGGCTGTCTTGGTTTAATGATCTGTATTCTTTGTTTCCTTGTCAGTAGAAATTTCAAACTGCTCGTAGTTCTTAGTGCTTTGTTCATGTTGAGTCAAGTAAGGCTTTATCAATTTGTTAAGCCTTTGAATCGAACATGAACTTGCTTGACAGCAGGTTGTATTAACTTGAACAGTAAAGTCGTGTGCAAGTCCAACCCGAGCTAAAATCAAAGAATAAATGAGATGAAGCTGAGCCTAAAAGCCTATAAGGTTTTCGGAAGAACTAAAGAAACACATAACAAGTAGGACTTACAGGCAATACTTCGTTGGCCATCTCAAGTACAATGGCATTTGCATCAGCAAAGGGCAATAGACCAGCTAAGGATCCCCTTCCTGCCATCCTAAAGCGCCCCGAGTTGTACAAGACAATCAAATCTACACCACCAGCTTCCTCAAACTTAGCAGAAATACCTGTACCAGCACCAGCCCCAATAATAGGCTTGCCCTTACTTATTTGATCTTTCAATTTCTGCAGTATCACAATCCTTTTCTGCAAAGTTTCTGCTCAAGGAAGATTAAGCTTCTCATCAAGTCTTCATACAAATTAAAAGAAGAAAAGAAAAACCATTAACTGAGAAGCTGTTAGATTCATTTCCCTGTTGATGAGCCAGTATATGCCATTTCCAAGACATTCTCAAAACACTAGTCAAGATAATTATGATGACAATGAAGGACAAGAATCCATCATATGGCATTTCAAGCTAGCCCATAACCAGCAACCTATCGGTAAAAAGATAATCTTTGAGATAAGATCAACCATATTTCATGCTAAGAAATTATAAAGCACTCTCATCATCTTTCATTTTGTTGGCTTCTATGGCAAGCTAAGGTTTTACATATATGCCTTTTATTTCACTTATCATCTTAAATCAATGTAGGCGTCAAAGATAGGAAGTGCATGAGCTTTGGCAAAGATAAGAAGAAAGCTTTGTGTTAGACCTAGAAAATATTGTGAACAGCCCATCACTACTGCGGGAACTGGTATATAAATTAAAAGAAACCTGGATTCACTAGCAGTAATCATATAATGGAAACTGTTCAGCAATTTTCTAGAAGCTTATTTGCCATGTCATTAGGATGGCAATTATCAGCCTTGATATTTAGGAAGAATCGTCACCTGGTTTTGCATTTGGAAAGTCATTCAGGCGAGAGAAGTTTTTTCCGTTGCATGAGGGATATTTCTGAAGAACAGCATTATCATTCTGAATGTCTTGGATAGATTTGGACTCAGCTGGCTGACATTCAACATGTCTAGATTTCGGAGAGATTTCCAAGAATGAATCAACTAAAGCATTTGCAAACTCCACATCATTGATATGGTAAGGAAAGACCTTAACCTATCAGTGAACAAACATTTCAATTATCTGAGTTGAGTTTTGCAGTGGAATGTAACATCATAAGCTGCCATGCTCTTCCTTACAAATAATTGTGGTACCTGACAGCGCTCATTATTTTCAAGAAGCATCTGTAGCTCATGTGTAAGACAACTAGTTGCCTCAGGATCATAAAAGTCTTTACCCAGTGCATCCAATGTAGACACACCTTTCTCTGGCAAGCAAACACATACACTTGATGATGCCTTGTTCAACTTTTTTGCTATAAATGCAGCAAATTTCTTATTTTCACCTACTGTAGTACGCATTAGGGAAACCTGTAACATAGCATTCCATTAATTTAACTCAAAAGGCACACCTCAAATACTTATTTGATAGTTTATCAAATTGAAACCCATATGCTTAATTGTGCAGTCACGACACAATTCAATAATTTTCCAAAAGTATGGTAAAATATCTCCTTATGATGATAAAAGCATGACGTCCTGAGATGGTTTTCGAATGGCTAGCTATCTCTACTTGTTCTAAGTTGTGCAAGATGACATCAAACACGCTACTTCTTTTCACGACCACATAATTGTGAATGGTAAGTGTTCCAACATTATCTTTTAGATAATACTACTGCTCAATATCTTATGGAATTCACTTAGAGACAAACAAGGAGCAAAATTAAAAGATGAATCACCTGCTCATTATGTTCATGAATCTTTCTTTGCTGAAACTCAGGAGGTATGGTAGTTTTAGGACCAAAATTCACCATATCCAATGCTCCCACACTCAGAACCAAAGGAATCTTCTTCTCTAATATTGCATCAAATCGGGAACTATCACATGCCATAACACCTCCAACTACGTAATCTGCAACCTCAGTTGTCGTAATATCCAACACACCCTAAAATAAGTTTAGTAACAGATGGATATTAATAGCTTTCCAGAAAGAGATAATGTAATACTTCAGACAGCAGTAAGATGTTTGACAAGCCATTTCAGTGAACAAACTGCATGTCTCTACCTTCTTAGAAATGAATTTACATGGTTCTACCAGTAGTTTTAAAGGATCAATTGCAATGAACTAACAATGCATCATACAAATGATTCCTATTTCCTTTGTAATAGACTGTAAACCTAGGAAAAGTTTTAGAGAGCATTAAATCCTACTTCTCATACTATTTCCTTACAGTTCCTGAATGCTAATAGCATAATAGTATATTCCAAGTCTACTCTAGCTCAATTAATTATGAATAAGATGTATAACCATTTAAAAGTAACGAAACAATAGTTAGAATAATAATAAGGATCATAATTTTATATAGTTTTATATATTGAAAGCATCTATTCTTATTATCCAATCTCATTTAGATAATATGCGAAGGCTAACAAATATGAATTAGTTTACCATAATCATAATAACGAAGACGGTGACGACAACAACAACAAATTGGAATGAAGATAAAAAATAAACATATTTGCACTGGTTTAACGGTTAAAAATGTAATACTCTGGATTTGAAATGAAGAATAAGCTCATGGAATTAGAAAAGTAAATATGAATTACTATATATATATGGGAAAAAATTCTATGTTATAATTAACTATTAAAGAAGATTTTAAGCCATTCAAAGCAATACATGAACGTCCAAGAGAATGACTAACCAAAATTGCTTAGCTCGTCACTACTATTACCATTAGTATCATCATTGTTCTTACTTATATAATTAAATAAAACAAATTGTTATGATAAAATCAGATGGTATTTTTACATTATAAGATGTCAAATGGCCCAATAACGAAACAGGGACTTGAAACAAAATACTACATAATGTAAAGAGATTTTAGTACTTTTAGGATTGTTATGAACAGAGGATTTATTGGTCCATAGAAGTTTCAATTTTAGGACTTCAAAGCTCATTATAAGGGAAAATAAGAAATATCAATACCTTGCCTATTTATATACCACTGAAACCATTTGTAGTCATAGAGCAACACGATTACCTGAATAAAACCTCCTCTAACAAGATCCTCCATTGCCCTGCCCCCGACACCCGTAGCGTGGAAAACCAAAGTCTCATATCCTTCTTTCGCTAATCTTTCTTTGACAGCATTAACACAAGGAGTCGTAACCCCAAACATAGTTACGCCAATTGTAAACTTTCCAGTAGGGATACTATGCTCTTTTGAACTTTCAAGCCTTCCAACCACCATTCCAGCAAATGCCGCACCCGCATTAGATAGAACAACCTTACTAACACTATTAATCCCACAAATATCTACAACTGAAGGAAACAATACCAAGTCCGATGTTCCAATATAAGATTCAGTTTGACCACTGGCAACTGTAGATATTATAACTTTTGGGATCCCAATTGGAAGAGATCGGAAGGCAGATGACGATAGAGATGTTCCTCCACTACCCCCAAGGCCAATTACTCCAGCAAGAATCTGTTCACCATTAGCTTTACTTAGGAAAGTTTCAAGAGCTTTATTCATGATTGCAATAGCTTGGCTTCTATCCTCTGAAAGCTGGACCACAGATTCTCCCCCTCGTGCATAGCATGACAGCACATCCTTCCTCGGTACAAAATCAAAATCAGCACAACTATTTGTCTCCTTCAGGCTGGTTGAGACATCAACAATTGTCACTCCTACCTATAAATCAACAAGTATAGGTATAAGAATATAAGGTTGATATCGATCAAAGGCTAAGTTGCTCAGACTCTCCAAAATTATTGCCACACATGCATCGAATCCTCCAAAGGATAAGGATCCGACAAGCACCTAGCAGCATATTTGAAGAGTCCGAGCAACATAAGTCAAAAGAATAAAAAATGTTCCACAGCAAAGTATTCCACTTACGATCTAACTTACTGTATACTTCTGCAAATTACAATTTTTAGTTGACTTGGACTATCAATAGTTCTACACTGACAGTGAAAACAAGTAACTTCCTACAACACGGCAAGTATCTGCCGGAACTGTAAAGTTATTTTTACGTTTATCCATATATATAACTTAAATCCTCCTCATCAATGTTTCAACAACTGAAAACTGCATATATATTTAAACTAAATTGTTCTCTCCGTCAATTTTTGCAGTTCAGAAGCTACGACTCTCGTACTAACATTTTAATTTACATTGTGAACAATATTAAATTCGTAATTAAACATCAGTCGATTTTTCAGCAATTTACAAAGAAGCGAAAGCGAAAAAGGTAATGTATAGTATTTAACAAACCTTGAATGAGGATTTATTGGAGAAGCTGTTAAGACTGGATCTCACATATTCGGAGAGGAAACGAAGCTCGTCGAATTTAGTATCAGCTGTTCCGATACAGAAAACTCGAGGAGAATCACTCTGTGCAGTTGCCATTTTCATCAAACAAAATGCTACAATTCGTGTTACAATTGAGATTTCAAAATGGACGGTAAATTTTATTTCAGTGTGAGGATGGATAGCTTCTGGAATCTCGACGACGAAAGATCACCGGCAACGGTTGGACAGAGAGGCGGCAACAACAGTCCAGAGTAGAGGTTTCATTTATTTTTTTCTTTTATTCCTATGGAGCAAATATATTATTAAATAAAAAAGTGGTTGATTAGTTTGCCTTTTTGGTGTGGCTAATGGCGACAAAGATGACCAACTTTTATCCGAGAGCTCGCCACTATAAATGAATCTTATATTCATTTTAAAATTTAACAGGGAAAAGGATCAAATATGCCTTTAAATTATTCGAAAAGGTTTAGATATACTTTTCGTTTAAAGTTTGATTCACTCGTGCCCTCGCTGTCCAATTTTTCATCTAGATATCTCCTTATGGGCGTTAGTTGGCCTGCTGGAAATATCCAGCTCATTTCCCATTTCTTTAAATGTCACATGGAATTGACATATCATTTTGACTTTACCACATAACATTTATATGAAAATGGAAAGGGATCAATTATACCCCTAAAAAATTCAAACCCATAAACACTTAATCCGACCCATAAATCAACCCCCTTTAAATAAACTACCCGACCTGTTTTTAACAATTTTGTTTAAATTTTTATTTTTTCGATAAATCTCGAAAATGAGTATTGATTAATAAAAAATAGGAAAAATATGAAAAAAAATATAAAATTAACACCAAAAATTTACAAATAAATATAGTAACCTTAAATTCAACAATTTCAACATTTTTTTTAAATTTTTATTTTTTTCGATAAATCTCGAAAATGAGTAATTGATTAATAAAAAATATGAAAAAATATAAAATTAACGCAAATAAATATAGTAACCTTAAATTCAACAATTTCAATAATTTTTTTAAATTTTTATTTTTTTTAGTAAATCCTAAAAATGCGTAATTCATTAATACAAAAAATATATGAAAGGTATGAAAAAAATTTAAAATTAACGCCAAAAATTCACAAATAAATATAGTAACCTTAAATTCAACAATTTCAATAATTTTTTTTTAATTTTTATTTTTTCCGGCAAAACCCGAAAATGAGTAATTTATTAATAAAAAATAGGAAAATATGAAAAACAAATATAAAATTAATGCCAAAAATTCACAAATAAATATGGTAACCTTAAATTCAACAATTGTTTTAATTTTATATTTTTTTTCATATTTTTCCTATTTTTTATTAATCAATTACTCATTTTCGGGATTTACCGAAAAAAATAAAAATTAAAAAAAAATTGTTGAAATTGTTGAATTTAAGGTTACTCTATTTATTTGTGAATTTTTGGCGTAAGTTTTATATATTTTTTTCATATATTTTCTATTTTTTATTAATAAATTACTTATTTTCTAGATTTGCCGAAAAAAAATAAAAATTAAAAAAAATTGTTGAAATTTTTGAATTTAAGGTTACTATATTTATTTATGATTTTTTGGCTTTAATTATATATTTTTTTTCATATTTTTCATATCTTAATCAATTACTCATTTTCAGGATTTACCAAAAAAAAAAAAATTTAAAATTATTGAAATTGTTGAATTTAAGGTTACAATATTTATTTGTGAATTTTTGGAGTTAATTTTATATTTTTTTTCATATTTTTCCTATTTTTTATTAATCAGTTACTCATTTTCGGGATTTACCGAAAAAAATAAAAATTTAAACAAAACTGTTGAAAATGGGTCGGGTAGTTTATTTAAAAGGGGTTGATTTATGGGTCGGATTAGGTGTTTATGGGTTCAAATTTTTTAGGGGCATAATTGATCCCTTTCCATTTTCATATAAATGTCATGTGGTAAAGTCAAAATGACATGACAATTCCATGTGACATTTAAAGAAATGGAAAATGAGTTAGATATGTCCAGCAGACCAACTAACGCTCATAAGAGCATATCTAGACGAAAAGTTGAGCGGCGAGGGCACGAGTAAGCCAAACTTTAAATAGAGGGTATATCTAGACCTTTTCGAATAGTTTAGGGGCATATTTGACCATTTTTCCATATAAAGGGTGTTTTTAATTATGGTATACCCTTTAATTGGTTATTATTCTTTTTCCTTTATCTAGAGTCAGTGTCTTTCGGAAATAGAATCTTTAGCTCTCAGATGGTGATAAATATGCATACACTCTACCTTTTCCAGATCTCAATTGTAGAATCTAAATATATTTACACTATACCTTCTCTAGATCCCAATTGTGAAATCTCACTTGTATATTATTGTTATTTTGTTCGTTTCTAAAAAGAAAGATGTATTTTTACTAACTTATCCTAAACATATTGAACAATATATACATAATAACTATTTAGAAATTTCTTTTTTATTTAAATAAGGGAATGTCTCCTTAATTAGGTGAAACACTATTTATTTTAAAACAAAATGAAAAGGTAAAAATACCACTCATTTTTGTAAAAATAGAATATAATTAGAGGTGTTTTATGATTCAATTTGGATTGATTATGAGGTAAAATCAAAATCAAGCAGATTTAATTGATGTTTTAAATATTAAAACTAAACAAAATCAAATATAATTTTTTCCATTGATTTGAGTATTGTCGATTTGGTTCAATTTTAAAAATATATAATGATATTTTATATATTTCTCTCTTTATTTATTGATACAATTAACAAAAAAAAAATTGATCATTTTTCAACTTATTCATTAGTCTATTCGACATAAATAAATTCAATAATTATAAGATAATTTCAAGGATATAAATTTAGTAGCACAAATTATAACTGCCTTGCATATAAAAAATTATGTCTTAAAGACATAAAAAAGCAAAATTATTTAAACTATAATTAAGAATATTTTTGTCCAAAATTTTTTACTAAACGAAAATAATAAACAAAAATTAAAAATCACAAATTCAAGAAACAAAAATTAAAAACCACCCTAATTTTAGACACAATCCATGTAAAACCTGTTGGGGAAAGGATGGATAAAAAGTTTGGTAAAGTGATAGTTTGGTTCTCACCTTTAATTAGTTGACCACTTTCATGCCTTATTTGGCATGTGACAATTTACTTGGTCATAAGTATTTTTTTGGAGTTAAAAGCATGATTATATGGTAGAGAAAATTTGACCATTTAATTTGTTCTTATTATATAATTTGGAGTCCAAAGTTTTGCTACTATAAAAGGAGAGTCATTTCTTCATTTTAAAGTCACCAATTTGAAAAGAATTAGTTGCGTTTGTTTCCTTTTTTGAGTAATTGTATTTTGTAAGAAAGTTAGGTTAGGAAAACACTTTGAATAATTTTTTTTTAATGATTTTGTGAGGTTATTATTTTGAGGTATTAAAATATTTAATTACTTTAATTTTATATTAAAAAATTTCTAGAGACTCATAATTTAACTATTTTTTAGATATTACTTAATTAAGCAAGTATTTTATCGCAAAGTTGATTATATTATATCTACCGCAGGAACATACATGAACTAAGTTATTTGTGTAGTGAACGAGTTAACAACATAATTCCACACTTTATAATTAAAACTGAAAGATGAATATATTTCAGGTTGTGGACGAGGCGCCAATCCTACTACATTATCCAAATACAATTTATTAATTCAATTATCACAATTGCTAATTAATCAGATTGTTGATATTCGTGGTAGTCTTTCAAACTACTACACAACACACCTACTCAACACAGATCAATGTCTATATTCCTATTGGAATTGATCGAATGAGAATGCCATACACTTATTATATTTAATAAAATGCGACGGCTAGACATATTCATATTATAATCACAAGTTCTTACTTTGATACTAGAAAGTTAGATCACATTCTCCTAACACTTTCTCTAATCTATCCATATCTTTTTCAGGCATGTAAAACAGATAATAATAGATAAAATCGACCGTTAGTTATGCAATCAAGCAACTAATCGCAAATGTAAAGGAGTATTTGTAAATTGATAATCCAAACTAAGGCATACATATTCCTCAAACAATAATATTCATGGCTATTCCACAATTTCTCTCTACACAAAACAAAAATAAAAAATTATACAAATCCACTCATTTTAAAACAACTAGCTAGAGTATAATTAGGGGTGTTTCATGATTGGTAAAATCAAAATCAAGCAGATTTAATTGATGTTTTAAATATTAAAACTAAAAAAAATCAAATATAATTTTATCCATTGATTTGAGTATTGTCGATTTGGTTCAATTTTTAAAAATATATAATGATATTTTATGCATTTCTCTCTTTATTTTTTGATACAATTAAAAAAAAGGTTGATCATTTTTCAACTTATTCATTTGTCTATTAGACATAAATAAAATATAATAATTATAAGATAATTTCAAGGATATAAGTTTAGTAGGCATTTGTCTTGCGAATAAAAAATTATGCCTTAAAGACAAAATGTTTTTTAAAAAAATTCCTTGCAAAATTATTTAAACTATAGTTAAGAGTATTTTTGTCCAATTATTTTCATTAAATAAATAATATATACAAAAATTAAAATTCACAAATTCAAGAAACAAAAATTAAAAACCACCCTAATTTTAGACACAATCCATGTAAAACCTGTTGGGGAAAGGATGGATAAAAAGTTTGGTAAAGTGATAGTTTGGTTCTCACCTTTAATTAGTGGTCACTTCATGCAAATTAGGGGTGTAAGATGTGGCCTTATTTGGCATGTGTCAATTTACTTGGTCATAAGTATTTTTTGGAGTCAAAAGCATGATTATATGGTAGAGAAAATTTGACCATTTATTTTGTTCTTATTGTATAATTTGGAGTCCAAAGTTTTGCTACTATAAAAGGAGAGTCATTTCTTCATTTTAAAGTCACCAATTTGAAAAGAATTAGTTGTGTTTGTTTCTTTTTTTGAGTAATTAGTATTTTGTAAAAAAGTTAGTTTTGGAAACACTTTAAATAAATCTTATTTAGTGATTTTGTAAGGTTACTCTCTTCAGGTATTAGAATGTTTAATCACTTTAATTTTATATTATAATATCTCTAGAGACTCATAATTTAACTATTTGCTAGATATTACTATTATTACTTAATTAATTAAGCAAGTATTTTATCACAATTGGTTATATTATATCCATATTTACTGCAAGAACATGAACCAAGTTATTTGTGTTGTGAACGAGTTAACAACACAATTCCACACTTTATAATTAAAATTGAGAGATGAATATATTTTGGATTGTGGACAAGACACCAATTCTGTTACATTATCCAAATACAATTTATTAATTCAAATTATCACAATTACTAATTAACCAGATTGTTAATATTCGTGGTAGTCTTTCAAACTACTACACAACACACCTACTCAATACAGATCAACGTCTACATTCCTATTATAATTGATTTAAAGAGAATGCATACACCTACGATATTTAATGCTAGTGAAAATTACAATATAACAGAATTACAAGATTATAATTGAAAATGAAATGAAGAAATAAAATCTCTTTAGGCTGAGGCGCGGATATCTCGCTCTCTTTAAGGAGATTCAAGCCCACTGCAACAAATGTTTTTCACCGGTCCAGCAGTAGTCCTCTTGACTTGTCCCCTACGGGACAACAATCTAATCACAAAGTATAACTCAACAAACTCTGGACAAGAGTTGAGTTCAAAGCTCCACAAAAAAACACCTCCTTCAACTAATAAGAACTTTCTTTTTGACAAACTTTTTGCACTCTATATTTTTTCGTGTGTCTCTAAACCAAATGAAGACCACCATTATTTATACTAGAAGAAGTTTTCTTAAGAATAAATAGGAAGATAATGGGATAGTAAATAGTGAAGATAAATGATCTTAGGAGTTACATAAATAATAGGTATAATGGAGGAATAAAGAAAGAAAATAATATATGAGAAGTTACAAAAGTTTCTCTTGGCTGAATGGTGAAAGCCAACCGTTGGTAACATGCAACAAAGAATCAGTAACATATGCAGTAACTCCAAAATGGAGTAATGCACTAAGCAAGAAGTAATTGTCATTACTTTTGTAGCATATGAGAAAGTCAACCAAACGGTAATATCTTAATCTCAAAAACTAAGCAAATTAATATTATAGAATATTAATATTAAAATGCTAATACAAAGGGAGAGTATATCAGCTGAAGGAAGACTATCATACATAATGAAGGTGTGCTCTGCATTGAACTCCCACTTAGTGAAATAGTAACTTTTACTCCAGAGTCGTAGTGGTCTCAGATTTGAATTATGACTACTTAAGGGAAATAAAATATCATTGCTCACACATAATAATCAAGGTGTTGACATGAGCTTTAAAGCCAGCACGTTACCGCCTTGTGCTATTCCGAGTGCCTTTGAGAATAAGTCTAATTCTCATAGGAAGCGACCTACTTCCACACATCACATATGTGAAATCTGTCAAAAGTGCTCCTGTAAATTTAACACTCCACCCATATGGGCTACAAATATTCATTAAGAGTTTTATCAAATCAACCTTCACAAATCACTACAGGAAACAACACACTTACATCATAGGGAGGGAATAAAATGGATGGTGCATTTTTCACAACAAGTCATCATATGATTAGTTTTTTCCTTTGGACCTGGTTATAGGATCTCTAGTCCCCGGGTTGGGTTTCCTCATATATGACTCAACGATTTATAGGCTTCAATCCCATCCCACTTGATGTGCTCCAAACCTTTTCTCTTGTTAAGACCTTAGTAAGAGGATCTGCAAGATTATCACAATATTTGACATAATCAACATTAATGGTACCACTTGTCAAATACGATCTTACATTACTGTGTTTCCTCCTTATTGGTCTGAATTTATCATTGTAATAACGGTTTTGAACTCTACCAATCGTAGTGGTGCTATCACAATGAATTAAAATAGGAGGAATTGGATTTTCAAAATAAGGTATTTGAAATAATAAATCTATTAACCAATTCGCTTCCTCACTTGCTGAAGCTAAATCAATTAGTTCAACCTCCATGGTAGAGTTAGCAAATATAGTTTGCTTTTTTTGTCTCCAACAAATAGCACCACCACCTAAAGTAAAGACATAGCCAGTGTTAGAACAAGAATCACCTGATAAAGTGTTCCAATTTGCATCACAAAAGCCTTTAAGTACAACACGATATTTATTATAGAACAAACTACAATTTTTTGTTCAAATTAAATATCTCATAACTCTTGTTACAACATGTCAATGTTCATTACCTGGCTTGCTTGTAAACCTGCCAAATACTCCTACTGCATATGCAATATCAAACCTAGTGCAATCAGTCACATATCTCAAACTTCTGATTATGATAGCATATTCCTTTTGATTTATTACATCATTTTCACTTTCAACAGAAAATAAGTGAATACTTGAATCAAAAGGAGTTACATTAATATGTTTACATGAAAGTTATATTTTTGGGATAAGGGTCTGAAAAATACCATAACTTTGGTCGAATTTGCTGTTGCGATACTAAACTTTCATGAGGACCTATTACCTCCCTACACTATTTAATACCGTATTTTAAACATATATATTTGTCCACGTGGACATAAAAAATAATACAAAATTATAAATAGTAATGTGTCCACGTGGGCACATATATACCTTTAAAATACACTATTCAATAATTCAAGAGGTAAAAAATACGGTATTAAATAGTTCAGAGGGTAAAAAATACGGTATTAAATAGTCTAGGGAGGTAATAGGTCCTTATGAAAGTTTAGTATCACAATAGCTAATCCAACGAAAGTTGGAGTATTTTTCATACCATTATCCCTATATTTTTTAAAAATTTTCTCAACATAATGTGATTGGTCAAGGAAAATTCCATCACATGTTCTTGTTATTTTTATTCCAAAAGTAAAATTTGCCTCACCAAGATCTTTCATATCAAAATGGCTTCTAAAAATATTTTTAGTTTCATCAATAACATTCATGTTAGAGCCAAAGAACAATAAATCATCAACATATAGGCAAATAATCACATGTGAATTATTCCAAGACTTATGATATATGCACTTATCACACTCATTTGTTTTAAAATCATTTTCAATCATGTAGGAATCAAACTTTTCATGCCATTGCTTTGGTGCCTGTTTCAAGTCATATAGGAATTTAGTAAGTTTACATACTTTGCTTTCTTGGCCTGCTTCAATAAAATACTCGGGTTGATCTATGTAAATTTCCTCATTTAGGTCTCTATTTAAAATAATAGTTTTTATATCCATTTGATGAATTTGCAAATAAAAAATTGCAGCCATAACAATTATAAGTCTTATGGACGTAATTCTTGTTACCGGAGAAAAAGTATCAAAAAATTCTAGGTCTTCCAATTGTTTAAAACCTTTTGCAATTAGTCTAGCCTTATATTTATCAATAGATCCATCCGGTTTCAATTGTTTTCGTAAGACCCATTTGCAACCAATAGTTTTACAATCCGGTGGTAAATCAACTAACTTCCAAGTTTTATTAGAAATTAGTGATTCCATTTCATCATTTACAACTTCTTTCCAAAAAATGGAGTCATGTGAAGATAAAACTTCTTTCAAAGTGAGAGGGTCATCTCCAACATTAGACACATAAAAATCATGACCAAAATTTTTTTTTACTCTAACTCTTTTACTTCTTCTCAACTCAAAATCATCAACTTCTTTATTTTTCAAAGTAAAAGTATAGGTAGTGACAAAATATTGTGTTCAATCCTTTGACCCCCACTATTTTTAGAATCAAAAGGGAATTAATTTTCATGAAAAATAACATCACCTGATTCAATAATAATATTATCTTAAAGATTAAAAAATCTATAGGCTGTACTATTTGAAACATAACAAAAAAAAGCACAAGTAGTAATTTTCTTACCTAACTTTGTAATCTTAGGATCCATTAGCCTCACAAAGGCTAGACAACCCCAAACTCTTAGATATCCCAAACTTGGTTCGTGACCTTTCCGCAATTCAAAAAGTGTCAATTTAGACTTTTTATGAGGCACACGATTCAACACATAACAAGCAGTTAAAATAGCTTCACCCCATAAATTTAAAGGTGCATTGACTCAATAAGCATATTGGCATTAGTCAATTCAATCAAAGTTCTATTTTTCCTTTCCGCTACACCATTAGATGAAGGAGAATCAGGAAGAGTAGTTTCATGAATTATTTCCAATGTTCTAACAAAAGAAATAAACTCATTTGACTCATAATCACGACCTCTATCACTTCTAATTCTTTTTATTTTTCTTCCAAACTGATTTTCAACCTCATGGAGATAAGTTTTAAAATTTTCAAAAGCATCACTTTTATTTTTCATCAAGTAAACATATGTAAACTTAGAAAAATCATTAATGAAAGTGATAAACTATCTATTACCTCTACGAGTTAAAATTCCACCAAGTTCACAAATATCAATATGAACTAATTCTAACAAATCAGTTTTTCTTTCAACTTGAAAATGAGGTCTTTTAGTGATTTTGGCTTTACTACAAGCCTCACACTTTTCAAAATTCCTTTTAACCATTGGGATTAATCCCAAATTACTCATGATTCCAACATAACGATTATTAATATGACACAAACGAGCATGACAAAAATTGATAGAAGAAAGCATATAAACAGAAGTAGAAACTTTATTCATTTCTACATTCAGTTTGAACATTGCATCACAAGCATATCCCTTTCCCACAAAAATACCCTCCTTTACAATTACATATTGATCAGATTCAATAATCTGTTTAAAGCCTGCTTTATTAAGAAGAAAACTAGACATCAAATTTTTCCTCATAGAAGGAGTATAAAGTACATCTTTCAAAGTTAATATCCTTCCAGAAGTAAAACACAATTCGACATCTCCCATTCCAATCACTTCAGTTGTGTGAGAATCACCAAGCATGATGGTTTTGGGCTCTTCAAAATAAGTATATTTTTTAAACCAGTCTTTGTCATAACAGAATCAGCCCACCATCCATCAACACTCTCGACCATGTTTATGTCGGTAATCACCGCCACAAAAGGTTCTTCGGTAACGTTTGCCTGAGGGTTAGGACCACGTTTTCGAAATCTGTAAAATCGAGCAATATGCCCACTCTTGTGACAAATAAAACACGATGCCTTATCTTGAACTTGTTGACTTTGTGCTTAGTTATTTTCACCATTATTTTTCTTGAATTTTTTCTTCTTAGGCTTCAATGAAGTATTTTTGTGAGTTTCAGGAGTAGCATTATTTGAAGTAATCCAATTTACCTTCGTTGTGATGTTGCTCTTGTTTGTAAAAGTGCATCTTATCCCCTTGCCTCTTCTTCCATGCGGATTTTTATTATCAAGGTTTCAAGAGAGGTTTCCTTTTGTTTGTGGCGCATAGTTTTTTGAAATTCCTTCCAAGAAGGTGGTAGTTTATCTACTATGCCACAAACTATAAGGTTATCTCCATTTTTGACCTCCTCAGACCTAAGCTCTCCAACAATCATTATAAAGTCTTGAGCTTGGTATACCACTGATTTATTGTCCACCATTTGGAAACGAAAAAATCTACTAGCCGCATATTTTTTCGCTCCAGCCTCTTCGGTATTATACTTACTCTGCAATGCTTTCCAAATTTTCTTTGCACTAGAGTAAGTTCTATCATAATAATCATAAAAATTATCAGATAGACATTAAGAATATAATACCGACACTTATAAGAATCACCATCATACTTTTTCACTTTCTCTAGATGAGAAATTGTTTCATCATCATTCATAGAGGTGTTGTCTTCTTTATTAGGATTCTTTTCGGTTAACACATAAGAACCATTGAGAAGACTTACTTTACCCTTTCATCTCTTGAAATGGTTAGCATTGAACTGAAATGGCTTGTTAAGGTCTCCCATCTTTGACATCCGCGGTTTTTTCAATTGTAGCCATTCTGAATCTCCTTAAAATTGTTAGTGAAAATTATAATATAACAGAATTACAAGATTACAATTGAAAATGAAATGAAGAAACAAAATCTCTTTAGGCTGAGGCGCAGATATCTCACTCTCTTTAAGGAGATTCAAGCCACTGCAGCAAATGTTTTTCACCGGTCCAGCAGTAGTCCTCTTGACTTGTCCCCTCCAGGATATAACAGCCTAATCACAAAGTATAACTCAACAAACTCTGGACAAGAGTTGAGTTCAAAGCTCCACAAAAAGAACACCTCCCTTCAACTAATATGAACTCTCTTTTTGACAAACTTTTTGCACTCTATATTTTTTCTTGCGTCTCTAAACCAAATGAAGACCACCACTATTTATACTAGAAGAAGTCTTCCTAGGAATAAATAGGAAGATAATGGGATAGTAAATAGTGAAGATAAATGGTCTTACGAGTTACATAGGTTATAAGGTATAATGAAGGAATAAAGAAAGAAAATAATATATGAGAAGTTACAAAAGTTTCTCTTGGCTGAATGGTGAAAGCCAATCGTTGGTGACATGCAACAAAGAATCAGTAACATCTGCAGTAACTCCAAAATGGAGCAATGCACTAAGCGAGAAGTAATTGTCATTACTTCTGTAGCATATGAGAAAGTCAACCAAACGGTAATATCTTAATCTCAAAAAATAAGCAAATTAATATTATACAATATTAATATTAAAATGCTAATACAAACCCAACATTTAATAAAATGAGACGAGTAGGTATATTCATAGTATAATCGTAAATTCTTACTTTGCTACTAGAAAGTTAGATCACACTCTCCTAATACTTCCTCTAATCTATCCATATCTTTTTCAGGCATGTAAAACAGATAATAGATAAAATTGAACCGTTAGTTATGCAATCAAGCAACTAATCGCAAATGTAAAGGAATATTTGTAAATTGATAATTCAAACTAAGGCATACATGTTCCTCAAACAACAATATTCATGGCTATTCCACAATTTCTCTCTACACCAAAAAAATAAAAAATAATACAAATTCTGTACCAAATTAATAATATTTGATAATAATACAAATTCTGTACCAAACTAAGGCATACATGTTCCTCAAACAACAATATTCATGGTGCACTTTTATCATTTTTGTACCAAATTAATAATATTTGATAATATTGAAGCTTATTATGTTGGCAACGTGATCAGACGTGGTTTAGTAGTTTGGTTGTTGCATTTGTTTAGGAGTCATTAAGTTGTTTCCTAGTATTTAGTAGAATCAATGCAAAGAAAATTTCTACACTTGCGAGTCTTTTCTTTTCATATTTGCTGCAGTTTATTTTCTATCATTTGGTATCCGAGCCAGAAAGTTTTTTCTTCTTTTTTGAAGTACTATTGCAGCAACAAAAGATGGCTTCTGAAAATTTTGTCCAGGCCGCTATTCTGCGCTTCGATGGTCATTACGACCATTGGAGCATGTTGATGGAGAACTTCCTTAGGTTCAAAGAGTTTTGGCCAGTTGTCAGTATTGGCGTACAAGAGCCAGCAACTGGTACTGCTCGTCGGAAACACAAAGGGCAGAGTTGGATAGTCTAAGATTGAAGATCTCAAAGCGAAGAATTACCTTTTTCAGGCTATTAATTGCTCAATACTGGAAACCATTCTTTGCAAGGATACTTCCAAACAAATATGGGATTCCATGAAGAAGAAGTATCAAGGAACAGCGAAGGCAAAACGAGTGAAGCTTCAAGCACTCCGTGGTGAGTTCGAGACTCTACGTATGCAAGGTGGTGAGTCGGTAACATATTATTTCTCTAGGACATTGGCTATCGCAAACAAAATGCGAATTCATAGTGAAAGACTGGAGGATGTTACCATTATTGAGAAAATACTTCGCTCAATGACAGCAAAGTTCAATTATATTGTTTGCTCCATTGAAGAATCCAAAGATATCGATACTTTTTCTCTTGATGAGCTGCAGGGTTCTTTATTGGTTCATGAACAGAAAATAAACCAACCGGGCAAGGATGAAATAGCATTGAAGGCAGCAATGTCTTCGAAAGGTACAAATCAGGAGACAGTCAAATGGAAGGGAAATAATTGGCACCAGAAGAAGGAGAAGAGCAGCACTGCAGATTCCCAAGAAAAAAAAAGGATATGACAAGTCTCAAATTGAATGTTATCGATGCCATCGATTTGGACACTATCGATCTGAGTGTCGCACCAATTTAAATAGAAAGAGTGGTGGCAGATCTAACTTTGCAGAAATGAAGGAAGATGTAGAAACAAAGGGAGAAGAAGAAGAGATTTCACTTTTGATGGCATACACTGCCAAAGAGAAAGCTTCAAATGATGTATGGTATCTCGATACAGGCTGTAATAATCACATGTGTGGGGAGAAAGAAGCATTCTCAGAGCTGGATGAAACTTTTCGAGATACTGTGAGATTTGGAGATAATTCAGTGGTCTCTGCCATGGGAAAATGAAAGGTATAAGTCATCTCTATTCTTACCATCAATGATGTATTTTATGTCCCTGCGTTGAAGACAAATCTACTAAGTGCTGGGCAACTTCAAGAAAAGGGATATGAACTTAATAT
>NC_064293.1:16611227-16858253 GCF_019186545.1 Solanum stenotomum
GCTCAATACTGGAAACCATTCTTTGCAAGGATACTTCCAAACAAATATGGGATTCCATGAAGAAGAAGTATCAAGGAACAGCGAAGGCAAAACGAGTGAAGCTTCAAGCACTCCGTGGTGAGTTCGAGACTCTACGTATGCAAGGTGATGAGTCGGTAACATATTATTTCTCTAGGACGTTGGCTATCACAAACAAAATGCGAATTCATAGTGAAAGACTGGAGGATGTTACCATTATTGAGAAAATACTTCGCTCAATGACAGCAAAGTTCAATTATATTGTTTGCTCCATTGAAGAATCCAAAGATATCGATACTCTTTCTCTTGATGAGCTGCAGGGTTCTTTATTGGTTCATGAACAGAAAATAAACCAATCGGACAAGGATGAAATAACATTGAAGGCAGCAATGTCTTCGAAAGGTACAAATTAGGAGACGGTCAAATGGAAGGGAAATAATTGGCACCAGAAGAAGGAGAAGAGCAGCACTGCAGATTCCCAAGTAAAAAAAAGGATATGACAAGTCTCAAATTGAATGTTATCGATGCCATCGATTTGGACACTATCAATCTGAGTGTCACACCAATTTAAATATAAAGAGTGGTGGCAGATCTAACTTTGCAGAAATGAAGGGAGATGTAGAAACAAAGGGAGAAGAAGAAGAGATTTCACTTTTGATGGCATACACTGACAAAGAGAAAGCTTCAAATGATGTATGGTATCTCGATACAGGCTGTAGTAATCACATGTGTGGGGAGAAAGAAGCATTCTCAGAGCTGGATGAAACTTTTTGAGATACTGTGAGATTTGGAGATAATTCAGTGGTCTCTGCCATGGGAAAATGAAAGGTATAAGTCATCTCTATTCTTACCATCAATGATGTATTTTATGTCCCTGCGTTGAAGACAAATCTACTAAGTGCTGGGCAACTTCAAGAAAAGGGATATGAACTTAATATTAAAGGTGGAGTTTGTAAGATAAGAGATTCTCATTTGGGGTTAATCGCACAGATTAACATGTCATCAAATCGCTTGTTCCCTTTATATCTTCACAACTCCACAAAATCTTGTCTTTCTGCAAAAGTTAAAAGGGATTCCTGGAAGTGGCATTTTCGCTATGGGCATTTAAATTTTGGAAGCTTGAAGTTTCTAAAACAAAAACAATTGGTGTTGGGTCTTCCAGAGCTTGAATCTCCCAATGAAGTATGTGAAAAGTATGCTGTTAGCAAGCAACACCGTGAACCATTTCCAAAATGCAATTCTTGGAGGGCAAAGAAGGTGCTGGAGTTGGTGTACTCATATATTTGTGGTCCGATAAGTCCTACATCTAATGGAGGTAAACGTTATTTCATTAGCTTCATTGATGATTATAGCAGAAATACTTGGGTTTTTTTCTTAAGAGAAAAATCTGAAGCATTTGAAACTTTTAAGAAGTTTAGAGTGCTTGTTGAAAATGAAGTAGGTTGTCAAATTAAGTGTTTGCGGACTGATCGAGGTGGTGAATATAACTCACTAGAATTTGTAGAATTTTGTGAGAAACATGGAATTAAAAGGCACCTTACCGCAACCTACACACCTCAATAGAATGGTCTGTGTGAAAGGAAAAATCGCATAATTCTTGATATGGTGCGTAGTCTTTTGAAGAGAAGTCACTTACTAAGAGACTTTTGGGCAGAAGCAGTTCGTTGGAGCGTTCATATATTGAATAGATGTCCTACCAGCTCTATTCAAAGTATGACACCTCATGAAGCTTGTAGTAGGCGTAAACCAAATGTTGAGTACTTTCAGATTTTGGGGTGTATAGCATATGCGCATATTCCAAATGCGGCAAGGAAGAAGTTGGATGATAAAGGTCAGAAGTGCATTTTTCTTGGTATTAGTGACAAATCAAAAGCTTATCGCTTGTTCAATCCTATTACCAAGAAAATAGTTGTTAGCCGAGATGTTATTTTTAATGAGGAAGCAATCTGGAATTAGGGCGATAATAATTCGTTTCAACATATTCCAGTTTCTGTTGAAGAAGAAGAAGAACCAGAACGACCTTTGGAGATCAGTTCACAAACAAGTCCAATTGTACAGGATGCTGAAAGTGTTGAACATGAATCAGGTGGTTCTCAGTTCAACAATGAACGTCCACAACGTAATAGAGGGGCACCAAGATGGTTGGAAAATTATGAGGTATACGGGACTAGAAAATCTGGAAATACAGTAAGTCATTTTCTTTATTTTCAGATTGTGATCCTATATCTTTTGCTGATGCTGTTAAAGACCTGAAGTGGCAGCAAGCCATGGATGAAGAGATTAGATCAATTGAAAAAAATGATACTTGGGAGTTGACAAATCTTCCAGAAAATCAGAAAACCATTTGTGTCAAATGGGTTTACAAAACAAAGTTGAAGGAAAATGGAGAGGTCGACAAGTTCAAAGCTCGCTTAATAGCAAAAGGCTACAAGCAAGAATATGGTGTTGACTATGTAGAAGTGTTTGCTCCCGTTGCTCGTTTAGATACCATTAGATTGGTGATTGCTTTGGTTGCTCAAAATGGTTGGAAAATCTATCAGTTGGACGTGAAATCTACCTTCCTACATGGTGAACTTCAAGAAAAGGTATTTATCGAACAACCTCTTGGCTATGTGTAATTTGGTGGTGAGAATAAAGTGCTTAGACTGAAAAAGGCTTTATATGGACTAAAACAAGCTCCAAGAGCTTGGTATAGTCACATAGATACTTATTTTTTAAAGGAAGGATTTTGAAAGTGTCCATATGAACATACTCTTTATATAAAAAGGAAAGGTGCAGGGGTCTTAATGGTGTGTTTATATGTGGATGACTTAATTTATACCGGAAGTGATATGTCTATGATTGAGAACTTTAAGAAGTTCATGATGGTTAAGTTTGACATGTCCGATTTGGATATGATGCATTATTTTCTTGGTTTAGAAGTGAATCAATCTGGTGATGGTATTTTTGTTTCTCAAAAGAAATATGTGTAAGATATTCTAGACAGATTCCAAATGAAAAATAGCAACACTGTGAGCACACAAATGGAGAAGGGTCTGAAGCTCGTCAAAGAACCTGAAGGGAGAAAAATGGACAACACTTTATACAAGCAAATCGTTGGAAGCTTGATGTACTTGACGGCAACAAGGCCTGATGTTATGCATTCTGTAAGTCTCATTAGCAGATTCATGGAGAGTCCAAAAGAAATGCATCTACAATCTGCCAAGAGGATCCTGCGGTACTTGAATGGCACCAGTAACCTTGGAATTCTTTATCAGATGAGAGCCACTGGGGATTTAGTTGGTTACACTGATAGTGACTATGCTGGAAATCTTGAAGACAGGAAAATCACATCAGGATATATTTTTATGTTGGGCTCTGGAGTTATTTCTTGGTCTTCAAAGAAGCAACCTATTATTACTTTATCCACTACCGATGCAGAGTATATAGCTGCAACATCGTGTGCCTGTCAAGTAGTATGGCTGAGGAATATTCTTGAAGAACTTCATTTTAAGCAGGAAAGGCCAACGCCAATCTATTGTCACAATACTTCGGCGATTAATCTTTCAAAGAATCCAGTTGAACATGGACGAAGTAAGCATAAAGATGTGAAGTATCACTTCTTGCGTGATCTGACTAAGGATGAAAAAATTAGTCTTATTTATTGTAGAAGTGAAGAGCAGGTTGCAGACATGTTCACAAAGCCCCTGAAACCAGTGTCCTTTCTAAAGCTACGCGATCAACTTGGTGTTTGCAAATTAAACTGAAAGATGTTTCAGTTTAAGGGAGGGAATATTAGCAACGTGATCAAACGTGGTTTAGTAGTTAGGTTGTTGCATTTGTTTAGGAGTCATTAAGTTGTTTCCTAGTCTTTGGGCTATATGAGTAGTGGAGTCAGTTTTTTATATTCAAAATTATTAGGAGAGTAAACGTGTTTTTGTTAATAACGTTTTCTATTTAAGGCCTCTTGTAACTAAGTATTTAGTAGAATCAATACAGAGAAAATTTCCACACTTGCGAGTCTTTTCTTTTCATCTTTGCTGTAGTTTATTTTCTATCATATTATACTTCGTTGATAATGAGTTACTATAATCGTTAAGTTTTAAAAAAACTTCCACACCGAACTTTATTATTGATAATTAACATATTTGAAGAGATAGAGGTGCTTCCTCCTGCTCAAATTTTAGGTGTACTTCTATACACTATTATAAAAATAGTGGGATGCATCTGATCTATTCTTTGTTGTTCATCTTGTATTCCTAAGATACTTAGAACAAAACTTTGAAGAACTTGGTAAGACACAATAAAGTTTAAGAACGTTTTCACAACTAGAAAATTAAAACTAGTAGAGAAACTATAATCAGAAACAGATTAGAAAAAATATACGAAATATTTTTTCTTAAAGAAGAATTGTTGTCAATCTGTGTTTAAAGAATCTTACTGATTCCAACAAACTTTGCAGAAACACGAAGTTACCAAAGTTTAATGAACTAGTGAAGAACAGAAGAACATAAATTAATTCACAAATCTAAAATCTGTAACACATACCAGAATCTGGAAAAACAGAAAGAAGATCAAGCCCACTGAATGCACAATGTCCCCTTAAGGAAATTATTCCCCTCTAGTATCCGAGGTTTGATTTGGAATATGTCCTCCCAAGATAGAATAATCTCAATCACCAGTGTATTGATACCCAAAACGTTGGTGTCAGTGAGCCACTCAACGACAGTAAAGTACACTTAGAATTCTAGATTTAGTAGTAGAAGAAGAAGTCCAGAAATTGGTTCTTTTAAAATGAGAGGAAATCCCTCAATTTATAGAAAACAGAAGGTAGTGTGAAAAGGTTCTTATTGTCACAATCTTTCGGAAAGGTCACCACCTTTCATAAAAGTCACAACTTTTCATAAAAGTAGCAACTTTTGATTAAAGTCACAACTCTTCATAATAGTCGCTACTTGTCATCAAAGTCATAACTCTTCATAAAAGTCGCAACTCTTCATTTTCCATTCACACCTTTTAAAACCCAACAATCCCCCGCATGAATGGGGAATGACTCCAAGACAAAGAAATTGACAAGTATGTGTACTTTACAAGCAAGAATTAATTGCATTTGGATAAGTAGGTTTTCCCTTGGAATTTTCGTAGTGAATATATGTGGGATATACTCGGTTAATCGGTAGATGTGATATCTTTGAACCGTCGAGCTTTGGTGTATAGCTAGACAACCATATGTCACATAATTAACCATTTACCGTTTATGGTTCTAACGATTGTGTTCGTTTCAGCCATGAACACCTCATGATTTCATGAGTGTATAAATAATAGGCTTTTGACAATAATTCTCTTTGAAGCGGCTTACACTTCACACCCACATAGGTGATTTCTAACCGTGTTATCGCGTAGATACACTATTTGGTCAAATCTGGCAAACTTAGCAAATCATTAAAAACATTAAGCTTTAGTAACTCATTAACAAGCCTTAATGTTGTATCCTTGTTCTTGAGCATTGTCTTCATCAGGAGAATGGATTGAGTTTTTTTGACAATGCCAAACCGTCAGTCACAACTTTGTTTTTCTCCTTGAATCTAGCTCTTGGGATCTCCAGTCTGCTAGATAGAGTTACCGCCATGATGACTTGTCCTAAGCCGTAAACTCATTTCCTTAGATGATCTTTAAACTTTCTCTCTAGTTAGGCCTTTTTTTTGTAAGTGGATCCGACACATTATCCTTTGACTTTACATAGTCAATTTTGATAATTCCACTAGAGAGTAGTTTTCTAACGGTATTTTGTCTATGTCCTATACGACGAGACTTTCCGTTATACATCNCCGAACGGTCAGTCACAACTTTGTTTTTCTCCTTGAATCTAGCTCTTGGGATCTTCAGTCTGCTAGATAGAGTTACCACCATGATGACTTGTCCTAAGTCGTAAACTCATTTCCTTAGATGATCTTTAAACTTTCTCTCTAGTTAGGCCTTTTTTTGGTAAGTGGATTCGACACATTATCCTTTGACTTTACATAGTCAATTTTGATAATTCCACTAGAGAGTGGTTTTCTAACGGTATTTTGTCTATGTCATATATGACGAGACTTTCCGTTATACATCATTCTCCATGCCCTACCTATTGCATCTTGACTATCAAAGTGTATGCATACTAATGCCAATGGTTTGGGCCAAAAAAGAATATCTATCAAGAAATTCCGGAGTCTTTCAACTTATTCACCGACCTTATCTAGAGCACCTAGCTCAAAGATCATTGTAGAGCTAGCGATACATGTTTTCTTTTCTAAGAGACTGCTCCTCTACCAAGAGTAAATACATATCCACTCATGGATTTCACTTCATTTGTCTGGTGATCCAATTCACATTACTATATCCTTTCAATACTGCTGGATATTGTTATAATGCAAGATATAGTTTTAATTATTTCTTAAATACTCCAAAACTCTTTTCATTGTCATATAATGAGTTCGATTGGGATCACTCGTGAACTGACTCGGTTCATTAATAGAAAATGTTATATCTGATCGTGCACACTTCGTGATAAATATCATAATTTCCAATACTCTAGCACAATCCAATTGTGAGTCGCTTTTTCCTTCACTCTTTTGAATGCAAAGCTCACATTTATTGGAGACTTGACAATATTGAAATCCAAATATTTAAACTAGTCAACTACCGTTTCAATGCAATGAGACCGCGAATATGCTAAACATTATAGAGTTCTAAGGATTCTTATACCTAAGATCGCATCAGCAACTCCAAGATTTTTCATTCCAAACTTGCTTTCTAGCATACACTGAGTAGCATTTATGTCATTAGTGTCTCTATTGATGATCAACATATCACCAATTATACAAACAAATAATGACCTAGTGATTTTAATGTTAACACATTTATCACTTCCATCATTCTTAAATCCATTTACCAACATAGTTTGGTCAAATATCTTATGTCATTGTTTGGGCGCTTGTTTTAGTCCATAAAGTGACTTAACAAGTTCGCACACTTTCTTTTCTTTACCAGGAACCACAAAACCCTCGGGTTGCTCTATATAAATTTCTTCCTCCAATTCTCCATTTAAGAGAGTTGTTTTCACATTCATTTGATGGATTTGGAGGTCATATACCACAACTAACACAATTAACATCCAAATAAATGTAATTCTAGTTACTGGCGAGTATGTGTCGAAAAGATCAAGACCTTATTTTTGTCTTGCGTTATATCTGTCAACAGTTCCATCAACTTTCATTTTACTTTTGAGGATTCATTTTGAACCCAAAAGTTTATTTTCTGGGGAAAGATCAATCAACTTCCAATATGATTGCTCAAGATTGAACCAATCTCACTATTAACACCATCTGTCCAAAAGGATGAGTCTACAGAAGACACAAGAAATGTTACAAAATCATATTCGAAGAAAGTAGATATCCTTTGACATTTACTACACCTCAAAATCTCTTTATTAAGTACATTATCCTTTTGTTCTTTCCAAGGTCGTTTAGACCTTTCACTAGACTACTCAAGCCTAATATTACAGTCCACTGTCTTAGGTCCTATTTTAATCCTTTTAGGAATAGGAACTTGGACTTTGGCTAGACACCTCCACACTTTGAAATATTTCAAGTTGAATTTCCTTCATTTCCATTTCTTATATGGAATAGATTGTGTCCTGGAAAAACAAAACTTTTTATTGCTTTCTTTATGAAAAGACAAAACTTTTTGTTGTTCCCTTTTGCAGTAAGGATAGTTCCTCCACACAAGTTTTGTGGTAAACCGGAACTTATAAGTAATGCATTGATTATTTCCTTCAAAGTTCAGTTTTTTTTTCCATTAGATTGAGGTGAATAGGGCAGCAGTTTGATGGATAATTCCATTTTTCAAACATATTTCTGCAAAATGAGATTTGTACTCTCCATCCCTATCACTTCTTATCTTTTTCCCAACTGATTTTCAACTTCAATATTATATTGTCTAGACGTTTCTATTGCTTCATCCTTACCATTCAGCAAATAGACATAGTCGTTTCTAATGCAATTGTCAATGAAAGTTACGAAATACTTTTTTCCACCACGAGATGGTATTGCCTTCATATCACAAATGTCAGTGTAAATCAATTCTAAGGGATTANGATGGTATTGCCTTCATATCACAAATGTTAGTGTAAATCAATTCTAAGGGATTAGAATTCCTTTCAATAGATTTATGAGAATGCTCAGCATACTTAGATTTCATACAAACTTGACAATTTTTATTTATTGCACTCAAAGTTAGACAAAACTTCTAAGTTGATCAGTTTTCCCTACAAGGTATTGTAATTGACATGTCCCAAGTGTTCATATCACAAACAGTTTGACTCAAGCAAGTAAGAACAAATAAAAATATTGAGTTTGAAAAGCTCTCCGCGAGGTAGCTTTTTCTCACAGATATTTGTTCCTATTTCTTACAATTTTGTATGACACAAACATTGTTTAGAGTCATCACCTTGTCAAATGTCCTTTTCAGCAGGACCTTTCCATAACTTTCAATTTGATTGTTATAGAACTACCCATGAACAAAGTTTCATCAAGTCCAATAAAGGCAATATAGTCCAAATGTTTCTTTTACAAAACATAACGAATAACTATTCACCAATATTCATGTCTATGCAAATACTTTTATTATAATAGACATATCTTTTCATGAAAAATCACAACATTTTAAGTGACACTTTTTCATAAAAGAACACAATTATTTTGAACAAGTATATATATAATTTGGTAGTTTCATACTAGTCACATCATATATTAGTAATAGAGAAACTCAACAGCCACATTACCGAATATACTCCAAGAATTTTGTGGGTCTAACATAATACAATAGTATCATTGAATTTCATATCTTTTGCTCCAAAATTAAATTAGACACCAAGTCTAATTTTATCTTTATCATAAGCAAAGAACCCGCACATTTTAAATGTAATCTCAAAAATATTTTTCAAGTATTTGAAAATAGTTTTTCCACATATTTTTCCAAACTATCAAAATGTCATTGGCAGTATGTAACCTCTTTTGGAAATATTATTCTACGAAAGAATTATATTGCTTCAATTCTCTTTGACAATCTTTACATAGTGTCAAAGTTCATTCCATAGAGGCACAAAATCACAAACACTAAGTTACTGGTATTTTTTCTTCTATCACAAATAGACATACCACTTCGTATTTAGAATACTAACAATAAAGACAAATTTTTTTGTACTATTTGTTTCTATATAACAGTGAAGTTTATAGAAAGTCAAAAGTACAAATTGACTTATTATGTGAAGTTTTCATATTTTTCAAACCAATTGCATAGTCTGATTTATCCAGAGTAGAAACTACAAAAGTTTTTAGTCTACAAAAATCAGACACAATCAAATTTCACATGGAGTACAAAACTACAAAAGTTTTTTTCATCTCCAAGCAGAATTAAACATATTCTTTATCACATAGAAATGTTTTTATTTTCAATAGCCTTCCAACTATAACATTTTGACATACTATTTTATCAAATAAAAATATGCATCTTTCATTTTGCAAACTAAAGAATTTTAAAGGCAGCACTATTTGCCAAGCAAAATTCATTCCACAATATATGGTTTGCATATCTTTTTCCAAAGATACACATGATAAAAAATCAAAGTTGTTAACTCTTAGAAACTATTTTCCTCCTTCGACAAAATAATAAGAAGATTACCTGGTGTAATCTTTAATCGGAATACCATCACTTTTTCTGTACATTCTCACTTCGACCTTGCTAAACAAAGCACCGAATTCTGGAGAAGTAATGCATTAATCTTCTACTTCCATGATCTGTTTCTCTCAATCGGTAGAATACAAGAAATACCAACAATATAAGAATTTCCTTAAGATTGTTGTTCATCTTGTATTCCTAAGATACTTAGAACAAAACTTTGAAGAACTTGGTAAGACACAATAAAGTTTAAGAACGTTTTCACAACTAGAAAATTAAAATTAGTAGAGAAACTAGAATCAGAAACAAATTAGAAAAAATATACTAAATATTTTTTCTTAAAGAAGAATTGTTATCAATCTGTGTTTAAAGAATCTTACTGATTCCAACAAACTTTGCAGAAACACGAAGTTACCAAAGTTTAATGAACTAGTGAAGAATAGAAGAACATAAATTAATTCACAAATCTAAAATCTGTAACACATACCAAAATCTGGAAAAACAGAAAGAAGATCAAGCACACTGAATGCACAATGTCCCCTTAAGGAAACTATTCCCCTCTAGTAGCCGAGGTTTGATTTGTAATATGTCCTCCCAGAATAGAATGATCTCAATCACCAGTGTATTGATACCCAAAACGCTGGTGTCAGCGAGCCACTTAACGGCAGTAAAGTACACTTAGAATATTAGCTTTAGTAGTAGAAGAAGAAGTCCAGAAATTGGTTCTTTTAAAATGAGAGGAAATCCCTCAATTTATAGAAAACAGAGGGTAGTGTGAAAAGGTTCTTATTGTGCCTTACCGGAAAGGTCACAAACCTTTGAAAAGTCACAATCTTTCGGAAAGGTCACCACCTTTCATAAAAGTCACAACTTTTCATAAAAGTCGCAACTTTTGATAAAAGTCACAACTCTTCATAATAGTCGCAACTTTTCATCAAAGTCACAACTCTTAATAAAAGTCGCAACTCTTCATTTTCCATTCACACCTTTTAAAACCCAACATTCTTATCATTCATGTTCATTTGATTCATCACATTTTAAAGTATAAAAATATCTAGAGAGTTTTTGCTAAAGTTCGATGGAAGTAAATAGAGGTAAACAAAATCCTATTGAAAACGCAAGCTGAGTCAAATTGAGAAAAAACACCCAATTAGTGATTTGCTTTGACTTGATTTAGTATTAAAAAAAAATCAAATATATTTGAGTTGATTTGGTTTTAACTTTAAAAAGTCAATTCGAGACCAAACGACATCATATATATAATTTTTAAAATTTATTTTATACATAAAAATATTTTATTTTATTTTATTTACAAATATTTCTTGTACATTTTCGTAGTTTTTATCTTTTAACATATAATTTCAAGCTTGACTTGAATTGTTGAATGATCCAATAAAGATTATATTCCATAAGTTTTAGTAACTCTAATAAAGCTCAAAACAATTAAATCAATATTAATGCTAACATAAACAAATCAATTTAATACTAAGAATGACAATGATGTCGAATATTTTTTCTTTCATATAGACAATTAAAATATACGTATAACCTAATTTTAGTTTTTTTTATTGTTTAGTCATGTAATTAATACTCATTAGACTTATTTTAGCATGATTCAATATTTTAATTTATGATCATATTTTCAGTATGACTTATTTATTTACAATATATGTTTTATACGAAATCATTATTACTTTTTGTTGAATATTTTAGTACCATCACTTTTTTTTTACCAAAGTACCCTCACTTATATCATCTTTTGTGTTATTTTTTTAAAAAAACATCTTAGATAATTATATCTTGGTAAGATTAAAAAAATCATTGAAGTACAAGTTAATTATATGTTTGTATGAATACTTCATCAAAAAACCCAAAATTGAAAAATTTAAATTTAAATTTAATTAATTTGATTTGATTTATTATTAAAAATCAGACATTAATGATTTGAATGTCAACAAATTCAATCTCTTATACACCCCTAAAAATATGTATGATATCACGTTCTACCTTTTTAACTTTTATATGACATTCTTTATAAAATATCAAAAATTAACTGACTTGTAACAATTGCTAAGAGAAATTGAGATACTGAGATGATTTCAAAAAGGTTAATTTTAATCATATAATTTTTTTTTATTTACATTTTTAAAATAAGTCATAGAAGCGTAGCAATGAAATGGAAATTTACAGCCAACATGATTTGTGGTGCATTGATGGGAGTGTTTCACCCTTAACCAGAGGTTTCGGGTTTGAGCTCTGGATATGGAGAAAATTCATGTTGAAAGCGCCACCCCCAAATGGGTCCTGCAGAGCGCGATTCGAATTTAATCGGAACTCTAATATGGACTCCGGACACCGAAGAAGCACTTTGATAAACAGATTTGATCTTGACCGATTCAATTAAAGTATTAGTGTTTGTTCTATTATACAACAAAGATCACATTTTTTGAACGAAGGAAAACCAAAAAAATAAAAATGGAAATCTACCACATCCCACAAAAATTACATTCCATTTTTTAAACATTTGTGCGTGTGGGGCTTTGGAAAATGTCTTAAGTGCCCTTTCGAAAAAACCCAAACCATTTTCGATTGAGGTGGAATTTTTCTTCCTTATCCCGGAATATGGCGGATTTACTCAGAAATGGAGATGCTGAGGATGTTGCTGTAAAGCTTGGAGCTTTTGAACAACAAGCTCTCATTCATGACTTCTCAACTTCCGCTTCTGCTCGATTCAACGCCACTCTCAATAGCCTGGTTGGTTGGTTCGTTAATTTTTCACCATTCATTTTTAACCTCTTGTACTGTTTCTTGATTTCTTTTGTTCTTACATGTTAATTAGTTTTTGAAAAGAAAAATGGAAGAGAGGAGGGAAAGATTTGACCTTTACCGTAGGAGGTGAATTCTTGCATTTTCACTATGTTCTTTGCCAACCCCCCCTGAATTTTCATTCTGTAATTGAAGTCCTACCTTGTGTTTGACCATAGATTTTGCAAGTTTATCTGCTTGGCCATGAAATTTTATCAGATTTTGAAAATCTAATTTTCATATTTTTTCCAACTAAATGGCATGAAATCGTGAAGCTTTTTAAATTAGCATCTGTCAGTACCCTAAGGTAGTGGCGGAGCTAGTATTTTTATAAGGGTTCAAAATCTGAAGAATTAAACACACGAACTAATCGATGAGGGTTTGACATCTAATATAGTATAAATAGTAATAATATTTTCCGCCGAAGGGGTTCAGATGTGTTGTAGACACGCCTGTCAGCTTCGTTGAACCTGTTCCTTTGACACGTTCCAATCATCAGATTTCTACAGGATGAACCCCCTAATAGAAGGCTGGCTCCACCCCTGCCCTAAGGAGCGGAGTAGACTGCAACTGGTTTACCAGTTTTGGTGTTGGGTTGGTTTTTGGTCCTAAAAGCTCACAGATTTTTTGTGCTACTGTTAAGATGGTAATGGGCCCTACACGGTGCGAATCTGGATTATTGGTCTCTAATCAGCGGCACACTCTTTGTTGAAAAACTATATTGTGCATATAGAAAATAATATTGTGTATATAGGTTAAAACAACTTTTTAGAGATATATACTAAAGTTTTGAACACCATTAGCAAAACTACCAGCTTCACCAGCTCCAATGCAGGTACCCTGGATGGGAAACCAAAAAATAAATAAATTCTGGAACTCTAGTGTTTAATGAAAGAATCCTTTCCATAATGATCTGATTTTTTCTGTAAGGATGTTGTGTAACTCATCCAGAGACTTTTACTTCTCAAAATAAAGAGTCCCTAATCCAGAGACTTCCAAATTCAACTCTATCATTTGAATCATCATGCTTTTAGCATTGCACTATAAATTAAGGATACATTTCCTCAGATAGATCAGATTGGTGCAGTGAACCTGTTTGCTTGACCTGATAATTTGAATTCTTTATGGTCATTACTTTATCTTAATTTTTCCGCAAGAACGTAACTGGTTATATCCATATCTCAGTCTGCTTAAAATTTTGGCGTTGGAAAAAATCATGTAAAGATATCTAAATTCTTAATTACCTCAAAATGCAGAGTAAGTGGCTGGTGGCTGCAGTTTTTGGTATAATCTTCCTTTGGAGGCATGACACAGAAGCACTTTGGGCAGCTTCTGGTTCTATTCTGAATGCTGGACTCTCAACTGTATTGAAGAGAATACTAAACCAGGAGCGACCTGTTTCTGCGATAAGATCAGACCCGGGAATGCCATCTACTCATGCACAGTCAATTTTCTATACAGTGATGTTCTGTGTTGTCTCAAGTAATATTCTCAGTCAATCAGATTAAGAAAACATGCTTGGTTTAGATAATTATCCATCCTTGTGCATTTGCTTAAGAGTAAATTTTCATTAACCAAACTGGCCTTATCCTTTTGATAGTGAAAGAGGCCTCCATGCATTGCAGATAAACTTACAAATCAGGTTCATGAGGATTTTTGTTGTTACCTTGTCCCTCTTTTTTGTTGTAATTTTTCCATTAGCTTGTTATATTTATGCTTTCTATCTTTAATCTCTTTCTTCTCTTACTATATGTTCCCTTTCTTCAATTGCTGCGAGTTTTTTCACTGGACTATTGCTTATTCTCTTCAAGATTTAGAACTTCCTACAAGGTTTAAAGCAATCAATTAGATGATCTGTACAACTTCTCTCCTCTGACTATGGATATACTAGGATGTGAATGGCTTCTAGAGAGGCACTCATGCACCGCTATAGATTGTCATACCAAGGTTTTAGGGCAATGTCTAGGTGTATCTGAGAGCTGTTCAACCATCATGGACCTCTAGAAAAAATCTCTTGTAAATTTGATATTTTTCTTGCAATACCTACCAGTACTCAAGTCCAAAGAGCCAAGCTACAACAAAGTGCTGTTCAAATTCTTCTGTATCTGTTATCAGTTATCAATCTATGTACATGCTTAAGGTTTTGTAGTAATAAGCTACTGTTGTAAAGAGTGTAGGAAATGCACTAGCCAAAGAAAGTCATTTCGGCAGCTGTCCTGAATGCTTGATATGGATAGAAAATATATGACAAAGAACAGTTTGGGTTAGTGATTATGTGAGTAAAGTAAAGTGCTAACATTTCTGGGTTGTCAGTACATTTTAACCCAGCAGATTCTAATCCATACTCAGGCCTAGAGAAGTGATACTGCATATGCACTCTCGCTTTGCCTTATGTGATAGCTGTATGTGATTGTATTGCACATACCTAAACTTTGTGATCTCTTAATGACATTGAAAGCGGCGCTTTAGCACGTCTATTGTGCCTTTACAAGTAGTTCTCAAATTAATGTTGTCATGATGTCCTATGGTAACTTGTGTGCTTGAATAACCTGTCTGCTACTAATACGTATCTGCACAAGTGCTCTGGTTGGTATTGGTTAAGATTCAATTGATTATGCCTCAAATTTACCTTATAGCCATGTGGTTTTTATTTGATGAATAAGATAACTAGAAAAGACAGGGAGTTTGCACGTTGTTTGACATTTCAATTTTCCTTTACTCGCTTCTTGAATTTTCATGTGCAGCTATGCCATTAAAGACACTTCATACCAACGTCTAATATCATCTTTTTCTTTTTGTTTTGACACAGTGGTAGAATATTTCGGGTTAAATGGAATCACTGCAGTCATTAGTGCACTTATCTTTGCAATTGGCTCCTACTTGGTAAGTAGACAGATTGCAGAATAGCAGTTTGGTTTATTTCCCACCCCCACCCTCTACCTCTAGGAGGATCAGTAGTGTTCCCACTTACTATCTAGTGTGACTCAAACCCTCAACCTACCGGTTGATGAGGGAGGCGCTCAACCCCTTGGGCAAGCTTCGCTTGTCAGCATTATGGTTTCTACCTTTATTTCAACTGGTTTTCTTCACAAGACCTTAGTTTAGTTGTGACTATTGTAACCATACATTGATCTGCTTTTTCGTTGTGTTTGTGCAGTCATGGCTACGGGTTTCACAACAACTCCACACGACCAGTCAAGTAGCCGTAGGTGCTGCACTGGGATTCTCTTTCTCCGTTTTCTGGTTTTGGTTGTGGGATGCAATAGTCCTTGATGCATTTATATCCCACTTGTGGATTCGGATTCTTGTTGTTCTTGGCACGGTAGCCATTTGCGTTAACTTTCTCCTTTATATGTTCCGATACTGGGTTCTTGAGAGAAACTGATTCTTTATATAGTGAGAAAGTACACACTCATGATTCTGGAAGTGTTTGATAACAATTCTAGAAGTGGTTATTGGCAGGAAATTACACCCTTGGAAATGATTGGTTTTGAACTTTTGACCTCGCTTGTCCATTGGTAAATAGCCAAAAGTTAAGCCCATGGACAAACACCGTCAAAAGTTCAATGTCACTTGTGTACATTGCTCTGCAAAGTTGGCATACCTATTTTCTTTTGATATTTTTGGGTTGCGGATTGACTCAAGAACGCCACGTATCATCGTCATAAAAGAATGCACTAGATTGAGCCGGACATATGTTAACACGGCCTAACATATTAAAAATAAGAAATAAAAGTAATCTTGAGTGGATCATATTATGAAATTGTAGAAAATATAGTTTCTATTTTCATTAATGACTATAGAGTAGATTAACTTGTACAATATCTACCCATATCGATTTACTAAAATGACAAGATTAAAGTTAATTTTTTTTATATAGGACGATAATCCAACTGGATTTCTACTTTAGACAAAAAGAATCTGAATTCAGCAATCAGTTTGATAGTTGCATAATTGATCATCTTTTATCAATAACAAGTGCCTATATTGCATCGTACCATTACCATCGTGTTACTATTATCAATAAAATTGTGGTGAGATAAATAAGATTCTCTCACTCTTACCTAAAGATTTCGAATTCATAATATAAAATTAAAATTAGTGGATACTAAGATATGAACAAAAATATAAATCCACCACATCTAACAAAAATGGTTTCCATATTTTTGAGGAACTAACGATTGCCACTTGTTATTAGTTATTATTGAGTTCAAACAACTATTTAGTAACCTTGAAAATTCTCAAAATCTTCTAGACTCTAGTCGTCGTCCTGTTACATTTCTGCCTGTGGGGCTTTTGTTTTCAATTAGAGAAAAATTCCAACAATGTCTATTGCAACTGCCCTTGTTATTTCCCCCTTTCTTCGTTTTCCAAAATTTTCCAATTCCAAATTGGATTTCCGTCGGAAGTTCGCTTCTTTTTCTCTGTATACAAGACACAAATCATCTCCATTAACTATTGCTAGAACTCGAACCACCGCAGAAGATGAGGCGATGGGTGTCAGTTTTGAAAAAGAAGAAGTTTTCGTTGATGGGTCCTCGAGTTCTGCTTCAGCTGGGCTTAACGCCACTCTCAATAGCTTGGTTCGTTCAACTTCTTTGTGCAGTTTCTTTATTTGCTTTGTGCTTACATGTTAATGCTCATCCTCGCTGCTTAATAAATAAGTGAACGACAAGACCCGAAGGTGGTCCAGTGGTTTGGATTTGGAACTTCCATGTTAGAGGTGTTAAGTTCGAAACCCTTGCTTAGTGCGGGTTATCTCACCTATGTGGTTTGCAATATATTGCATAGGAGCGTGGTTTACCCTATGTGCAGCCAAAGGGTAAAAATAATAAGTGAACGACAAGAGGGACATTTTTGGTTCTTAGCTTGGTTTTTAATTTTATGACTTTGGTATTCGTGTAACTTTGTCCACCAAGGCTAGGATAGTTGAGAAGAATCACTTAGTGTTTTTGTTTGAACCTGAAACCTCATGATTCCCAACCATTTCATTCACCACTAGGCTATACCCTTGATTGCGGTTCTTTGCTAGAAGGACTCCTAAATTTTCATTCCTTGTTTTGGTGTCAGACTTACATAAGCTCCCTTACCCCATCTTCATGAAGTTTTACAAATCCTTTGAAGCTCATAATTTTTGAATTAAATGTTTCTAATACAAGGCTAATTAATTTGCTAAAGGATGCTGTTGATTAGACTTATAAAAGAGTTGAAGTGTTACATAAGTAAATTGTCAACTTATTTGACCTCTTCTGCTTATCACCGAAGTTCAAGATGAAATTGCTAGTAGTAGGCTACGGCAATGCTAAGATTTGAGGCTATAATGAGCACATACCGCATATATACAGAAAGGTATTATGAAGCATACTTGCTATGTGTTTCACTTTTACTATCCTGGAGTTCTTCAATTCAAAAGACCTTTTAGTCTTAAGCATGTTAACTTGGTGTTGTCCTGTACCATCCTGGCGTCTATAATTTTAGAAGACCTTTCAAATTAACCTGATAGTCCTACATTTGCAGCCTACTGTTGTTCATTTTATTGCTAACCCTTGATTCTTAAGATGAGCTAGGTATTAAGTTCCAGTTTTCCAGAACAAGTGAAATTGACAATTTTGGAATGTATTGATTGTTGCAAATAACAGGATAGTAAGAATCTTTAATTTGCTTCTGTCTTCATCCTTGGAAGTAAACTGCAGCTGGTTTACCAGTTTTAGTGTTAGGTTGGCTTTTGGTCTTAGAAGCTCACCTTTCTTATGCTAATGTTAATCTGGTAATTTTCAGGTCACCTTCGGTGCCATCTATATTCTCTTACCCTTTATTTTTGTTAAATGAGGGAATACCTTCCATAAAGATCTCAGTTTTTCTTTCAATGATGTAATGCAACTTACCTGGAGACTCCCAAATTTACTGTCGTTTGAATATCATGCGTTTTGACATCACACTATAAATTAGGATACATTTCATCACCATGATCAGATTGTTGCTACTGACCTGCTTACTTGACTGGAAAATTTTGGATTGCGTTTTGGTGATTTTACTTGATCTAATTTCTTTGCAAGAATGGAACTGGTTGTATCCATCTCTCAAATTTCTGCTCAAAGTTTTGGCTTTGGAGAAAAATGTTGTAAAGATTTCTAATTTCTTAGTAACTAAAGTGCAGAGTAAGTGGCTGGTTGCTGCACTTTTTGGTATAATCTTCCTTTGGAGACATGATGCGGAAGCTCTTTGGGCTGCTTCTGGTTCTGTTCTGAATTCTGGGCTCTCAACTGTATTGAAGAGAATTCTAAACCAAGAGCGACCTGTTTCTACGATAAGATCGGATCCTGGAATGCCATCTTCTCATGCGCAGTCAATCTTTTATACAGTGACGTTCTGTATTGTCTCAAGTAATTTTCTTAGCTAATAATTGCGCAGATGGATAAAATATAATTGATTTAGATATTCTTCATCCTTTAAACTCTAAATCTGTCAATATGCATTTTACGTAAGAAGAGTTGAATACTTCAAGAAGTGAAATGGCCTTGTCCCTTTGATTATGATCTAAAGAGGCCATCCTGCAGTGATAAAACTATAAAATGGGTTCATTCGGATTTTTGATGTTACCTTGTCAATTCTTTTTAGATAAATTTGTTATCACCTTGTTCTGCATAATCTTTCCATCTTTGGTCTCCTAGGATGTGTTCCTTTTTCTTCCTTGGGTTTACTGGGCTCTTTTTCTGCTCTCTATCTGTATTCTCTATCAGAACTTCCTATGAGACTTTAAGCAATCAATTAAGTTATTAACCCTGCATATTCTAATTCCTAACTTGGTATAAAGAGGTGGTATGTGTTGCTGAATTTGCACTCTTTCTTCCGTTTGTGTGATAGTTGTAATGTGATTGTGTTGCATATACTTAAACTTTAGGAGACAATGTTGTGCTTGTATGAGCAGCTCTTCTAATTAAAGTTATCGTTATGTCATATGATAACTTGTGTCCTTGAATAATCTGTCTGCTACAATCGTCTGTCTTCACAAATGCTCTGACTGGCAAAGATTCATATTGAATTGATTTTGCCTCAGATACACCTTCGAACAATATTGTTTTTCATTTGATGAATAGGATTACTAGAAAGGACACAGGTGGCGCTCTTCAATTTTCCTTTTTCTTGTTTCTTGAGTTTCTGTGTGCAGCTATGCCATTTAAAACTCCCCATAGTCCATAGTACACTCCATACACAACCTCTGATACATCTTTTCTTTTTGTTTGACACAGTGGTAGAATATTTTGGGTTAAACGGAATCACTGCAGTAATTAGCGCACTCATCTTTTCAATTGGCTCCTACTTTGTAAGTCTACAACTGGACCTTCATTTAGTTGGTTTTTGTCTGTTACTTTCATATGCTTGCAGAGCAGCAGTTGGGCTTTTACCTTCTTTCAATCGATTATCTGCACAAAACCTTGGTTTGTTTCAACTGTTGTAGCCATAAATTGACCTGCTCTTTCCTTGTGTTTGTGCAGTCTTGGCTACGGGTTTCACAACAATTTCACACAACCAGCCAAGTATCCGTGGGTGCTGCACTGGGATTCTCTTTCTCCATTTTCTGGTTTTGGTTGTGGGATGCGATAGTCCTTGATGCATTTATTTCACACTTGTGGGTTCGGATTGTTGTTGTTCTTGGCACAGCAGCCATTTGTGCTAGCTTTCTCCTATATGTGATCCGATATTGGGTTCTTGAGGAGATCAACTTATACTACTGAGAAACTACACACTAACATTGAACTTTCATATAGAAACTAACAAAACAAAGCTTATAGTTTTATGAGAAAATTCTTCTCAACTTTGCTCATTACTTTTCATTAGCTAATGTGGAACTCAAAATGGTTATAAATCAACAAGAGTTACCCAGCTCTACAGTTCGATTTGAATAGGAATTTTGTTGTCTTTATAGTCTCTACTATAACTGCTGCTCCTATTGGTTATAACTGCTTATATTATTATATGTAGCTTTATAATCCATTTTAACTCTATCCATTTTCAATCTGCCCATTTCCCATCACTAAATACAACTTAACATGGAACTATAGCTTCATAAATGTAATTAAAACATCAAATTAATAGTAGTTTTCAAGAAACAAACATGAGTATTGTTTTATACTTTTAGTTATTATCCCACCAAAACTGTTTTTGAAGATGATCAATCATTTTCTTGTCAACTTGGAATGCTTTAGGAGGACAACATCATCAATTGGTGGATCTGACTTCTGAGCCAAATACTGTATTTGAAATTGTGAGAACTCCTGGATTTTGGCTGCTCAGACCAGCGAATGCAGTTGCATTAGTCTTTGGGCCAGGGTTAGAAAGGATGAAACAAAGATAGAGTCCTCCTTTAAGAACAACAAGAACCTTTGTTCCTTTTCTCTAGGATGTGTATGAGGTGGATTGAGACCACGTCAAGCAAAATCAATTATGGATCAAATTTCTAGAATGAATCCTCAAATTAAACCCCTTAAAATAAACAATGAATTAATTAATTACCAAGTCTTTCATCATTAGTTTATAATAAACCAAAATCCTGATCAACTTTTCTTCAACAACTATAGAGACTGATTAATCTCCCCGGGTCATTGAAAATGGTCAATATTAATTAGCTATAAGAAAAATGCCAAAGAAAAACGGAGTTAACAATAAGTCAAAATTGGAAAATTAGAAAAGGTAAAACTTTCAATAGTACTTTACATATATGCTTTGAGATGTGAGATGAATATGATCAAAGTATATTACATGGAAGGGTTATATTTTTTTTTTACCAATTTAAACTTCCCTTTATTTATCCAATTTCTTCTTCTATGCCCAGTGTTTGATATCCGTATTAGAACTTCGATTAAATCTGAATGATTTTCTTCTAGACCTGATATGACAGTCTCACCACTGTACCATAACCTACTGGATCAATTTCTTATTATTATACTATTATTGTATTGTGTGTTAATGGGCTCTTGATTGATAAACACATGTGCGACAAAAGAACAGCATTGCTACACAACTTCTCGTACCATCAATTTAACAAATTTTATTTTAAGAATTCAAATAATTTACACTGAATTTTAACTAATTAGTGGTGGCTCTCAAGTCCTTTGTACTGGGGAAACATACATAAATAATCTCACTAGTTTATAAGCTAATTATTTAGATATATTTTAGCCTACAATATTACGTATCATATCAAATTTTGATGCGTTCAGATACATGTATCTCGAGATACTTGGGGTCAAAATTAGGTGTAATTTGTTCTAGATACATTATATCCAAGTGGATTCACATGTATCTGAGATACATAACAAATCTCGCTCGCCTCCCTCACTTCTCTCTCATCTCGCTTGCCACTCTTCTATGTATCTGGTATCCCAGTCACATGCGAATCATGCCATATACATAGAGATACATATATCTAGTGTGATTCACATGTATCTGGGATACATAACAAATCTCTCTCGCATCCCTTCCCATTTCGCTCTCCTCTCTCCTATTTTAGTGATTCTGGTACAAAAGTACATGTATCTGAGTGTATCTTTCTCAATATATGGTATGAAACTCTTAATTGATAGTAAAATACGTAATATTTTAAAAGTATAGATAATAATAATATATACAACAGTGAAGTATGTATAATTATATAGTTCTCCTTTGTATTAACCAATAACCATTGCCATATCATGCCATGCATTAATTATCTGCTTATTATTTTGGGATAATGGTCTGAAAAATACCCCAACTTTGGTCGAATTTGCTGTTGCGATACTAAACTTTCATGAGAACCTATTTCCTCCCTAGACTATTTAATACCGTATTTTTTACCCCCTGAATTATTTAATAGTGTATTTTAAAAGTATATATGTGCCCACGTGGACACATTACTATTTATAATTTTGCATTATTTTTTATGTCCACGTGGACAAATATATATGTTTAAAATACGGTATTAAATAGGTCCTCATGAAAGTTTAGTATCGCAACAGCAAATTCAACCAAAGTTGGGTATTTTTCAGACCCTTATCCCTAATATTTTCATGGTTAAAGTTTCTATCATACTCAACTTCTTTTTTCTTCCGCATCCAATATTATAATCATGACCATTTCCAATAATAAGTCCTCCACAAATATGATTTAGTCTTTAATAATTATATGAAGTTGTTATAAACTGCTTCTTAAATCTTCTCATAAAATTATAAGATTAATTAGTCCTTATAGTTGTTGACCCAACTTCACAACTCATGAAATCTTCAAAATTTTACTACTACTACCATTTATTACTTGGTAATTGTGCAGAAGCTAATTCACACTTTGTTTAATTAGGGGAACTTTTAAGACTAATTCAAATAATGTTTTATCTATATATAGGGATACCTCTCTTATCAAATTATAAATCACATACAAACAGATAGAACAATAATAAATCAATTTTTTTTAGAGTTAATTTCTAATTAGTGATGGCTCTTAAGTCCTTTGTATTAATCATTGCCATATTGGCTGTGGTGACTTCAATAAGCCATGCATCTGATCCTAGTCCTTTACAAGATTTTTGTGTTGCTGTTAATGACTCTATGACTACTGGTAAATTATCAAGCTACTTCAACTTATTTCAATAATAATTGTAACACAACTAGTTTTGTAATGTTCTAATTATAATTCCTTATATATATGATGCAGTTTTTGTGAATGGAAAAGTATGCAAAGATCCAAAAGTTGTCACTGCAGATGACTTCTTCAAATCAGGTTTAAACGTAGCTGGAAATACTTCAAATAATGTTGGATCTGCTGTAACAGCTGTGAACGTCAACAACTTACCAGGGCTCAACACTATGGGAATTTCTTTAGCTCGTATTGACTATGCACCTTATGGTCTCAACCCACCACACACGCACCCTAGAGGAACCGAGGTGCTTACAGTCCTTGAGGGCACACTCTATGTTGGTTTTGTCCTTTCAAACCCTGGTCCAAATATGAAGAACAAGCTTTTTACCAAGATTCTACATCCTGGAGATGTGTTCGTTTTTCCAATAGGTTTGATTCATTTTCAGTTTAACGTGGGAAAAACTAAAGCCGTTGCATTTGCTGGACTTAGTAGTCAAAATCCAGGAGTCATCACTATCGCAAATGCAGTATTTGGCTCCGATCCACCCATCAATAATGATGTTCTCGCCAAAGCATTCCAAGTTGATAAGAAAGTTGTGAATTATCTCCAGTCACAATTCTGGTGGGATAACAACTAAATTAGTATAAGACAGATTATGGTGCTATAATTATTAATTTGTGTGTTCCTTATCTTGTAATCGTTAACAAACTTCAAGATTATCCAGTCATGTTGACTGGTTTTACTTGAACTTTGTATTATTGGATATACTAAGCGAGATATATATGTTATTGTTGTGTTATAAAAAAATGACATTTATTGTTTGTTGTTATAAAAAAAAAGACATTTTGGGGTTCAAAATCTTGGTGAGTAGTTTGTTTTTCATATTTAGGCCAATGTTAAAAAGGACAAAACCAACACACTATGATAAATAATAGATTTTGTGGCAATAATATAATTTTTTTTTTCAAGAATGTTATATTTGACTTTTTAATACGAGCTAAAGAAATGCCAAACATATTATATTGTTGATGTTCATGACTAGTAGTACTGATGATTCAAATTCATAACTTGACGTATTTCCTAGCTTGTTTATGCCTTATCTAAAGAAGTCATCAACATTTTCAAGTTTAGGATTCTTGCAAGATTTTCCATTAATGAAAATTGTTTCCGTTATGAGTACTCCCTCCGTTTCAAATTGTATCTGTTATGATTCTGTTTTACACACCTTAAGAAATACTAATTAGGAGGATTTTTTTTATGGAAAAATTATTTATGGTTTATTGATATTTGAATAATCATAACATCACCTTGTGATTGTGGTATTTGTAGTATTAAAAAATAAACACTACTATGGGTGAAATAGGGAGAAAATAGCTAATTTTATTCAATACGATAAATAATTTGAGATAATTATTTTTAGAAATCACGATAGATAATCTAAGACAAAGAAACAACAATTAAGCATTATTTACCAGTCACTTTAAGGTCGGATGCAGTGCTAGCTGGTTGAAGTCTTGAAGATGCCAAAGCCATTTTTATATGGTTGGACTTCCATATAAAACTAACAAATCAAAACTAATAATACGTATATATATAGTTCATTCATATATTCTCCCAATACATTTTCATAATAATAATAATAGTAAACACAAATTCATGGAGAACGTACTTAAAATAGCACGTATCTAAATACATATATTTATAGTAGAGCTAAGTACGACCCCATAATATAAGTTTTCGTTCGTCTGTCCCCAACCTAAGCGGCGGATGGGGCTGTATGACAGCCCCGGCCACCGCGAGGGGCTTTAGAAAGCATTGGCATGAACTTGTTATCAGTATTATTAATATTGTTGTTGTAATCAAGTGATTCATCATTATATATCTCCGTCCAATTTTTGACTAGCATCTTTATATCTTGTCTATCCATGTTCTCTTCGTCTCCTGTGTATCTCCAGGGTTTGGATCCTGCTGCACAGTAATGAACAACTTTCACCTTATCAATCTCTACAATATTCTCAGGATGACGCCACAACATAGCTAAAACTAAGTTGTACTTGTTTGGAATTGGCTTGTAAATGTCCTTGAAGAACATGTTCAATAAATCCTGTACACAATAATTTCATCATCATATATATATAAGTGTTATTTAGACTTACTACAAGAAAAAATAAATAAAAATTAATTATTACCTGTTCAGCAAAAGAGGTAGGAGGGGTTACTTGGAGGAAACTCAAAAGGTCATCGTAAGTAAGGAGACTTGGCTCAAATACAAACATGCCTGCATTGAAATAAAGATTTGGTTTTGGTCCTAAATCTTGTTCAGGCCACTGAACTTTTTCTGGAGACTGTTGGCAATAACCAATATTGTATTGTGGGGAATGGCTCCATGTTTTCTCACAGAAACAGTCCATCACGGCGTAGAAATAGCCATTTGGTAAGTCAAATAAATGGTCTATGTTCTTAAAAACTTGGATATCTCCATCCAAGTATATCATCTTCCTATACTCCACAAACTGCATTATTTAATCATCACAAAAACTAATTTAATCTCTTTTTTAATAACGTCACAAATAGCATACGTACGTGTAGTAATGAAATTTGTACACCATTTGACGTACAAATTTTGTATTTGGTCCAGAGGCGGATTCAAAATTTTCATTATTGGGTTGAAAAATAAAAATACAGTGCTCGAGATTTAGTGGGCGTTTGAGTGAAAAACGATATTTGAATTCAATTATCTTTGGCATTAAATATAAATTGGAGTTGTTTTTTTTTTACTTTTCGTGAGTAATTTGGAGTGAAAACACTTTTTGGTTGTTTTTCATATTCTTCAAAATAATTTGAATTCCAAAATTTTATGGTCAAACGTATTTTACGGAGTTCAACTCCAAAAAAAAGTTAATAAAAATCAAGGCTAAACGCCTAAACTTGAAACCTCAAGATAAATTTTGAACCCCTTCAATGACTGAGTGAATCTCTAATCTTATATTTAGGGAATTCAAAATATATCTATATACTAGCTTCGATGTATATAACTTGATTCAAAAGATTAAGACTGAACGTATACACATTTAGTGCACAAAATTAAAGTTTAAATTCAAACCTAAAAGCTAGTTTATACGTACCTCCCAAATGCGGAGTTTAGAGTAGTTGATGACATAGTAAGCCATAGCAAACTGAGTCTGATTTTCCGGAGGATAAACCGGTTCGATCTCCCGGACTATACAACCCTGATTGATCAATATGTGGCGGTGTTCCTCTGGGACGTCAGGCAACACCGCCACCACTAGAGGGTACGCAGATTTTACCTTTCTCAACCCTTTAGCTAAACCAACAACACCTTTTACGTAGTCACCGTTTCCTGCCAAAAATGTCACATAGGCATGGCTAAACAAACTTGCTGCCTTAGCCAAACCATTGTTTGCAACATCAAATACATTTGGATTCATTTTCAACTTGTTTTGGAAAAATATATTAAAGTTCTTTGTGAGTTTAGAAGAGAATTATTTTTTGTGTTTTGTATGTTGATGAGTTTTTTTTTTATGTGTATAGAGTATGGTGCCTTGAGTACCTTTATATAGGCATTAGGCAAGATGGTAAAAATACTCCCAGAGTCTACTTTTATTTGTCATGTTGCGTTTTTTGAAAGTCAATTTGACTAATTTTCAAAGTTAAATTAGATTATATTAATTCGATATTTCAAACAAAAAATTTAGATATTCAAAACTAAAAAAATTTAGTAATATTTTTTTTAAAAAAAAAAAATTGCATGGGAAATGAAATTCAGCTGTGGGCAAGAGCGTACGACGTCGTGTCAATGCGTTTGACTTCGTCGGTTATTTTTTATATCCAAGAGAGAAAATTATGGATAAAATTGGCGGTGCAGGTGAGGGCAAAGTATTATACTTATTATATAGAAGGTTTATTATCTAGTCGGTCTATTAAATTTGTTAGAATATTTTATTTATATATTTAAATTAAGTTGTGTATTAATTAAATATCTCAATTCTTAATAATGTTGATTTGAATTTTGATAAACTTTTAGATGTATTTGTATTTATTTAGTAGACAGTTAAGCCAATCACGTCAAAATATGTTATCTCTTTTAATCACGGGCACCAATCTAAAATAAAAAAAATTTGATGGAGTTTTATGATTTATATGAGCGAATACATATAATTAAAGAAGATGACATATTTTATATGATTAACTTAACTATATTATAACCAACAAATTAATGAAAATACACACAAAGAAAAGCTCAAAATTTAAATCGAAAGAGTCTAATTAGAGCACTCTATTAGTAAAAGTTAAGATGTTCAATTAAAATAAAATTTAGTTTAAATATGTAAATAAATTATCCAAACATAGTTTGAGGTATTATGCCTAAATTGAATAACTTATGTTAAATCTTTGATAATCTTTCTTAATTACTATAGTTAATCAAACTTGTATACACTTAGAGTAATCAATTTTTTGGCCCACCCAACATTATCTCATCCTTAAAGTGCACACATATAATTAACACCTGGGTCTCTTTTTTAATGTAAAAGATTAGCTACTTCTTTTGAATATAATTCCTTTAAAGAAAATGCATGTCAGGCTACTTATGAAGAAGTCATTATTAAGTGTTTAGAGTCCGATAGGTTAATTAAATGGATCAAAAATCACTTTCGTGAGAGCAACACAAGTGTAGTATAATTAGACAAAACAAGTCGTATGTTTTATTGTATCCCAAACAAACTTAAGTAATTGAAAATATTATTAACTTAGGTTCTGACACAAATAATATGATACCAGAAATTAAGATTATTATAATATCCTCTCATATGTAATGTAATGGAAATAAGTTACGCTATGTAATTAAATTGATCAAAATCACTTTTTGATTCCTTTATAATATTCACAAGTTTAACCTTGATTATCAATAGTTACGTTCAATCACTGTTATATTATATTTGATAATAATATAGTTCAACAAAAAAGTTCAAAATATATTATTTTCCTGTACAAAATGACCAATATAACACTCGTCTCAATTATTGAGTCTCTTAACACGTGCATTATACGTGATTGTCGAATCATATATAAGATGATCGCACATCACTTGATATTGGAGCGTACACTTATTTTAAGTAATATCCATATTATTTTTTAAAAAAACCTAACTTAAACATTATACACAAATGAAAAAAATAAGGAATTTTTGAATGATCAATGTTAACAATTAAAAATTCAATTTGTCGCGTACTCCTTAAACATAAGAAATATTAATGTAATTTAATTCGAATAATGGACCTTTAATTTTACATTGAAAGGGGACAATTTATATACATGTCATTTATTCTGTGATGTCACACAATTCATGTTTCCTTTTAAAAATATCTAAAATTGACTAAAAAGGTAAAATGAAGGATCGAAATTATGAAAATACCAAAAAACAAATAAATTATTTTAGCTTGCAATGATAATAAATAGAAAAAAACATTTACTCACGGATGTTAATACAAAAATTATTTTCTCATAAATGGAGGTATTTGATTAATGTAATCATTGTTGATCAAATACCACCGGGTAACGACTAATATTTACTATCGCCGACCAAACATCACCTGAGTGATAATTAACATAACTATCGCCGACCAAACGCCACCTGATGATAAATTAACATAACTATCACCGATCAAATATCACCTGATGATGACTAACATAACTATAGCCGACCAAACATCATTTGTAATGCAATATTTGAAATTTGACTAATGTTTTTAAACTATATAAAGTTTTTTAAAAAACACTTAATAGTAATATTTTTTGATCCCTTAATTTTAGAAAAGATATAGTTATAATTTTGTAATATTTAACTAAGTATATGACCTTTAATTAAATGAAAAATGTATTTTGATCTCTTTATTTGTGAATATTCACATATTTAGCATGATTATTAATGACTTGATCGCTTAATTACTCTTTAATTATGTTAAGCTTGTACTCATATTAGTCCATATCTGATAATAATATAGTTCAAAGTATATCATTTTGATACTAGAAAAAAAAAATATTCATTTCAATTAGTTAGTCCATCGACACATGCGTTGCACGAGATTGTGTAAAATGATGATAGATATATTGATATTGGGGTGTATACTTATTTTAAGTAATATGATATTATAATATTAAAATAATTATCTTAAAAATCATGCAAAAATAAAATAATAATCAATTTTCTGAATAATCAATAATGTTGACAATTTAAAATTTTGTCACGTGCTTAAATAAACATAAAAATATTAATGTAGTTTACTTTGAGTCAAGAATCTTTTTACATCGAAGGAAACAACTTATATACACTTATTTCCAAGTTTTCTTTTAGAAATATCTAAAATCAACTAAAGAGATAAAATGAAGGATCAAATTTAAAAATACAAATTCTACTTATTTTTAGCTTACTATAATAAATATACAAAAAATTATTTACTCACCATAAAAGTATTTGACTAACATAATTGTGAGTTTGTCACCCACCAAATATCACTTGGTGATGCAATATTTGGGATTTTGGGTATCGATTAATATAATCGTGTTTAACATAACATTACTTGGTGATGTAATATTTGAATGTTTGACTAAAACGTTGTTTAGTAATAACATATTTGAAGCAAAATTATTAAAGTTATTTATAAATAAAATCTTTTAATAATATAAAATTAAAAAAAAACAAAAGTAAATAGATTATCTATATATTATAATACTAGCACAGGTTCTAAACCTAAAATTTACTCTAATAATAATGGCATAATACATATATTGGACCCTAAACTTGGCATCAAATTTTAACTTTGACCTCCAACTTTCATAGTGCACAAATAGGCACTTTAACTTGTACAAAGTAGAACAAGTAAACACACGAGTCCTACATGGCACAATACACGTAGGACACCACGTAGGACAAAAAATGACATGTAGGATGCCATGTAGGACATGTGTGTCTATTTGTTCTATTTTATACAAGTTAAAGTGCCTATTTGTGCACTATGAAAGTTGGAGGTCAAAGTTAAAATTTGAAGCCAAGTTTAGGGTCCAATATATGTATTATGCCAATAATAATTCCTTGCACTAATTATATAACTTAGCCTCGTCAAATAACAATTGTTATTTTTTAATCTATTTCTCCAAACTTTTCGGTTAAGTTAGTTGGTCTTAACCGTTGAAAAAACCTCAAACCGACCAAAAACATTATCCTCTAAAGTGATGACTTATAGAATTAGATCCCTCGCCTTTTTCGCCTAGGATTCCCACAATCGAGGAGAATGATTTTTTTTTTGTTTATTTTTTTTCGCGAGTAAGTAATTTAAGTTTGATTGAAAATTTACGCATGAAATCTTTTTGAATAAAATTTATACGTAAAAATTATTACTAGTCTCAATAATTGACAATCCAAAATATTTAAAAGAAACATGAAGAATTTACGATAAAAAATAAATTGAATTGAATCTCGAAATTCGAAATGTGTCACATAAATTTAGACAAAAGAAATATATTTTATTTTTTTTACCTTAATTATTCGAACTCACGATTTCAGAATTGAAAATGTAAGATTATTGCAATTCCCTCTAGATCAAACATACTTATTATCTCCTACTATTTGTAAAAAAACCATTAATTATTACAAATTACAATAAAACAAAGAGTTTAAATCTCCAATCCGTCAAATATAAATTGAAATTTATTGGATAAGGTAGAAATTCAATTTATTATTTTTTAAACCAAAACATGGTAAGTCGGTATAGCTATGAACCGATAACCTTATCTACAGCAAAACCATTGACAATAGATAATTTTTTAACAATTTTAGGATAAACAGTTATGCTACTTTTATGATTAACAAACACATCTTTTTGCTATTTCACAAGGACTAAAAACTGAAAAATTGCAATTTAATTAACATTTATTTACTGTTGTCCTGTATTCAATTTCTCTTTAAAACAAATCCAAAAATTTGACTAAAGGGTTAAAGCGATGGATCTTTTTATTAAAAAAAAAAAAACACATTACGTTCTTCTTTTATTCTTTTTAGGTGCAACAAATACAAATTATTTATCTCCAAACAAATGGAGATATTGAGGGGTTTATCTGAATCTCCGTAAAAATTATAAGATATTTAAGATTTTTTTTTATGTGTATATATATCTATATGTATATATTATAATTAATTTAATGATTGAGAAATTCAAGATTCATCTTGAAATTCTAACTTGAAATCTCAAATACTATATTTTATTTCGAGCCTTCTTGAAAAATTCTGAATCCGCCACTTTACTAGCGTAACTATCGCCGATGAAAAACATTTGGTATTGTAACGTCTGCATCAAGTTATTAAGCATTTAGCCACGTGGATTGAATTTTTTACGTAAAAAGTTAATACCTGACCCCACATTTTGCCACCTTTCAATATAAAATTGCCACGTTAAGCTTCATTGAAAAATAATAAAGATCTAGAAGAGCATTACGTACTAAAAATTACAGTAATATTTTTATTCTTAAATCACAAATTCTAGCTTTTCTAACGCTATTAAAAATAGAAAGTGTTTTATCTTTCGATATAAATATCAAATTAATAGTCCTTACGATAAATATCAAAATTAGGGTAAGAAACAAAAAAAGAAGCATTTTAAAAAAGAGGAGCACATCACCAAAAGACACAAAAACTTCTAATAAGAGATTTCAAATTTAAATATAAGAGATAAAATATTTTTTAATGAACATTATCTTTATAGTATAAAAAACTAAAAAGAGTCAAATATAAGAAAATGCATTATGTCAAAAAGAACCTAGAAGAGCAAATATAGAAAGCTCTCTAGATCTTTTCCAAACTTTTCTTTCATGGGTAGTTAATTAATATAGTTGGTTTTACATAAATTTGAGGGTTTTGGTGGATAAAAAGATAAAATATTGTTTTCAAATATTGAAAAGTTCAAACCGTCCAAAAACATTATCCTATATTATGGGAATTATGATAGACTTAGGTGGGAACATTGGACTGATGAGCATGTGTCCAAAACCAACTTTAATATTCTTATGCTAATAAAAGAATGTCCTTTTTGGTCTAAATGTCATACCCTCAATTGAGCACCGTGATTTATTGCTCTTATGAAGCTGCCCTCTATATTCACCATGGCGAGTTCAAGATTTTAAGATCATGATTTATGAATTGATATTTATTTTTTAAATACAAATGTATAGCTATTTGAATGAGAAAATATAAATGTATAGCTATTTTTTAATCACTCATCTCTTCTCCTCTTTCTGCTCTCTCATCCCTTCTCTCTCTATGAATGAATATATTGATGATATTGATGTGGGATACATAAGTTGAAATTGATATCAGATAGTTTGTTTTGAATACATATATATATGAAATTGATATCAAATAGTTTGTTTTGAATATATATATATATATATATATATATATATATATATATATATATATGAAATTGATATCAGATAGTTTGTTTTGGATATATATTTACATGAAATTAATACTAGATATACAAAAACATAAAATTTGTGAAACTTAGATACATTCTAAATACCGATACATAGGGAGACAAGTGAGCGAGAGAGAAGAAAGACAAGTAAGATAGGAGATAGGCGAATGAGAGAGTCATTGTATCCGGATACATGTGAATCATGTTTGGATGATACAGTGTATATGAAACAAATTACACTTAATTTGCCTCTGCATGTATCCAAGATACATATCTAAGCTCAAACCTATTAAAGTTCTTAAAAGTACTTAAAATAAGTAAATCCACACAAACTCTAAATATATGCAATTTGTGTCGGGGTCGATGGATTCTCATCGCTCGAACACCCTACACCTACAACGTAGGTCCGCCCCTGCTCCCCAACCCACTGTTTGGGGATGTGAGTCATGGTTCTGAAAATTCTAAAGGGATGTTGCCAGGGATACCAGCCCCACTATAGACTTCGAAGAAAGTACAAGAAATTCTTCAAGGATGAATTTAATTTTACAATTGTCATAACGTTGTATAATAATGTTACTTGTACCTTAATTTCAAAAAAGTTAAAATTGATTATATCAATTCTCATGAACTGTTATAGCCACTCACAACTAGAGCTAACTGATTCTCCCCAAAATGCATTTGAAACATAACATATGCCATATCATCCAGAATAATGCACAAAATAGGATGAACTTAATTTGTTGCCGATCCAAGCAAATTCAACCAAGTAGAGTTTCTAGACTGAAAACTACATCTGCCTGGCTCTGGCTAGTATTAATTAATTAATGGAGTCAGGACGTATATATTTGACCTAACAAACACGTACATATCCACGTTTATGTACGAATTGCTGAAGTTTCTTGACAATTTATTCAAATACATACCCTTAACTAAAACAAGGAGAACCACCAACCAACAGGTGTGGTCCCTCCTTCCTCCGAATGGAGCCCTACGTGGTGCGAATTTGAAATAGTTAAGCTCCAATGCGGGTATCAGAACAAGGGGAAGAGAAAAGGAAATAAAGAGAAGCCAAGATAGGTCACCACTTCATTTTCTAGTATTAGTAGTATCCTAGAGGAGCAGTTTTTGGTACATGCATGTAATGTAACATTAATCAATTTGTTGCCCTGGAAAAAGTATTTAACAAAAGAAATGGGATTCAAAGAACTAGAAATGAAAACAGATTGTCTACTTGCCGTCAACTTTATCAAAGAAGAGGATATTGTAAGTCATCCCCTGGGAGATATTACTGGAAATTTCAAATATTTGTTGGAAGCACCAAGACTACAATTAAGCATATATATATATATATATATATGTATCTATAGGGAAGCAAACCAATGCGCCAGACTTCTTGGCAAACGAAGGACACAAGCATGAAAAGGAAGATGCAATCAAGAATATGAAATTTCTTCTCTTATGAGATCTAAGTCATGTCACTTTAGTTTTAATGTTTTCTAATTATTTCCCATCTTCCGAAAAACAAACTAGCAATTTAGCATAGTGCAAGAAATATAACCACATGGCACTAGGCAGAATACACACCAAAAAAGGCAAATCGAAGCAGAAACCAACCTTCACAATCTGCAGTATTCCGTATATTACTGTATGTGTAACAGGGTACATGGTACTGCCTGCTTAAACCTTTTGCTTATAAGAAAAAGGAACCAATATTTATTCATGAGGAAAAATGAGATTGACAAGAAAACTCTGCTGGCTTCAAATTGATTATTAGAAAAAAAAAAAAAAAAACCAATTATCTGCTCTACGGTACAATTGGTACTTGATCCACAATCAAAGCTTCTGACTGGAAACAGGATCAGCACAGGAAATGCAAGAACTCCAAACCTGGATTAAGTATTTGATGTCTCGGCCTGACCTTAATTATTGAGAATGAAACTTAAGTATTTTCTTGTTTGATCAGCCCAATGAAAAAAGAAATTGGCTAACACCACAAAACCCAAGGGATAATCAACTTGGATCCACACTTAAATGGCCTTTGGTGCCTGGATATTATCAGGCAGGACAAGCTCGGGAGGTGTTTCACGGACAACACCCAGCATAGAATCATACTCCTCGTCTTTGCGAGCAAATTTCTTCCGCAACACTTTCTCAAATTCAATCGCATCAAAGCTTTTTGCATTTTCACCAGCATGGACCTGTGCTAAATTAGAATAGTTGGCTGCTGACTCCGAGATAAAAGCAATTTCTTCTTGTGTGAGCTTCCTCAGAAATCTAGCTGGATTTCCTCCCCAGACCTGTTTATGAAAAAGAACACCAAAACAACATTTATTAGCAAGCTAAACGTAATCAATTGTCTTCCATAGTTTTCATCCCAAAAGATGGAAGTGCACTATGCTGGCAAGGTAGAAAGGTGGCAGAGAACATAAAATTAACCTCAAAAAGGATTTTACCCGGGAATTTCTTTATATCCACATTCTAAGTCAAGTTATCTAAGCCACAACTTCACATGTTTATGAATATAAAAATTAAGAGACCTTTTCTTAGTTGATAATTAAGAAGCCTATTGCATGACATAGCATCGAAATGTACAAGAAACAAATCCATCTTTAGGTTAATTACCATGCCAGAGTCAAAACTCAGATGTGTGTTCCGTGCGATACCTAAGATGATGGCAAAATGAATAGCTTAAAATGAGGTTACCACAAACCTCTCCACAAGGAATCCTCGTATTCTGTCTGACAAGGGCACCAGCCGCAACCATTGCATTTTTCTCCACAACAGCTCCATCTAGCAGAGTTGCACCCATACCAACAAATGCCTCATCTTCAACAGTACATCCATGTAAGACAGCACTATGACCTTCAAAGTTAGATTAAAAAGTTAACCACAAAGGTAATTGCAAATATTGACAGCGGTTGTATGCTATTGATTTGCCAATTAGTTCTCACCTACAGTAACATTGTTGCCAATAATTGTTGGCAAAACCTTTCCACTTAGATTTGATTTGGCTACATGAACAAGAGAATTGTCCTGGATATTGCTTCCGGCTCCAATACTAATACTGTTCACGTCACCTGCATGGAAGCATATTATTTACTAATTAGAATCAATCAAGTGAACTCGAAAATAAACTAAGGAAAACAACATGCAATCAAATTTTGACTGAAGCCCTATCCTGTTAAGAGATTAGCAATTACAGCCCAAAACAGAGTTCTATAGCCTTGCCCTTAAGGAGCTAGGAATTGACTAAATGACAATATGGTAGAAACAGGAAGTTCCTAAAAAATCAAGATTCAAGAAGGGATAAAAACTTATAAAATATTTCCAGGTATGGGAGGACATTCATCAATCAAAATTTGTGGCAACTTGTATTGAACATGAGACATCAACTTCTAACAGCACTACAAAAACATTGTATACTCGATTCAATGTGCTGGTATAAATTAAAGTATGTTTAAATTCTGGTCATCCCGCACAGTAGCGGATTGATATTTAGACAGTAAAGAGAGATTTGAGGAGGTGCTTGGGAGGTTAAACCAAACATTAATATAAGGAACCTAATTTTTTCAAATAATGGTATGAAACAGCTTTGAACTGGAGCGACATGGATAGTGAGGATTTATATAGCTGAACCCAACTAGATTGGAATTCAGGCATATAAGTAATAGTAGTTGTATATAAACCAAACAACCACTTGTTCAATACAAATGAGTTCAACCAAAAGTACAGCCTAATCAATTTAAACTGATCCAACCTCAAACAATCCCTTGGTACTTGGAATATGTGACAATTAGAAAGGGAAATCCAAAGATAAACTGGCATTATGGGTGTTGTAATAAAAAATTAGCTATGCAAGAGCAGAAGTAAACAACAACGACCACGCCTCAGCAATAACTATGCCCTCACTGATCATAATTCTCCATTAAACTCATCTCAAGCCAATACCATACAAAATAAAAATTGAAAAAAAAAGTTACAAGAGCAGAAGTTACGACATCCTGTCATGCTAACTGTTGTTCTGAAATGCTCATATGTCAACAGCGCTTGTCATCTTTTGGCGAACTGAGAATTGTCTAAAATATTGTTGCTTCTAATTGTATTGCCCAATACAAAAGGTGCACCCCTTGCTTCCATTAAGAAAAATACTCTACTAGAAAATTAAAATCAACATTTCTTTCAGGACAGTTTGACCTCTCTTCGACTTTGCTCGAAGTCAAAAGAATGAAAGAGCAAGAAAAAGACTAATCATCTACAAAGCAGTTATTGTACCTCCAGATTCCTATAGAAGGCCTGCTTAACTACTCATCTAGCAAAACACTTATTGTGCCTCTAGACCTAAGTTGCTCGGACTCGGGTGCGGGTATCCGAGACGGATGCGAATCCGAGAGTCGGATTCAGCAAAATCCAAATTTTAAGATTCGTGGGTGCGAATCCGAGTATGGATACGGGTGCGGGGATACGGCTAAAATTTTTCAATATTATAAAAATATAGTTATGAAGATATTCTAAATTTGAAAGATATGTTGTGATAAACTTACATGTATTTTGTAGAATTCAATCTTCCATTCTTAAAATTTAATAATAATAATAACTGAATGCTAAACAATTAAATAAGAAATATGAATTTAAATTTTTTTCGATATCTCCATTATTTTAAAATTTTAAAATTGATTGTCAAAAAATTAAATAAGAAATATATCTCTCTCTCTCTCTCTCTATATATATATATATATATATATATATAAAATATTTCCAACTGAAAAAACTTTGTAGTTGATGGCTGATGGCTGACGGCTGACGGCTGACGGCTGATGGGATGTTTCCTTTTCTGACACTACTTTACTTTAAGACTTTCTGATCTTTCTTTTTTCAAGGGTATATGTATTGTGTACATACATTTTCAAGAAAGATTAAAAAAAAAGACTCCTCTATTTCCTTTACTTTTTGAAGAAAAAACTCTTTCTTTCTTCTCTTTCTCTTTACTTTTTCAACTTTGTCTTCTTTAGGTCGCCGTCGCATCGCCGGAGCCGGAAATTGATTTTCTCTTCTTTCTTCTATTCTCTGTACTTTTTCAAGCTTTGTCCTTTTTACATCGCCGGAAACTGATTTTTTCTTCCCTAAATCTTTTCTCGGCTTCGGTCAAAGTGTCCGGATCGAATTGACCGAATCCGACACGCACCCCGCACCCGCACCCGCACCAGTGTCGCGTCGAGACGGGTTCGCCTACAAATATGAAGAGTCCGCGCAACATAGCTCTAGACTCCTATGGTAGGCCTGGCTAGCTTAACTATATAAACAGATGTTCACCTCAATCCCACTTTCACCTGTCTTAAAAATAAAAACGGAAAGACCCTCAACAGACATATATATTATGGCTAACCGGATATGATAGTATTTTTCCACATCTTCACTAGATTGAGAGGGAAGCTTTCCAAATTCACGGACCTGTGGACAAGGAGGATAATTATTTTTATAGTGCTTTCACAGATGACAGATGAAGCTGCAAAGGTCTCCGACCATTTGGGAACTATTAAAGAAAAAATACCTCCTCGACAGAACACTGAGATAGAGGTGGGTAAAGCATAAAATATAAAGGGAGTGTCTGTGTGGTTGAAGCTGTCAGGTAATGAACCAGCAATTTATTCAAATGTCCGAAAATGATAGGGATGGAGAATAAGAAAGGATTTGGAAGAAAACATCAAGCTATTTGTTGATGATACGGGGTCACTTGCAAAAGCAAAGCAGCCTTTGATCAAACAGAGTGAAGGGAACTTCCGACAAAGTGAAGGAATACAATGGCTGGGACAAGCAACATGTTGCCATAGGGACAAAAGCTATCCCAGCAAGCAGTTGATGACTAAAATTTCTACTTCATTCAATTTGAGATGGAGTCGGTGGCAATTTCAGAGAGATGTGTTGTTGCTAGAGGTACTCGGTTTTCAGATAAGAAAGAATGTAACATTGGGAGACACAACATAAGGATGGTTAAGACTTTAAATCCAAACCCGATAGAGTGACGACCCATGGAAGAGCATCAAAAAAAATTTCCCTAAGAGCAAGATTGTTCTTTCATGACAAATAAATAAATGCCAATTCAGTTTAACTCATGTCTTGAAAGATGCCCAATCCCAACAGTTTGAAGGCCACACCTACATGTCATTGAATAAAAGGATAGAACACTGCTGTGCTAGTCTGCCAATGCTTTGAGCATCGAAGCCAGCCTATTGAGTGATAGTGGCATTTCATGATGCCCAGCAAAATCAAAATAATTGTAAGGAGGGGTCAACAGGTAACTATTTACTAAACATGTCAGGTTTATATTGGCACCTGAAGCTTGTCCCAATCTCTCCTTCTTCTTCATTTATATTCTTTTAATGGAAAATAATACGCCACAATGATTTTTGTTACAGAAAAGGAAACATTCTTGATGAGGAAAATCAGAGAAGGCACCTCTGACACTGGGGCATTAACAGAGACAAGTAACATTCTAGTGAAAAGGAAATCTACTGATTTTGAAGAGGATACTCTGAAATATGGGGAGGACACTCTTCAATAAAGGAGTCTTAACAGTGAACAAGAGATGGACAGCCAACATGGTCAAGATAATGAAGCAGAAACAATGAGCATAATGGGTAAAAATATGGCGATGGAGAACAGATAGCTGATAATGAATTGCAAGTAATTGATGAAAATGTACAATCATAAGAACTAGAAGTGGAATAAGAAGTTAATGGGGTAACTTCAGTTTTGGAATAGCAGAAATTTAGGAAATTCAGAAATTTTTGGTCAAACCAGAAAAAGAACAAAAGAACTCAAGGTTGAAGGGGGTTAGCAATAAGATGTGAACCAAGTAATAAAGGAAATTTTCTGAATAGGAAACAGGGAAGCAACAAACAAGGGTGCAGACTTAGAGGTAATGATGTAGCTTCAACAACAGAATAAAGGCCAATGGAGAATTAAATTGAATTGAGATAACAGGCTTTGCTTACTGTTCTGTTTTGTTTGTCAGGTGGTGGATTGGATTATGATTGATGTAGTAAGGGGGGCTGGTTGAGGGTTAAAGTTAGTAGTCTGGTCTCACTGGATGTATACGGTTGCATTCACTGAATGCTTTTCTAATAACTCATTCGGTCATAAAAAACTGACATAAATATCAGAACTTTGGAAGAACTAAAAAACACAATCTTTTGTGAGTTAAGCCTAGTACAGTGATGAAATCATTGAAATGACACCTGCTAAAGTGAACTTGTACAAGACAAATGATTGCTTCAATAACAAAGCTTGAGAACCGCATAAAATTAATTCTGAATTATCAAAGAAGAAGCTATATTCCAAATGTCTACCCTCCGTCATATATTCAAGAAACATATAAGCTTTTCATCAGACAAGATGGGATTTTGGCTCACTGCATCACCCCTACTTCAATGTCTCTAGGATACATACAGTGTTGACAATCTTTATGCTTCAAAATCAATAGGTACGATTTAAACGCATCTCCGGGAGAAACAACATAAAGAAGGTTTCTGCCAAATGCAGCAACAGCTTTGTCCAGGCAATTAATTTTACTAGAATATTTTAGCACATATACAGATACATTATCATATTATGGGAAGCAGAACATACCTCGCAGAACACATCCATACCAAATAGAAGCATTACGTCCAACATGAACGTCACCAATTAGAGATGCACTTGGGGCCACAAAAGCATCTTTATCAACCATTGGTGCTTTGTTAAACAAGTTCATAAGAGTTCTATGCCTTGACACTGGAATAAGGAAGTACAGATGGAAAACGTCAAAAGATGCAGGAGTGTAGCTTATGCGCTTTGGAGGACATTACAAACAAATATTCAAACTTAAAATAAAAAACAAATTCTTTGACCCAAAGCGAAGAATATTGTAGTAAAAGAAATAATTCCTAGGTGTATTACATTTATAATGCAAAAACATACATACTAGAATGAAGAAATCAGATGGCAAACTTGTTGATTGTGAGCATATTATTTCAAATATGACCAATCCAGCAAAATATCATTTGTCACCAGACTCTTCAGACAAAAGAAGCAATGAATGTTCAAGATTACAACCAAGGATGCCAAGCCATTAGCTTCTTCCTATGTGACAAAAATATATGTATATACAAGAATAATTTCACACAGTTAGCCTGAGAGACTTATGCAATAAAGTAGCACGGAGTCTGAAAGTTTAATGGTGTTGAACTCTGGAAAATCCAAATTTTGCAGTTGGGCGAATCTACCAACAATAACAAGCCAGTAAACCATAGACATATGGGGAGATAGCTATCAGCATAATTTTAACACAAGTACTTGCATTTCATCAGCAGTCTTCAGAGTCATTACTCTAATAGCATAAATATATCTATCTAGTCTATATATATAACAGATAAGAAAATATTTCCAACTTCAATATAGGACACCTTTTCTTCTCCAGAACTAAAATAAATCCAGCATCACAGAATTATCATCTGCTTCTTTAACAGTAAAATTATCCCCTTGGGAAACTTTAGGCAAAAACTGGAAAGTAGAATTGCAAATTTTGGATAATTGATAGGAGGATGTGGAGGTAATATACTAGAATAGAAGGCTAGTAGGTAACTGAGCATTGTCTCACTTTACTGGGGGATAAGATTGGTCGTAGTTTAGTGCACCGCAGTTTCTCATTTAATACCAACTGTATTCATGTAGTTTCTTATCCCTCGATTTCTGTTACTACTGATTATTTCTTGTGCTTTGGTTATCACATTATTTTGTTATTGTTATTGTTCCTTTTTCATGAATGCTATGTAATGCTTCCTCTAGTATTTGTTATGTCTTCAATATGCATTATCTGAATCGGGAGTCTTTCGGAAACAGACTCTCTACCTCCAAGAGGTAGGGGTAAGTTATGTGTACACTCTACCCTCCCAAACCTCACATATGGGATATGTTGTTGGATTATTAAACTCAAGGTTTTCAACAAAATCCACCTACGACATTGATCTCACGACTGACTGAGTTAAGAAACCAATTTATTTATATTAAACTTACTAGATCAAATTTAGATTGCCCTGAAATACGAAGATCACAATGGTTCTAGGATTTGACTTTCTTTTTAGCTAATTTAAAATGCACGGGCGTTGTTAGGCGGTATCCTAGTATATGTAAATAATACAAGTACTCTTATCAGATTTAACATGAATAAAAAAGTGGCCCAGTGGTTTGAGCTTGGGACTTCCATGTTGGAGGTCTCAAGTTTGAAACCCCTTGCCAGCAAAAGCAAGGGGTTTGCTTTCTGGGTCAAGCTCGTCGCACCAGGCTTGCCTAGTGCGGGTTACCTCTCCTATGTGGTTTGCGAGCTATTGCATAGGAGCGGGGGTTTTACCCTGTGCGCACCAAAAGGGTAGCGGCTGTGAGTTCCCCTTGTCATCAAAAAAAAAAAAAAAGTGAAGACTAATTTACTCCTTGTCGTTTTACGAGCAAGGACTCTTCATCTTTCATGCAATTCTACTTTCCAGTTTTTGCCTAAAGTAGAATTTACTCAGAGAGGTAGTCACATTATATGTTAGTATGACAACATTTCTTCTGAAAGAAAGAATCTCCATTCTTCATCTGTTCCCAACATTACTCACCTACTCAGGAAATAAAGTTACACTAGTGAAATAAAAATCAGAGATCCCCCTTTCAGTTTTTCAAAGGCATTCATAACCTCAAGACAAATAAGTGGAACGGTAATCAAATTGAAGCTTTCTCCAGCTGAATAAAACCTCAAAATGTCACTAGCTCCATTGATTATTCGATATCATCTTCAATATTCAATCATATGTGAAACGACTAATAGATTCAGTATTTAAACAACACTCAATCACATATACAATCAATGTCAAAAAAAAAGAAAAAACATTTCATTTCACTCCACTAGTTAATTCTCACCCATTTTATTCCAAATATGAGGATAAAACAGCTGGGCCAGCTACATGATACTCTATAATAATTATTCCACTCTAATTTGTCCCAATTTTATAAATTTCCACGCAAATTAGGGATTGTGTAATTAATTAAAAAGCTTTGCCGGCAAACACTGATGTGAGAAAGAATCAATTACCAAATAACAGTATTCGTAAACCTAAAATTTCAAAGGAGATGAAGAGGATAGAGTAAAAGTACGTTGTTCATGGAAGTAGTAGTTGCCTTGGAGGCGGCAGCCCAAACGATCAATGGCTTGACCCGTTTCCCGGATCCAGAATCCGACTGTGTAGATTGCTTTCCCCAGCGTACCCATCTTCCTGAAAATGTGATTATGCAGAGAAAGGGATTGTTCAGTTAATTTAGCTCTAACACTATTTGAAGAAGAAAATGGAATGAGTTGAATCGGACGAACCTTTTCTATCTGTTTAAATCATTTATTATAGCTTTTATTTTGAGTTGTGTTTGATTATGTTAAGTATTGAATGTGTTTTTTTTAAGTAGATTGTATACTCCTCAATTTTTTTAAAAAAAACTAGCAAATTCATTCTCAACTTCGTTAATTTATTTGAATATTAAATATACAATCAACTATTATAAAATATTAATAACTTGAAACAAATAGTTATAAAATATCATATATTAAATTTCAAATATGAGTTACTATATATTATTACAAAAAGTAATATACTTTATTTAAAAATTTGAAGTAAAAATTGTGTTTGGTCATAATTTTTTGTAAATAATATTTGATTATTTGAATGTACTTTTTGAAGAAAAAAATAAGAAATGTGATTTAAATATAAAATATAATTTAAATAGGTTATATATATTGAAAACATGGTATTTGGTGTTTGCCAAATTCCGAATATAACTTGATGATTTTTCATGGCCAAATGTTGACTTTCAAATAAAGTGAAAAAATTTGAAAAAAGCTAAACAATTTTGCGGTGAAATGGATCCTTATTTGGATATTATGTTTATCCCAAATTAAATAATTTCACTTCAACATTTTATTGATTTAGTATTGTCTATTCGAATTAGACTAGAATGAGATGTAAAATAAGGCATGTTTGCTTTTAGATACTCTATACAAGACAGGGTATATAGTATTATCAATTAATTTTCAATCGTGAATACTAAAAATTAAAGTGAGAATACACGCTTAATTATGATTAAGTGATAATTATTTGTATGAATGATATACTTTAACATTGTATATCAGTAATACATTAAATAATTAGAGTAATGATTGAAGAATTTGTTTGATAAAAACAAGATTTACATCAAAGTTTAACTAACCATTGATAACTTAATAAATTTGAATTTTTTAAGGTTATAAAATTTGTATAAAAATAGAATGGAATGAAACAAATGAAGAAAAAAAATGATTACGAAGATCAAGATAGAAGAGTTAATACTTTTATTACATGACATATATACTTTGTTGTCCAATAACAAGAGAAATCTCATTGAGTGATGCTCCCTTTATATCAAGGTTGACCTTTTTCAAGAGGAATTTACCAATTTAGACATAATTTTTCCCTTCAAAATAGAGAATAAGGTTATTGAAAAAAAGTATTTGTAAGTGATAATTGATTTTTGTTCCTTTGAGTAAATAACTTTGCATTCAATTAAGTGAGTCATTCAACTCCTTTTTGGAGCACAGGGATCAACATGTTATATTAGATCAATTCTAAGAAATATACACTTAAAATATCGAGTTTTATAGAAAGATCATGAGTTCGCGTGCATCATAATTTATATTTAAATCCATCCATACTTACCACTTATCAGGCCTATCTAGACGTGTTCATTTGCCATATATGAATCTCATGATTACAACTTACTGCTAATTTAAGCTTTACAATAGAATAATTGAGTTACTTATTTATCAGTTCAACTTCACAGACATATTAGCCATAACCTGAGTTCTACATCTTCTAGTTACTTTAGCAATTCTTTTTGTAATGGTGGTGTTCAGATCCGCCTACACAGATTACTTCACCAAAACTTACTATCATTCTCCGGCTTAAATATCGAGCAACTTTATCCCCCAGTTTTATGCAGATGAGATGAAATCACCTAGCGCACTTCTGGCAGATGAGATAATTTGATTTGTGCAACTTTGTTTCTATGCTATCTCCTTCAGAAACAAAATGCGGGTTCAGATCCTGGTATTCTCACCTCTTCCATTAAACAAATTAAACTACAAACAGGCAAAACAGCATCAAATGCAAATGCAAATGCAATTCATTCAATTAAACAAATACAATATAGAGAAGATGTGGAACTCTTTGGATCAAGCTGACTTCAGTATCAGGTCGAATCAACCTCTCACATGTCACTAAAATCTCCTATAAAAATGAATCTGATTGTATGTTGGAGGATTATACAGTATTTTTTACAACATGAATCACTGCATATGTAAGGGGTAACACTGAAGCTAAGTTTCTGATACTGTTTCAAGAGAAGACGCAGGTGTTATCGTGGTTGACAACCAATCTAATAAAGCTTCATTCACTAGTTCTGGAACTTCGTCGTGGGGACAATGACCTGCTTTCAGGTTAACAATGGTTGTGTTTGGATAGAACTCCTTAATCTGATTGGCCTTGGCAGGACCAACCCAGGGGTCTAGGTCACCCCACAGCAACAACAATGGGCAAGAAAGTTGTCTCAACACATTGTTAAGTGTATACTTTCTCTGGTTTGAAATGAATCGTGTCATCAATCTGTAGATTGCAAAAGAAGAGGGCATTGGATAAGTTTCTTAAACTAGAAAACAGGAATTCAACAAAAAAATCAAAGGTATCTATTCAATAAAAAAGTAAAGCAAATAAACTTATTTCCAAGCAACCTGGTCCTGATGAGGTATACCAGTGATTGCGTTACATAATATCTGATGTTGGAAGTATGTCTTATGTTTCATATAATTATGAAGTTATATCCCGTTATTATAAGGCTGAAATGGCATGATAAGGAGGGTGAACTGTCTGGCTACAACCGTCGAATCAAGCTTTCTCCCTTCTCCTTGTATTTGAACATTGACCAATTATGCATTTTCTTATAAAGTCCTGGTTATTTCGGTTTTAAGTTCCGAAGGAAACACTATAAGGTGGTTGACTGGGATACGGAGTTTAAGAGAGAAAAGACTTTTGACTTGTGGTTTGAAACATGCCATGACATATCTGTAGCTATAAAAGTATGTCACTAAGAGTAAAATGAGAAGTTAAAAAATGGTTTCTACATATAGAAAGGCGTCAACATTTTTGGAACAGACTAAAATGCAGCGAAGAGTATCACAAAAAATGGAATTGAGGGAGTATGCTAGACCTATAAGAGAAAAGGACTTGATAAGAATGAAGGAAATCTTTCTTCGTAAGGTTACTTAAGAATAATCCAAATTATTTGGGTGAATTTCTAATAGGGAAAAGGGTCAAAAATACCCCTCAACTTTGGTTTATAGTTTGACTTTACCCTCACCGTTAAAATGAAGTTAAATTTACCCCTCCCGTTATTAATTTCACCAAAATTACCCCTCACTTGACAGAATCCCCAAAATTGACCCAAATTACCCCAATTTTAAAAAAAAAACCCTATTCCCTATTTTTAACCCAGTGCCCCGACCTGCCCCGACCCCTCTAGAGGATAACCCATTCCCCTTTTACCCATTCGCTCAAATTTTCCATATAACCCATTAACTTCTCCATTGTTCTTCATTTTCCAATGTATATCCGCAGGAAGATATGACGGGAGACTCTTGTTGTGGGCGGACATACCTGTCCGGAATATTGGTTAGGTGCTGTTTGGCGAGCTCTTGAACACTTGGAACTAACAGAGAATTTCCAAAGTTCAATTTTTCCGGCGTCGACTCTATTTGCTCTTGTTGAAAACTTGTAAAATCACTCTTAATTTGGGTTTGGGTTTAATCAATGTCTTCCAAAAGCATATAGTATATAGTAGTGGAAATTTTTAATTTATATATATATGACGATAAATACATTGTCATTGTATAATCGTCTGGTACCAGATTTACATAGCCGCCGGAGCTGTTCAGCGCTTCGGCGGATATACATTGGAAAATGAAGAACAATGAAGGAGATATGAAGAACAATGGAGGAGAAGTTAATGGATTATATGGAAAATTTGAGAGAATGGGTAAAAGGGGAATGGGTTATCCTCTAGAGGGGTCGGGGCATTGGGTTAAAAATAGGGAATAGGTTTTTTTTAAAAAAATTCGGGTAATTTGGGTCAATTTTGGGGATTCCGTCAAATGAAGGGTAATTTTGGTGAAATTAATAATGGGAGGGGTAAATTTAACTTCATTTTAACGGCGAGGGTAAAGTCAAACTATAAACCAAAGTTGAGGGGTATTTTTGACCCTTTTCCCTTTCTAATAATACTGTTTCTTTACCAAACCGTATAAACTAATATTATTTTAGCTATTAAATGGAAGCAAAAATGTAGACAGCTGCATTCATACCGGTAATAAACCTCCCCTGCATTTGGGTCAGCTGCAGGTTTGGTAATTGAATCGATGAGATAATCATCCACGTTTGAAGAATTTATGTAGACCTTCAAGTGAAAACACATAAAGCAAGTCAGTTGTTTGATAATAGTGGCTGAAGATAATGAATGGGTAAACAAATAAAATGCAATTAGATGCAGATAAGCAGATGCATCATGCCATTAACAAACAGATGATGTTCAAGACATCATTCTGCCACAGTTTGACCGCCATTAAGTAAAAATGAAAAGAAGACAATGTGGAGAATAGCCTCAGATAGAAGGAACCATCAACTTTACAAATTCCACAAGTGAGCTTTGACAGTGATTAGATTCATCTTTGAATGTGAAAAAAAAAAGGTTTAACCTTTGGAAAAAAGCATAAGGGTTTTAGAACGACAAAATAAAGAACACAATCTCCAACTTTTGCAATTCAACACCTTGAAACAAATCTACAGAAATTTTAGTAAAAGAATAAACATTAGACTCTTGAAAGGAGAAAAAAGATCAAGAAATTGGGTAAGAGCTATCAATCCATAAGAGTCGAGCGTGGACCTTGGAACCTCAAGAACGTCAGTGCTAAATATCAAGGATGAATGAACTACATTATTGAAAGAGATCTTTTGCCTGTTTATCCATTTCTAAACATTGTACCATATTAAGAAGATATCAAGAAAGTACTGTTTCTGATTGTCAGTTCAATTCTAAGATATGCATTACACGGATTTACACATGTCTGTAAAACTAAAAGATAGAACAGTTATGCATATATTGGTGATATAGAAATTGGAAGAAAAGAAACTTGATTTGCTATAAAAGGAACATACGCTCTTCAGAACAGATTCAATACGAGCTGGTTGCTTTGATTGCCAGAAAACGAATCCAAGGACTACACGTTGAAAGCTTTCCTTTAGTGGCTTTAGGATAAATTTCTGTAAGGCAGTTTCTTCAGTTCCTTCAGCTGCACTGCTGACATCCCCAAATTGTCCTGCGCTATTCAACAGTGTAACTCCCTTGACTTCATCAGTGAGTGACGCTGCTGCTATCAAAGCAGTAAATCCTCCAAGACTGTTATATAATACATAACATATTCACATTTAAATTCAATTTCATTACTACAAAGTATATGCTAAACTGTAGCAACAAGCTAGAAAAGAGGGAAATGAATCTTAACAATTTCAAAGTCCAAGAACTTATAACTGATGCACTGTTTATGCAAATAAAATGTTACTGCAATCATTTTTACTTATTTTACCAGATAAATCAAACTTTGGTATCTTCGCTAGTTCCAAATCAAAGTGATGCTAATCTATTATATCATCTGAATGTAATACGTCCATAAATAAATAATTAACTTATTTAGAATAATTGTGCGATGTGATTCTTTAGAAACCATAATTTTTAAGTAGCAGTAATTGGTAAAAAATGTAGAATTAATTAATTCAGATTCACTACATGCTGCAATTTTCCAGGAAGTCAATATATTGTTCTCTAGACATTCCTAGCAGCCTGTAAATGAAAATTCTGCATTTCTATCTTTTTTCCAAAGGAGCTCAAACAGACTGGCATAAATTCTCCAAAAGTGAATGAGTGAAAACAGCCAGGACAAAAGAAGTGACATCAGAGCAAGAAAGGGTTGATCCAGTTGTAGAGACCCTCCACATCCAACAATGCGGCAGGGGGTTCAAGTCACCAAGGAGGAAAAATGGTAGTAAAAACTACTGGTATCCTTGGGCAGGTAAGGTTGCAGGTGGGGCTTAGCAAATCACGAAAGGTAACTAGATTAAAGATTAAGGATATGATCTTATAGAAATTTACAAAGACAGCTGCTCTCTTAATCTACGAATCCACCAATGTGTAATGAGACATTTCTTGTATTACAAAATTAAGACTTAAGACATCTCTACATGATATTAGAGAATTTCCATCGCTACCAAACCTTTTGAAGCCACTCTATGTGAAATCTTAGGGACAATGGTTAATCCATCCTTATTCCTAGCTGCCAATTAATGGTGATCGCCTCAATTAACTTACAACCTTTATTTCCAGAAAGTAAATTAGACGATTTGAAACTGGTAGCTTAAGTAAATTGAACAATATGCATAAGAAATACAGTAGATGGTCAAAAGGAAAACAAGGATTTCCAACATCCAGTAAATTCATTGAAATGACAAGTTGTTAAATGCACGAGCTAACCTGTTTCCCACTAAAACTGCTGGTTCTTTCACAATTTCCTTCAAGAAGTCAACAACCTGATCTCTCCAAATGAAGGCATCATAGTCTATTAGTGCCTTCTCGCTCCAACCAAATCCTATCAAATCCAGAGCATAAACCTTGTATTTTTTAGCCAGCTCTGGTATGTTATACCTAAGAAAGCAAGAAAGACAGCTCAGAAGCTTAAAAGAAATAGTACTATGTGAAGAAAGATTCAAGTCCCAAAAGAATCACAACATTAGCATGTGTCTTCAAAGCACTAATCAATATAACTAAAGAAATATAAGCAACATATAAAGAATACAAGTACTTCCATAAGACCATAACTGAAATTAATATCTGTAATACTTGTAAAATCCCGTTCAAGCAGAAATGACAATAATTTTTCAACAATGTTTTGGGCTTGGGACTTTCATGTTGGAGGTCTCAAGTTCAAAAACCCTTGCCAGCGAAAGCAAGGGGTTTTCCTTCTGGGTGGAGCTCATCGCACCGGGCTTGCTTAGTGCGGGTTACCTCTCCTATGTGGTTTGCGAACTATTACATAGGAGCGGGGAATTTTACCCTGTGCGCACCCAAAGGATAGCGGCTGCGGGTTTCCCTTGTCAATAAAAAAAAAAGAATGCACCAGTAATTTGATCCTACAGCTATACAGTCCTCCAAAGTAAAGTTCTTAATTTTAGCAGCAGCATTACAATTTTATGCACAACTAATTTATAATTGATCTCAATCTATCACCACTAAATCTCATGGAAAAAGGTCATGCAGACACATGGGATAGTAATTACCTCCAGTGAAAGGCAGAAGCACCAAATCCATGAATTAGAACAACTGGAAATCCTTCTCCTTCCACTACATAATGAATTCTGTGGCCGCGCCACGTCCAATAATTGTACCCCTCTGGCTTAAATGGTAATCTTTCCAAACCTATATCATCAATCCTTTGTCAAGTAACTCACACTAGCACAGATAATAAAGAAAATTCCAAGTTACAAACAGGTAATGGACTTAACCTTTAGAGGGTTCAGCAACTACAGAAGTGGTCATAACTGAAGCTCCAGCAGCAACTATACCATTAAAAGTAAAACCCCTTCTACTCAAATCGCATTTCCCCCCTTCACCCAAAAGAAAAAAAAAACAACATTTCTTTTAAATTTTTCAAGAAAAGTTCGCATTTTTCAAATCAAGATTCAAAATTGATGGGTTAAATTGGAAACTTACTGAAATGATTATTTCTTCCAGGCAAAGCTAATCTGGTACCTACAGGATTCAACCATTCAGTTCCAACAGTGGCACAAGAAGTTGACATTGATTAAATTACAACCTATAAATCCTCGAAAAGCTATACTAGGTCACAAGGTAGAATTTAAAGGTTCAATCAAGGGGCAATACTGAATTTTTTGTGTGTGTTGGTATGTGGCTGCTATTCATTTTGAGCTGGTGGTAGTATAATGGCCAAGTACTTCAACAGAGAAACACTTCTTTAAGCTTTTGTATTCAGATTTTATTGTTTTTTTTCTCAAATTTATAAGCTTTTTTCCAAAGCAAAAATTGGATTCAGGTCCAGCTCAACGCTTGAGCTATATTTGCCCATCAGAGATAATATATTACTAAGTATGGATTTTTTCATCGTCATTCAATTTTGATTTTTAACCCAAAAGTTATTCAATTATGAATTTTTCTTTTGAAAGATAACTCAATTATCAAAATTTTATTTACAAAGTCATTTTTATCTATTTGCTTAATTTTTTCATTAAAATTTATTGATATGCAATTTTTATTTAAAATTAAAATTTTAAGAAATAAAAATATATGTAATTAAACCATTTTAAGAAATTAAATCCCTCATTCCGTTGAGTTTTCTATCATTTCAAAGTAATTCTAGTTATTGTAATATGTGTTTTTTTGTTAAGAATCTGTATCACGTCGGTCTTGGGACAATTAATACATATCTAAATTTAAAAACTACAAAGTGCTGCTGATTAATCACTACACAAATATAAGGCCAAATAATTTAAATAGATATTTTTTAGTGGGTTGGGTGATTAAAACAATTTAAATAGATACATTTTTACTTCTTAAAATTTGGTTTTGAATAAAAATTGCATATTAACGAATTTTAATGAAAAAATCAACTAAATAGATATATTGAATTTGTAAGTAAAATTTTCATAGTTGAGTGATTCTTGCATAAAATCAAAGTTGAGTGATTTTTTGAGAGAAAAATTCATAGTTGAATGACTTTTAAAGTAAAAACCAAAGTTGAATAACATTCTGAGAGAATAGTTCATAATTTAGTGATCATCTATGATAATATCTCTTGTCAATCAAATATGGGTTTTTTTTTTTTTTACGTTTCTTTTTTTGTTTGTTTTGTTATTTATTTAATCAAATATGGGTTATTCGGAGGAATGACCCTATTTTAGGTGATTTATATTTTTTGCAAAAGATAGAGTAAATGAGATGGAAGAAATAGGAGAGATTAGGAGTGGATTTATTCAGGTTGGTGGGGGTGCCACGCCACCCACAAATAGATCGAATAGTTCGAACCAAATTAAAGTTAATTTAGTCGATGAGTTTACTTGGCGCTCAGAGACTCTAGATCCTGGATCACCCTCTAGGAGAGATGCTAGACATACGTTATATTCAACGAATATAAGTTTCAAGATTTGTGACACGTTATATTAAGATGTTAAAATCTTGTTAAATTAAGTCTTGAATCTAACCCACATCCCAAAAGCTAATTCAAGAATAAGAGTATTGTCCAAGCAGAGTCCACTCATCTCATTAACCATCAATGTAAGACTTTTGTCATTTTTTAACACTCCACCCCAAGTCAAATGCATAGTATCGGGTGCATGGGTAATTTTTAATTTTGGGGGTCCAACATTGGGTAAGATAGGTCTTGCTTTGATACCATAATGAACTGCGTAATCATCTCATCTAAAAGTTTAAATTGTTAGAGAGGACACATTTTCAGAGTCCGGAGCCAAAAGGGTAACTTTTTTCCTTCAAAAAAATATAAACGGTATATAAAAAAAAATTAAATCAAAAGGGTAAAATTGCTCCTGAGGGAGCGATATCTTTAGTAGAAAATTGACTCCATTTACACCGTTAAAAGAAATTAAAATCGCTACCACAACAACAATTTTATCAAAAAAATATTTATTTTTTAAATTAAAAAAAAATAAAAAATTAAAATCGCTGCTTCTTAAGATTTAAAAAAAAAGTAAAATGAAATCGCTGCATGAGCAGCGATTTTCCTCAATTTTTTTTAATTTTTAATTATCTTTGCTTTGGCCTATTGTTCAGAAAAAATTCCTAAAAAAATTGCCTGTATCAACTGCCTATTGTTCAAGTACTACTGATAAAAAAAATTTAAATCATATTTTAAAAAATAAAAAAATTAAGAAAATCGCTATTGAAGCAGCGATTTTAATTTTAAAAAATAAATAATTTTTTGACGATATCGTTGTTGGGGCAGCGATTTTAATTATTTTTTAACGGCGTAAACGGAGTCAATTTTGTACTAAAGATATCGCTCCCTGAAGAGCAATTTTACCATTTTGGTTGAATTTTTTTGATATACTTTTTTTTTAAGGATTTTTTTTTTACCCTTTTGACTCCGCACTATCATCAACATTGTTAAAGAATTTAATATGTAATTGAAATAGCTTATAACATGTTTTAATTTTTTTCCCATTTGCTCTCTTTAACCTTTTCTTTCCACTAACTTATATAGCAAATTGTCAAGGCGTTTGGACATGCGATTTCATATCGCGATATGAAATTATGAGATGAAATTTAGCGTTTGAACATGTGATTACACGTTGATTTCATCGCACGATTTCATATCATGAGATGAAATTCCAAATTTTCCAAAAATCACAATTTTAGATCTTTGAAATACAACAATTAACCCACAAGTATATATTTTTATAGGGATAAGGGTCTGAAAAATAGCCCAATTTTGGTCGGATTTGCTGTTGCGATACTAAACTTTAATAAGGACCAATTACCTCCCTAGACTATTTAATACTGTATTTTTTACCACCTGAACTATTTAATAATGTATTTTAAAGGTATATATGTGTCCACGTGGACACATTACTATTTATAATTTTGCATTATTTTTAATGTCCACGTGGGCAAATATATATGTTTAATATATGGTATTAAATAGTCTAGGGAGGTAATAGGTCCTCATGAAAGTTTAGTATCACAACAACAAATCCGACCAAAGTTGGGATTTTTTTCAGATCCTACATTTTTATAAAAGCAACCCTACATTTATATCTACTAATATTTTATACGTAAATAAAATATTTGTAATTCATATCATTACTTTTTAAATCATTTATATCTCATATAATGATTGTTCTCACAATTATAAAATTTATTATTACTTCAAATCAATTTCTACTTTACCATTTATATTCACCAATTTTATTATTTTTTATCAAATATATTTACTAGTCAAATTGATCAACAAATGACTAAAATTGACAGTGTTGGTTCGTCTTCTCGGTCATATGGTCAAGAAATGCAAGTTCAACATGAGAAGGTTGTTTGTACTATGTGGAGGGTTATATTAAAGACTAGTACACTAAAACTAATGTTCAATTATATTTTTTATTGAATTAAAGTTTGATCAATAAATGTTGTATTTCTTAAGAATGACTTTATAATAGTGTATTGTGATTTTATAATTTTTTATTTATTTGGTATGATTGTATAAATAATTGGGGCAATTTTAATAGTTTTACAATTTATGGAGTTTTTATGTTTATGAGAAAACATACAATAGAAAAAGTCCAAATTGCATGTCCAAACAAAACTTCAACTTCATCTCATAATTTCATATCATGATTTCATCTCATCGCCAAACAAACCCTAATAAAGTCGTGGATATTATTGTTCATATTTCTTGTCCACAATAGCATAGCTTAAATATATAAAAAGAATGATGAATTAATAAATTGTAAATAAACATAACATATAATATTCTCATTGCTTATATTCAAATACGAGATACGAAAAAATTAAAGCTAACACAACCAACCACGATAGTAGAATTCATTATATTTTTCAAATATAAAGTCATACATTTGAATTTGTTTTTATTATTAATGAAACAAGTAACAACATTAAAAATAAATCTTACAAAAGGACAAATGCATAACAATGATAAGTAGCTCATTAGGCTATGGTGAGATAATATCTCAGATGATCGTTCAACTATTGATCGGATATTAACATCTCATTTTCTCATATATAGTTAAACGAAACACGTATAAATAGGGTAGGTACTCTCTACCACCATAGGAAGACATCTGCAACAAATCCAACAATCACGGCAAATCATTGTTAGTTTCATAAGGACGCTCACAAGTATTAAGTTGTGGGAGTAATCTTCTCTTGAGTAGAGAAAAATTACTATTAACATCTCGTGCTGCAAATACTTGTGTTTTTTTTATGAGAACCACGTTGTATCCACTACAAAAATACAACAAAAATTATCAAAATCAATATCAATCCTTGGACGATTAAATATGAAAAGACACACATTGATACCTCGTACAAAGAAAACACATTGATATACATTATGTTGAACTTTCTTAATGAAAATTTGAGTCTATATATCATTGTTGTTAATGAATACGAAATATATGCTTGAACACAAAAATATAATTCATGATTATAATGTCGAAATAGAGAGATCGATGGATACTAACTTGTGGTTGCCATGAGAAGAACAGTGAGAACAAAACTAAACTTAATCAATGACATATTAAGAAGAATATAGTACACAATGTGTTATGAATATTATTTGTTTGTGCATTTGATTTCTCTTCGATGTGCACAATTTATAGACTCTCTAGCATTGACTATAATATTTTTTTAATTCTTATTTCTTGACTTGTTTTTTTTATTTCAAGTCTTTCAAAATATTCAAATAATTATTTTCGATTTCTAGACTAGCTACTTTATGAGGTTTGAATAAATTTATATATATATATATATATATTAGGTGGAGTTCTTAATTAACAGATAAAATTTTGATTAAAATTATTTGATCCGAATCTTTATTTAAAATTTTAAGTCTCAATCCTTGTTTTTAAAGAATGACTACTTGCGAATAGTAATTTCTAGTAGATCGTGCTTGAATTCTCAGTCATATTGAAATAGGAATCGACTTACATTAGTATTATTTTTGGAAGGTACATGTGAGCATTGAGAAAGTACATCTTATAAACTAAACTATTAAGCCTAACATAATTTTCAATTAACTTAATAATGGATCTGGGTGTTCAATTTTATCACACCTTCACATTACATCAAAAATGGTATTTAGAAGTGACAATTACTATTGACAAATATATTTTAGCACTTTTTATAAATGCTTCTCAAATCTATAATTAACTAATATCAAACGGAGTTTCTTGATAGATTCTTTTCCCTAGAGTTGAGGGAACTAAAGATGCAAGAGTTCATAAAGCTTCGACAAGGGGATATGAGTGTTAAAGAGTATGCCCTTAAGTTCACCCAACTATCCAAATATGCTCCAACCATAGTGACGGATTCAAGGGCTAAGATGAATAAATTTGTGATGGGAGTGTCCGACTTGGTAGTCAATGAATGTCGTTCGTCAATGCTTATCCCAAGTATGAATATTTCACGTCTCATGGTGTGTTGCTCCCCAATATACACGCAAGTGTACGTGGTCGCGCAAGTAATATAGATACTTTAAGAAACGAGTTATCGTTCCCAAGGGACTTTTGATCAACTTATACTCACTTAATTATACAACTAAAAGTAAAAAGTAACCTTTTCAAGAGTTGATGATTTATTGTTTATCTACTAATAGTTATGCACCAAATGAAAGTAACTAATTGTGAACGATTTTGATATAATGTTTCAAGCAAGTTAAAAGCAATTCCAGGGCTGCAGCATATAATGAATATCATGTATCATATTATTGGCTTAGAACTAACTTCAGTTGTCAAGTTACTGGTTTATAGGGTTGATGATATGATCCGGGTTATACGCCTCTCGTCGCCTACCCCAGTTAGCTATCTAACTAAATCGTTGAGCGGGGATAAATAGACTAACTGGCGAGCATTTATATTTCATCCTATTTTCGTAACCAAGCAAGGTGTTCATCTGGGAATCACTCATGAACACTAATCACCTCAATTTAATGGGTGGACCGAGCTCTCTATATTCTCTGGTCTATCTAACCTCTCCTCTCTCGATTTTAAGATTAGACAATAGATTTATCTTATGGTGCGCAAACATAAAATACTAAAACAAGAATATAGAAGTAACTTGTATTGACAACCGAAAATTAATTCAACAACCTCAAATAATCAACAATCAATTCGTAGCTACAACCCCAGAACTAGGGCGTTTAGCCACTCATGCTATTAGAAAACAAGAAAATACAATAGTTCATGCAATTTCTGGAAAATAGAAGAGTTGAAGGATTAAAACCTATTACAAACTTGAATTCTTGCTCTTGCACATTAAATCAAAACGTCCACACACATTATGGAGCCCTAAGGATCTATTTATAATAGTAGGAAAAGTTGGGAACAAATCCTACTCAAATTAGGAATCCTATTTAATGTCGGCATCAGGGTGACGCGCCGCACCTAGCATCGTTTCAGAACTTAAAGAGTTGGCGCGTCGCGCCCCAAATATGCCCCAGTCCGGCATCCTCTGGCGCGGCGCGCTTCTCAGCGCGCCCAGCACTGCTAATTTTTGCCTTAGTCGTTTTCTTGCTCATTTTTTCTCCTTCTTTCTTTGCTCCAACTCCAATTTCATCGAGAGTTCCTGAAACATCTAATCATGTGTGTGAGTGCACAATCATCACAAGTTACACCAAAAATTAAGCTAATGACTAGAAATCATTCTTCAATCTAATTGATTTATGGGCAAATATTGACAACTTAGGCATATAAATATGCCTAAGATCACCACCCCACACTTAGAATTTTGTTTGTCCTCAAACAATCTCTAGACTATCAACCCTTTTTCACAACCCTTGGACTTATCAACCCACCTTAAAATTAACCAAACATTTTTAATCATGATCTTGTAGTTCACATTGGATGCAACAATTCACAACATTTACACCAAGTACAACACATGCTCAAAGAATGACTCTTTTGCTATTTTTCCGGGCTAATGCAAACTCATACCACACATCAATTAGATAATCCTACACATGCCATGAATGCCCTCACTTGTTTATGTTTAGTAAAGCCTTTCACTCAAGCAATTTCACAATCAACAAGGCCTATTTTTTAAACAAACAACTCACTCTCACAAAATAAATTCTTACTTTCCTCAATATACCATAAGCTTGCCCATAGTGTATTCTTACTTTCGCATTATATTTCTCAAGGAATCAAGAGGACTTTCATTTGGCTGTAATGTCGGCTTAAGGTAAGGGAGGAAATATTTGGGAATCATTTTAGTGACTACACCTCCCTAATGCACATGTTATTACTTAGCCAGCAATCTCCTTCATAACTTTTCTTTCCTCCTAGTACACACTTCATGACTATATACCCCCTTTGTTGCTCCATATTTGCCCTTTATTTTTTTTTCATCATATATATATATATATATTTTTTTTTTTTTTTTTTTTATTTTTTTTTTTTTGTCATGCCTTTGCACTAGCCATTCAAACTCCAGATTTTAACATCCGAGTAAGGTACACATTATCCTTGATAGGATCAGGGCCAATGTTTCGAGCATAGTTCTAAATTAGCCACCCTCAATTTCCGTTGAGGTGCACATTGTCACTAAGGACCAGGGCCAAAATAGAATTTTCTTTCCCACACAATGTAGCAATTCACCCTTAGCTATATCAACCATCATTTTCCAACCCTTCTACTTAACATAGTGCATTAAGGATTTTCATAGGATCAAAAGACTTGGTATCAACCAACGGGTTTTGGCTTATCATGTGGTTTATCAATAAACAAGGCTAAAGGCTCAATGGGGATCACTAATGATAAATTCAATGGTAGGCATACAATTAGAGTTAAGAATTGGTATTTCAAAGAAACGCCTCAATCACATTCCCTAAGTCATACAAGCTACTGATTCAACACACAAGGCAAGTTCTAGCTATCAAGTTAAGAAAGAACCAATCAATTCTCACCACACATGGCATCATGACACATATAAGGATATATCAACTAACATGCTCATACAATTTGCATTACGGCATTACTACACAATTAAGCCCATTTTCATATTATTTTGAGTCAAAACTTAAGAACACATGCTAATTACAATGCCAACAAACTATTGCATTTTTTTCAATATGACTACTCATGACGTTTGGCTAACTTATTCGAACATATCTTCAAAAGACCAAGGTTGGTTTCTTAATCCTATTCTTCTATGTGACTAATTTTCCCTTAAGACGGTCGTCATCCATCCATCATTGGGAACTGTCACTCCTAAGACGACTCTAAGACTCAATAAAGCAATAAATAGCTATATACAATAGAGACATATTACCTCACACCACACTTTAAAAATAAGAACTATCCTCAGTGCACAATTAAAGCAAAGTATAGAGTTAGAAATACTCTCTCGAGCCTCTAGGCCTCGTCATCATCACCGTCGAACACCATTAAGGCATTTGCCTCATCAGCTACATCAACATCCTCCTCCTCATCGTCCATCGCCTCATCAGCAGTAGCCTTGTCATCATCTAAAGGCTCCATAAAAGCGGGACCAGACCTGTACAAAAAGGTTGCACTCTCGATCAACGGATATCGATCCGCCAAGGTCTCCTTCTCCTTGTCAATAACCGGACGGCTACCTATCCACAGCTGTAATTCAGTCATCCTAAACATTCTCTCCATGACACTATCATCACGAGCTTGCCTCTCTTGGGCAAACAATACATGTCCATGGGACGTGTCTAGTGCTTTAGTGCGAGTCACATCAACTAACTTACCCATCAGATCCAGGTGATAAGCAACAATCATGTCTATTGTTTCTTCTTTAATACCCTCAGCCCTTAGAAAATGGGTGATCAACCCCTGTAACAGTATCTCCACCTCAAATTGTTCCTAAATTTCATCATAATTTGCCTCAGGATTGCCCCAACATTAATAGGCATACCCTTCATCAGCATATAGACCAACACCACCCTATCCCTTGTCACCTCAGTCAAATGTTTGGCAAGCAGCAACACACTACACATTATCTTCAGCCACACCCGAGCAACCTGATTAAAGTTAGTAAAATGAAGGGTATTATGCCTCCTAGTATCCTTACTCCACTCCCACCTAGCATTCGAATCAACCCCATACAAAGTATGTCGGATATCCCTATAAGGAGGTTTATCCTTCAAGTCATTAAACACATCAGGGTCACAATTCGGGGTTCCTAACAACTCATTCAAAATTCAGGCAGAAAACTTGATATCTTTCCCCCTAACAAGCACAGTTTTATATTTTGTTTCAGTTAGCCAATTAGCATAAAATTCTCTCACTAATGTCAAATTGCAATACCCCAGATTTTCAAAGATAAACCTCAAACCCAGCTCATTAACAGTCCGATATATATAAGGAAATTATGACTATAACCGTACCTCATTCCCAAATTCGTCGCCCATATACTTCACCTCTCTTTGGCATTCGAACCATTCCCAACCATATCGTTCCATAACCTTTTTACCAACTTTTTACATCGGTTCCCGGCCACTAGAGGACCCGAAAGCTTCTCATTTTCTACTCCGCTTGGAACCCGCCACATTTTTTGCTTTTGGAGCCATCACCACCTGTGAAGAAAAGAAAATTGGAGAAAAGAAAAAAATTAGAAAAAAATGGGGGGGGGGGGTCGGCTAGCAGTGGGTAGTAGTGGGGGCAAGAGAATTTTTTTTTGTGGAGTGAGAGATAGAGAGTTTGGAGAAAATGAGTGTTGAAGTTATGGGTGGGGAGGTTTTTGTAGATGAAGGATGGTTTGGGGAAAGGAAAAAGTGTAGTGGTGGAAGTTAAAGAATGTGGGAGAAGAGGAGTGGGGATTAATGGAGGTAGTGGGAAGTGGAAGAAGATGAAGATGAAGAAGAAAGAGTTTGCAGGTTTTTAGGGGTTTGGGTCGGTTGGGAGAAATAAAGAATAAGGGATGAATTTGGGATTTGGGGGTTTTAAGGGATGTGTTGGGTTAAATATGGGTCGAAACCCGAAAAATTAAAAAAACTGGCGATGGGAGGGGCAGCGCACCGCTCAGCGCCTAAGATGGCGCTCTGACGTGCGAGGCCTGGCGCGACGCACCAACCAACGCGCCTGAGAGTCTCCTCTGACGTACGAGACTAGGCGCGGCGCGCCAACCAGTGCGCCTGACTCAATTTTATTATTTTTTTTCATTTGTCACTATTACAAGCTAAGTTACAAATAATGAAAAAACCTATTTAACTAACACTAAGAACTAAAAGAACTTCCTGGATTCTACGAATTTAAACTATTCTAAAAATCAAAATTTCAAACACAAACTACCTATCTATTACATATTGTTCATGGGTTGCCTCCTATGTAGCGCTTGATTTAACGTCGCGGCATGACGCAGCTTGGATCATTCATCATTTAGCTCAATAGATTCCCGATCACGATCCGAATCCTCACCAAAATAGTGTTTCACCCTTTGCCCATTTACCAAGAATGTAAGGCCACTCTTACCTTTAAGTTCAACAACCCCATGTTGTGTCATTCTGACCACTTCTAAAGGACCACTCCACTTCGACCTTAGTTTTCTGGGGAATAACCTTAGTCTAGAGTTAAAGAGTAATACCTTATCTCCCGGCTTGAAGGTGCAAGCTACTATGTGCTTGTCATGCCACCTCTTTGTCTTTTCTTTGTATAGCTTGACATTCTCATACGCGTGGAGCCTAAACTCCTCAAGTTCATGTAGTTGATTCACTCTCTTTTTACTGGCTAGCTCGGGGTCTTAGTTCAACTTCTTGATTTCCCAATATGCTTGATGTTCTAATTCCGCCGGAAGGTGACATGCTTTCCCAAATACTATGTGATAGGGAGAAGTCTATATTGGTGTCTTATATGAAGTCATATATGCCCACAACGCATCATCTAATTTCTCATACCAATCTTTCCTTTGTGCATTCACCGTTTTCTGTAAAATTTGCTTCACCTCTCTATTTGAACCCTCCACTTGGCCACTCGTTTGAGGATGATAAGTTGTAGCAAACTTATGACAAATACCATACTTAGCAAGAAGATTCTTAACAAGATGGTTAATGAAATTCTTACCTCCATCACTTATAATTGCCCTTGGAGTGCCAAAGCGAGTGAAGATGTGCTTCTTTATGAACTTTTTCACCACCCTTGAATCATTGGAAGGAAGAGCGACCGCCTCAACCCATTTACTAACATAATCCACAGTCACAAGAATGTATTGGTTTCCACTAGATGGTGGAAATGGACACATGAAGTCAATATCCCACACTTCAAAGATTTCTACCTCTAAAATGTTACTTAGCGGCATCTCATGTCTTCTTGAAATAGTACCCAACCTTTGGCATTTATCACAACCTTTCACAAAAGCAATAGAATCTTTAAATAACGAGGGCAAAAAAAAAACCAGATTGTAGTACCTTATGAGCAGTGCGCTCTCCTCCATGGTGACCTCCATATGGGCTAGCATGACAACTTTCGAGCACTTTGTGAACCTCAGATTCCGGAATGCACCTTCTCACTACCCAGTCTACACCTTGCTTGAACAAGAATGGTTCATCCCAAATATAGAACTTGGCATCATGATTGAGCTTTTTCTTTTGTTGGGTGGTTGCACCCGGAGGATAATCACCACTTACTATCAAATTCACAATGTTTATATACCATGACACTTGAGAGATATCTAATGCAATCAATTGTTCATTCGGAAACTCTTCCCGGATTTTCTTACCTTCATTCACATGTGAAAAATCCTCCAACCTAGATAAATGATCTGCTATTTGATTCTCAGTACCTTTCTTATCTTTGATCTCAAGGTCAAATTCTTAGAGAAGCAATATCCATCGAATCAGTCTTGGTTTAGCATCCTTCTTGTTGAATATGTACCTAATAACTGCATTGTCAATAAAAAAAATCACTTTAGTACCTACTAAATACGATCTGAACTTGTCGAAGGCGAACATTAGAGCCAGCATCTCCTTCTCAGTCACTGTGTAATAAGCTTGTGTAGAGTCAAGGGTCTTGCTTGCATAATAGATCGAGTGGAACACTTTATTCTTTATTTGTCCCAACACTGCACCCATTGCTACGTCGTTTGCATCACACATGAGTTCAATTGGTAATCCCCAATCAGGAGTAATTAAGATGGGAGCCTCAATTAAGTTCCTCTTCAACATCTCAAAAGCTTTCAAACAAATCTCATCAAAGTTAAACTTCACCTCCATCTCCAAAAGACTGCACATAGGTTTGGCAATCTTGGAAAAATCCTTGATGAATCGCCTGTAAAACCCTGCATGACCAAGAAAACTACGCTCACCTTTTACATAAATGGGAGGGGGCAGTTTCTCAATAACTTCTACCTTAGCCTTGTCAACCTCCAAACCAGATTTAGACACCTTGTGTCCCAACACTATCCCCCCTCTTACCAAAAATGACACTTTTCCCAGTTTAAACTAAGTTAGTGTCTTCACATCTAGCAAGTACTTTATCAAGATTTCAGAGATATACCTCAAAAGACTTTCCAAAGACAAAAAAATCATCCATGAACACCTCAACAAAGTCTTCCACCATATCATGAAAAATGGCCATCATACACCTTTGAAAAGTCGTTGGTGCATTGCAAAGTCCGAATGGCATGTGCTTGAAAGCATATGTGCCAAAAGGATAAATAAACGTGGTCTTTTCCTGATCCTCGAGTGCAATCAAGATCTGATTGGAACCGGAAAATCCATCTAAGAAACAATAGTACTCCTGCCCTGCTAGTTGGTCAAGCATCTAATCAATGAAAGGAACGGGGTAGTGATCTTTCTGGGTAGCATCATTTAGTTTCCGGTAATCCATGCAAATCTCCACCCAGTCACTGTTCTAGTAGGAATCAACTCATTATTTTTGTTCCTTACCACTGTCATACCTCATTTCTTAGGAACATATTGTACCAGACTTATCCACTTACTATCAGAGATTGGGTACACAATTCCATCATCTAGCCACTTTATGACTTCATTTCTTACCACTTCTTTCATCACAAGATTTAATCGACGTTGATGTGCTTTGGGTTTGTGATCCTCTTCCATGTAAATTATGTGCATGTATAATGCCGGACTAATCCCATGGATATTAGCCATCTTCCATCCAATTGATTTCCTCCTCCGCATTAAGATCCTTAATATCGCATCAACTGGTAAGTCAGACAATTCTGCAGAAAGTATAATAGGCAAAGTTTCATTAGTACCCAAATAAGCATACCTTAGATGAGTCGGTAGAGGTTTTATTTCCAATGTAGGGGCTTCTTCTATTGATGGCTTTGGTGGGGGGCCCAACTCACGACTTGTGACTCCACTTGAGTCCTACGAGTGTCCTCTATTGCTAAATTTAAGCATGATTCAATCTATTGAGCTTCAGTGTCTCCTTCTATCTCATGACCCACTAACACTCTTTCTAAAGGATCTTCGGGCACAACTACTTGTGATTTTACTATGCGATCAACCACAGTAATTGCAAACAACTCTTCATAAATAAAAGGCAAATTTAAAGCACGATAAACATCAAATACATCAACCTTATCATGTGCCCTCATAGATAGTTGACCAGCTGCTACATCAATCAATGCCCTACCCGTTGCCAAGAAAGGTCGCCCCAAAATGAAGGGAACTTCATAATCGGGTTCAAAGTCTAAGACCACAAAATCTACCGGAAAAATCAATGAACCTACTTGCACTAACACATCTTCTACCACCCTTTTTTACTTAGCAATGTATCTATCAGTGAGTTGGAGAACAACAGTGGTTCATTTTGGACTACCCAACCCGAGCTTTTGATACAAAGATAAAGGCATCAAATTTATACTTACCCCTAAATCACACAACCCCCGGGCATGAACACTTTGCCTAATTGTAATCTGCACTGTAAAACTACTCGGATCTTTTAACTTTTTGGGCAGTCTGTTTTGGATCCTTGAGCTGCACTCCTCAGTAAGTGCTACAGTTTCATATTCCGTGAGCCTCCTCTTGCTAGTTACAATGTCCTTCACGGATTTAGCATACTTCGAAATACCCTACAAAATGTAAACCAAAGGTAGATTAATGTGAACTTGTTTAAGGAGAGAGAGAAACTTACCAAAGCATTCATCTTCATTCTGCTTTTTTAGCCTTTGTGGAAATGGCGGTGGTAATTTCTTTTGAGGAACGGGTACCTTAACATTAGAGTTTTTTACTACCTCTTCTACCTTATTGTCTTTGTTACTTACCTCAGTGTCTCTCTTCTTTGGAGCTAGTTCTTCTAATTGCAACCCACTTCTATTACTTACTGCATGTAATTGCTTTGGGTTGGGCTCAGTATCACCGAGCAGCCCACCTTGGGGACGCAAGTTTAAAGAATTAACCACTTGCGCAACTTGTTTCTCTAAACTCATTTGGGGCATCTGGATGTTTCTAATGTTCTCATTCTTCTTATCTATTCTAGCATTTAATTTGGTCCGTATTTTAGTCATGAGCTTTTGGAGTAGCTCCTCATTGGTCATCCCCACTTTTGGTGCACTAGGATTTGAGCCTTGGTTAGGATTGTAGTATTGTTGCCCAACCCCTTGAGAACGGTATTAGTTAACCCCTTGCGCCTGATTTTGTCTTTGGTTACCACCCCATGAGAAGTTAGAGTGGTTCTTCCAACTAGGGTTGTAAGTATTACCATAATTTTGTTGCACTCCACCCTTTTGCGCATTATACACATAGTTTACGGAGTTCGGGTTTGCCTCACATTGCTCGGTTTCATGAGTTCCACTACCACATACCTCACACCAATTGGTTTTCTGTTGTACAACGTTTATCGATGCCTGATTTAGAGCCATCTGTTTAAAATGTAGGGCCATGTTATGTTGCAGTGCATCTAATTTGGCATTTATGGCAGTAGTTTGGTCTACATCTAAGATCCCTGCAGTCTTTTGGGTTGTAGTTCTAGACATTTCCCCCCATACCCTTGGTTCCCTCAGAAAGTTTATCGAGTAAGGCGAAGAACTGTTCACTTGTTATGGATAGGGCCTGTCCACCTGCTGCACTATTAAGAAGAGAACGAGCATTATAGTCTAAACTCTTAAAGAAAGTGTGAGCAAGTACCTCATTGGTTTGCATGTGGTTTGGGAAAGCATTCAACATTTGTTTGAAACGCGCCTATGCTTGGTCCATGTTCTCCCCTTGCTTTTTAACAAAGTTTATTATCTCACCCCTCAGCTTCGCAGTTTTCTTGGATGGGAAAAATTGACTCAGGAACTTCTTTGCTAGATCATCCCAAGTAGTGATGGAGTTTGGTGGATCAGATTCTAACCAATGCCTTGCAGCTCCTAACAATGAGTATGGGAACAAAGTCAACCTTACATAGTATGCTGAGACTCCAATTGGGCTGTATGTATTGGTAATTTCTATGAAAGTCCTAAGATGGATTTGAGGATTCTCATGGGGAGACAAGTGAATTGCCTATTAGAATGGAGGATCTGTACCATGCTCTACTTTAGTTCAAATCTACCCCTCGGTGGAGGTTTCCTAATACTAGATGCCAAGTTGGCTGTGAGTGGGACTGCCACATCACGGACTGATATTGCAGGTATGACAGGTGGTACTTCTCGGTTATTCACGTTTTTCGGATTATTCAAGTTGTCTTGATTATCATCATCAATGTCTCTCGGAAGACCTAACCCCAATTCTCCTTGTCATCCCTGATTCATTTTTCTACGTTATCGTAAACCTCTTTCGGGTTCGTTATAAGGTTCGACAAGATCTCCTTTTCGAGCTAGACCTGAAAATCAAGTGACTATAGTAAACAAGATAAGATCAAGTAATTAATACCTGAATATTATAATTGTAGACTTAAGAAGATTGAATATAAATCAATTTCTAAGTCTCCGGCAGCGGCGCCAAAAACTTGTTGCTCCCCAAAATACACGCAAGTGTACGTGGTCGCGCAAGTAATATAGATTCTCTAAGAAACGAGTTATCGTTCCCAAGGAACTTATGATCAACTTATATTCACTTAATTCTGCAACTAAAAGTAAAAAGTAACCTTTTCAGGAGTTGATGATTTATTGTCTATCTACTAATAATTATGCACTAAATGAAAGTAACTAATTGTGAACGATTTTGATATAATGTTTCAAGCAAGTTAAAAGCAATTACAGGGCTGCAACATATAATGAATATCATGTATCATATTATTGGCTTAGAACTAGCTTCAGTTGTCAAGTTACCGGTTTATAGGGTTGATGATATGATCCAGGTTATACGCCTCTCGTCGCTTACCCCAGTTAGCAATCTAACTACATCTTTGAGCGGGGATAAATAGACTAACTGGCGAGCATTTAAAATTCATCATATTTCGTAACCAAGCAAGGTGTTCATCTGGGAATCACTCATGAACACTAATCACTTCAATTTAATGGGTGGACCGAGCTCTTTATATTCTCTGGTCTATCTAACCTTTCCTCTCTCGATTTTGAGATTAGACAATAGATTTATCTTATAGTGCGCAAGCATAAAATACTAAAACAAGAAAATAAAAGTAACTTTTATTGACAACCATAAAATTAATTCAACAACCTCAAATAATCAACAATCAATTCGTAGTTACAGCCCCAGAACTAGGGCGTTTAGCCACTCATGCTATTAGAAAACAAGAGTTAAAGGATTAAAACCTATTACATACTTGAATTCTTGCTCTTGCACACTAAATCAAAACGTCCACACACATTATGGAGCCCTAAGGATCTATTTATAATAGTAGGAAAAGTTAGGAACAAATCCTACTCAAATTAGGAATCCTATATAATGTTTAAAACTTGGAAAAGTCGGCATAAGGGTGAGGCGTCGCGCCTAGCATCGCACCTGAAAAGTGCTTCAGAACTTCAAGAGTTGGCGTGTCGTGCCTAGCATCACACCTGAAAAGCGCTTCAGAACTTTAAGAGTTGGCGTGTCGCGCCCCAAACATGCCCTAGTCCGACATTCTTTAGCGTAGCACACCTCTCAGTGCGCCCATCACTGCTAATTTTTTCCTTAGTCATTTTCTTGCTCATGTTTTCTCCTTCTTTCTTTGCTCCAACTCCAATTTCATCGAGAGTTCCTGAAACATCTAATCATGTGTGTGAGTGCACAATCATCAGAAGTTACACCAAAAATTAAGCTAATGACTAGAAATCATTCTTCAATCTAATAGATTCATGGGCAAATATTGACAACTTAGGAATATAAATATGCCTAAGATCATGGTGCATGCCCAACAAATTGAGGAGAAAAAACTCAAGAAAATGAATAGGGAGATGAAAAGAGCTAGAACTGGTGATGGAAATTTCTCTAATGATAAGTCTGACGGACAAGGTAGACCTCAGTTTAAGCAAATACATTTCGGTTAAGATTCTCCCTATACCCGTAGGTTTGACCAAGAGAAAGGTGGTGGGTAGACGGTACAGACGGTTGCTATGGTTGTGGAAAGAGTGATCATCAAGTGAAACATTGCCCTACGCTCACGGCAAATGGAAAAGAGGCCAAGCAAGCTTCTCTTAATGGTTCGGATCCCAATGCTCCAAAGTATGGTCACTTATATACACTCCGATCTAGAAAGGACCAAGAAGAATCTCCGGATGAAGGCACCGGTATGTTGATAGTTCCCTATAGATGTAAATGTTTCATTAAGATCCCTATGTTATTTGTTAGACTTGGATGTAGCCTTAGTAGGGGTTTTCTCCCATGAGAGAGATGGTATGCTTAGATAGCAAGATGGTTGAGAGTCCCGATATCCTCATCTCTTCTTTTATTCCAGCTCTAGCTTGACACAAAGAGTTTCTCTTGGTTGGTGTTATGTTATGCATGTTATTGAGAAATTCATGTTTAGTAAGAAAATGAGTTTTTATGATTTAATTTCCTCATGATGTTGTGCATTTAGTATGAGTTGTCTATATGCTTCATGAGATGAATTGTCAAATATGTTTTGGTATGCTTTTGAGAGTAAATGCATAATTTGTTTCATGTTATTGAGATTAGCATGCTTTGAGTTGGAGAAGGTAGTTCCTCCAATGAATTTGAGAAATGTTGAAGTTTTCATGCATAATGGGTTGTTAGATATAGTCCCTACTTCTTTGTGTTGCATTGAGTATGTTGAGATGGAGTTGATATTTCCTCCTTTTGAATTATGCATTATTTTGATGTTATATGCATGATAGGCTGCTAGTTTTGAGTCTTTAATTCCATAAGGTGTCTAGATCGTCATTCAAGGACGACTGTTCCCAAGGGGGAGATAATGTAACACCTTGGAAATTAGTAGGTTAAACTAGAGCCTAAACATGAGGATTAACGTCAAGGGTTAAGGGCAATGACCAAGGAAAATTGGGTGAGGGCCATGGCAAGGGGGCCAAGGCTACCAAATGAGCCTACCCACTGCCCACCATGGCCACGAGGGCCTTCACGACCCGTGGTTGGTGAGGCAGTGAGCTCCCAAAGCTACCCAAGGAAGGCTCCCTTTCACGAGCCACTTTACAGCTTATGGTGAAGACCACAGACTGTGGGAAGGCTCGTGGGATTGCATTCACCTCATGGGGGGCTTTCCAAGTTGAGATGGCTAAATGGTTAAGAGACCACGGGCCCAGTCGTGGTACCTAGGAAGGGGCTGTCTAATGAAGGTTATTTTAGGTAATTCCTAATTAGGTAGTTATCAAATAGGGTCGATTTATATTGTTTTAATACACCTATATAAGACCTTTTAAGTCATTAACCACCCCATTTACTTCATTATTCCCAAAAAAAAAAACCAAAATCAAGACCCAAAAGAGTTCATCTTCTCCAAAAGTTCTCTCTCTAGAATTCCAAAGAAGAAAAAGAACAAAAAAGGGTGAAGCTAGGGTTGAGAAATCAAGATTTTTTCTTCTCAAATTCGTGGGAAAACTTCATCAAGGTCCATAGATCCCCTTCAAAACCCCCAATTTCAAAACTAGAAAACTCAAAAGTTAGTGTTTGACTTCAATCTCATGGATTCCTTTCAAATTCATTTTTAATGATTTAACTATGTTTGTTTATGGATATATTGATGATTGTATATGATTTTAAGTTGAATTCCTCAAGAATCCACGAATTACCCTATTTTCCAAAATTGGATCTTAAAGTGTGGGTATTGATTGATACTAGTAGAATGTTATAGAATTAAAAATCTTATGAATTGATTACTTGAATCATGTTATTATCCATGCCTAAATTATCAATTCTAGGTGTGTTGATGGTATGTGATCTATGGTCCTTGAAGGGCAAATTATGAGAATTTTGTATGATCATGATAGTTATGTACATGCTTTATGAATACTTTGAGAATAATGTGATTATAACTATGATGTAATTGTGGTGTTGTTGAGGGCTATTCTCATTTATACACCTATGAATGATGATGACATGCTGTGAAAGGTTTTCTCATATAATAATATACCTTGAATTGGTAAGCTAACGACATCCTTTTCATGTATAATTAAAAGTTATCTTGATTTATATACCTTGAATCGGTAGGCCAATGACATCCCTTTCATGAATGACTAATGAAGTATTTTAAGGCTTGTCTTGAATCAGTAGACCAACGGTACCCCTTTCATGAGGATTCAATAACTATTCTAATGATGAACCTTGAATCGGTAGACCAATAGTACCTTTTTCATGAGGATTCAATAAGTTATTCTAATGATATACCTTGAAACGGTTGGCCAATAGTATCCCTTTCATGTGTAATGATGTTAATAGAGAATTAACTACTTCGTAGGAATTTAATGCTTAGCACCAAGTGGATATTGTGACGTGGAAACTCGCCCTATGTATGGTCAGGTTTGTAGTAACAACCTCTTTATCTCATAACTATGTGCCCTCATAGGTCTTTAGCTAGTGGATCCACCTAAAAGCTAATAAATATTAGTTCTACCTTAGGCAAGTAGGACAACTCCTTTTCGATGTGGGGTAGACACCAGATTCCATGTTAAGCTCACATGGTCTATGTCGGTTAAGGCTTATTCCCACTATGAACAAGAAAATAAATTATGAACTATGGCTTCTCAAGAATGCACTACTTAGTGTGGGTGGAGGTATGGAACTTCATCTATGCATTGCACAAGTAGGCTTTGAAAGTAGTTATGGTGTGTTCCTCTTATGTTATGAAGGTTTATGAAATGAAGTATGCCTAATGTGGATTGTTGTTATGAGTTGCTTTCCTTGATATGACATAGTAAATGTGAAGGTTTCCTTGTCTATGAGTATGAACTAAAGATGAGATACAAGAATGGTAAGTATGATCGTGGTCGCCTAAAAGTGGTACTTAGTATAGATGAGATTATGGGATCTTTATCTAAGCATTGCATGAGTATAACTTATGGTTACTTATGAGAGGGTTCTATTATGCTATGTTGATCTATATGTTGAATATTCTTGTGACTTATGCTTTTTATACTAAAGTGCATGATAATTCTCAAACTTGGTAAATGCATGCTTTCAACCAAAATGTCCTTTTTAGCATGTTTTCAAGGATTTTATGCATAACTATCATACTTGGTGCATTTTTGTACTAACCTATATTTTTTCCATTTTCCAATGTGTAAGATCAGATTCTTAAGGCGATCTTCTTTGAGTTCAAGATTGGATCGACTATTCTCCTAGCTTGTCGTGAGTCCTCAAGATTCGAGGATGTATGAGTCATTAGTAGTTTCTTTCTAGTACTTTCATTTTCGAATTTATGTTGAGATGGTTGTGACCCTATTTTTTATTCAAAGATTATATTAGATGGCTAATTGAGACAAGTTAGACTTCCGCTTGCTTTTATAAAAGACTTAGATTGTGTGGATAAAGTTTTAAAATTTCCGCATCATTTCTTTTATCTTATGTGATGATATGCTAAGGGCTTGTATGAGACCCCTTCGGGGTCAAGTACACCATGTTACATCTAGGGTGTACCCCTGGGTCGTGACATGAATGTTGAGCTTGTTATTGAGGATATGTAATTGTTAAAGTGTTGTTATTAAGTTGTGTGCTATGTAAATTGTCAACTGTTAGGTTGAGCTGGTTTTATGCAAGTTGTAGTTGTGGAGGTTGTGATTGATGAATATTGAGCTTGTTGTTGAGGATATGTAATTGTTAGTGTGTTGTTGTTGAGTTGTATGCTATATAATGAATTGTTAGGTTGGGCTGGTTTTATACAGTTTGTAGTTCTGGAGGTTGTGATTGATGAATATTGAGCTAATTATTGAGGATATGTAATTGTTAGAGTGTTGTTATTGAGATGTATGATATGTAAATTGTGAACATTTAGGTTGGGATGGTTTTCTGCAGGTTGTAGTTGTGGAGGTTCAATTGGGGTGTAAGGAGTACCCGTATTCTATTCCCTTAGCTTGTGTTTAGAAGTTTACTTGTTGAGTACTGTGTAGTTTGGTACTCACCTCTTGCTTCTACATTTTTTTATAGGTTACTAGCCCAAATCTTTGTGATACTATTTCTCTTCTCTTATCTTCTTGTCCGAGGCTTCTTGTGGAGGTTTGTGAGGGAGTTGTTTATCATCTCAGCGGGCCTTCTTTCTCCTAATTTATGATCTTGTTCTATTCTAGAAACAATGTCATTTGAGACTTGTATTTTTCTTTTGATTCAATTGTAATACTTTAGAGGCTTGTATACGTGACAACTAGATATTGGGGATTTTATTAAGTTTACTTAGTTATCCGCACTTATGAGATTTTGACATTTTAATGTCTTACTTCCGCATAATTTGTGATATTTGGGCTTTAGGCTGACTTGTCTTTGTGGGATAAGACGAGTGTCATCACATCCATTTTTTGGATCGTGACAAAATGGTATTAGAACCCCAAGTTCATAGGTCTCACGTGTGTACAAACTGAGTCTAGTAGAGTTTCAAGTATTGGCGTGGAGACGTTTGTTGCTTATCTTCGAGAGGCTATGATGGCTTTTAGAAAGAAATCTTCACTTCTTGAATCTCTATCGTGTGTCCTTGGTCCGATCTAATTTCCTATTGCTTCATTCCACTCTCTGACTTATTGTGTTGAATCGTGCGTGATTCTTTCATACAAGTAGTTAGTGTCGTGCATGACTTGGAGGTTAAGTTTAATTTGAAAGTGAATAGACTTATGGAAAGGATATTTGGGCAGATTCGAAATATTTAGCGATTCAGAGGGGTTAAATAAGGTGATGGCTCGGTGATGCATTTTGAGGGTATTTGAATGAGAGGTTGAACAATCATCGGAGGGACTTCATAAACATATTAAATTTTTTGTATTAGTTACCCAGGAACGGGAACATTAATTGTGTGGTATATATGATATCTGGAGTGGTTCGACAATTGGAAACAGAATAGTTAAAGAAATGACTAGGTAATGTATAGTGTGACTTTGGAAACTAATGTTAGTAAAGTTGTCATAATATGTATGGATTGCTTAGGGAATGATGTTGCACCAATTGAGGTCAGAAACTCTACCAAGACTTCATAGATTGAGTGTATATCAAGGAGGGTCATTCTACGACTACTACAATAGTATAAATGTTTACTTGGTTAGAGTTATAGAGTGTGTTACTTCTGCAATCGACCCGATCTTTGAAAGAGTGCATATCATTTTGGGTTAAAGACCGAACATACTTAATAATATTTTGGAACTACTCAATGGGTAGAAATGTATGAGTTATTTGGGTACGATCTTTTCAGTAGGTATGTGATATTCTAGTGGTAGATCTTGAAAATTTTCACGATGTGGTACTAGTGGTGTGTGAAAATAGATACGTCAATTGTCAAGTGAGAATACTAACTACTTAAGGAATTATCAGTTGTATCATACGCTCATATAATTAGATTTGATGTTGCATTCACGTTTGAGAAACCAACTAGTTTGTTACTACATACGGTTGAGTTAAGCATTATTAATAAGGAAGCTTTTAGTGGTGGATCTTTGGTACGATATTAATATGTTTAGGTTAAGTGTATCTTGAGGATTTTAAATAAGTGGTGATTTCATCGTAAGTTCCATGGAAGTGGATCGATATTAGGATGACAAACTTATGGGTAAAGGAAGTCCCAACAAGTTTACTTGCGTGAAGGTAATTGAAAATTTTAGTAAGAAAGTATGTATAAAATTGAGTTAGTCCTTTGAATTCGATTGGTATAGTTGGGTTTGAGATGTCATGTCGATGACAAGGTTGACTTTGTGGTGATGGCAAGTGCTAACCCAGCATAAATGTAATAAGAGTTTGTGATGGATTGTGATTGGGATGCAACTATATAATGATGATTGTTTATTAAACGAATTTTTATATTATAATGACGTCTTGTGAGTATCTAAGATTGTGATTTGCTACTATTTGGTGAGTAGTGTGGTTGCATGGAAAGTTGTAGAAGGTGTTGGGACACTGCTCGAAAAGAATTGATACGAACTAGAGTCACAAATTGGGTTCAGGGACACGTGGTTTCATCTGTTTTGCTCTGATCATGGTAATAGTGTCATGGGTTAATCAGATTGGTTAAAATGATTGGATAAGATTTGAGAAAGAAGTCTATAGGCGTTCGATTTAAGTGTGGTATTAAGTGTTTTTTTTTTTGTTTTTGAGTTTGATAATTGATACAGTTGGAATCAAAATTAAAGTTTTTCATTGCAAGTCTACGTTCGTGGTAGTATGTTTTGTCAAAGTATGAATTGGTAAGGTAATAATTGATCAATCGCATCGGGCATTGAGCATTTGGAAGAACATGTGCAGGGTTTGGGTCGCAGAGTTCGTTACTTTGATTGTTAAAGGACGTAAGAAAGTACTTCTCATAAAGTTTTGGTTTAAAGTATAAGATAAAATATCATGGGTTGTTGGTCAAAGGATAAGATTGGTAAGCAAGTCAGTGAAAGGAAAAAGAGTCTGGTGTATTGAAGATTTCAAGGTATTTAAAATTTGCGTCATGGGAAGAATTTAAGAGATGTGAAGAAATAAGAACTCTCATATAGACTATTGGTTCGAAGTTGAAGGATGTATGAATTTTCATATATACGTTCTAATATGACTATGGATATGAATTGGTTCGATATAGACTTACTAGGGTTTTATCATCGACTTTTATAAATATTGAGTTTTGGTTTTTGTTACAAGCAATGATGTGTGGAAGATTCTATGCAGTTATGTTGAGTTAGATTGATCAAAATATGATAGGTAATTTATGCATGTTAAACGGTGTGGACCTACAGTTCTACATGGTTAATGAGGATTTTGAGGGGGGCTGAAACTACTTTGTTGGTGAGACGATATAGACTGTTATGATTTATTACATAGGCATTTGATGGTGAGTAGAGGTTATGAGCTTATAGTATACAATATTATTGGAGTGACCAAGGATTTCTTTGAGTTTTGGCATGAGGTACATGATGGTAAGAATGGTAGTTGAAAAATGGTATGTGAAAGTTGAAGTTGACATTGGGTGTGATTCAATTATTATACCTCGATGGGAAAGTATTTTTAGAGTTGAAACTAGTGATATCAGTCTTGGGTGTGACTCATATCTATCATGTAATGCTTAAATGGAAAGAGAGGGAGTCATATTTTTTTGAATTTTTAGAGACTACAATGTGTTTGCTAAGAAGACTTTTAATACTAGTGACAGTTTGAGAGTAAGGTGAATGACTGGTGTAGTTATGATGCTTGTTAATATTAAGAGTGTTAACTTCAATGGAGTACTATGAAAAGTATGTGTGGTTGAATATCGGGACCATTAGGTCTAGTTCTGTCATTCTCAAGAGCTCTTTACAATCACAGTTACTGATGTAGAGCTCCGACAATGTTGCTAGAGGTTTTGTATGCTTGGGTGTGTTGCTCGCTAGGTAACTACTCAATCGTTTCCTTCTTTGGATAAGATGAGTTCGATTCTCCTGGGTGAGAACGTGATGTCTAAAAATCATATTTTTATAACTTAAACTCGTGAAAATATTATATTGTGAGAATAAAATCTTGTTAAGATCTATCATGATTTGTGCATTATGAGTGTGTGGTGGTTAGTTCATATTCACTTTTGATTGTAGCCGATATTGATTCAGAATTTTATAATGGTTACGTGAGAAAAGATTCGTCCTGATAATTATGTTATGATCTAGAGGGTTTTGGTTCAGATTGGGTGAATGAGTTAGTTTATTGCTTGGAACTCACTCCTAATTTATAGATCTTCGAAAATTTGATTCGAAAGTTCAGTTCCTAGTAGTTGATCTTCATGGAATGGTCTTAAGGAGGAGCTCGCTTGAAGAGATGAACACCAACTAGTAGGTCATAACTCAATCTTTTGGTAACGTCGGTTATTCCTTCTTCTTTCTTCTTCTTTATGTTCGAGGATGAACATTATTTTTAGTGGTGGATAATGTAATAACCCGAAAGGTCATTTTTGAAAATTTTAATAAAATTATTGTTTCATCCCTCTCGATAGTTTCCCCTAGTCATTTTTCTATTAGTCAGTGAAGTTGGTTTGAGAATTTAAACTATTTGATAACTACAGTTATTTAATTAATAAGTATTTATTTAATTTTTAATTTAATTAGTTGATAATAACGGGTCAAGCCTGAAATTTATTTAGGACCCTATACCATTTAACTCATATGTATATTAAAATAAGTTAATAGGGTTTTTTTTTTTTTTAAAAAAGGTTCAGAACGTACCTGCGGACGCGACATAAACACAGAAAGGACGAACTGTTCCTCTCATGTAAGGCAATTTCAAGTTAAACTTACAAATTTGCATATAGTTGCATTAATTGCTCTTTCACATGCCTGCATTAATTGCGCGCATATATAGAATAATGTTTTAGAATGGCGGAATAGCCTGCGAGGCCTTTGTACTTGGCTTTGTTTGTCACATGGATCCTTCTACTCACTATTTTGCCAAGTGAATCCTTGAATCCACTGAAATAGAGCATTTTAAACCCCTCTGACCATTGACCTAGTCTACATGACAACTTAATATTTGAGCTGGAATAAACAAGTGATTTCACGCGTTAAAGGAGTGTAGATATAAAATTTTGGACTAAAAATAATTAAAAGAAAAAGAAAAAATGAATAAAAAAACAAAATAAATAAATAAATGTAAAATATGTCACCCTCTTTGTTTTTTTCCCCAATTTCCTTTCTCTTACTACCACCCGTTCTTCCCCCACTCATTCTTCCCCAACCCAATTCCCATTTTTCTCTCTTTCAGAAATCGTAATTGTTTTAGTATTTGTGAGATAAAATTATGTGGAGAGAAGCTACTGAGAAAACAGGGGAGGGGTAATTTACAGGTGATGAAGTGACAAAGATTCAGTGATTTTGGAGAGTGAAGAGTGATTGTTGTATGTCTTTGTAAAATTAGGTGAAATGTATTGTGTAAAATTGTAGGAAGATGTTAGAGCACATTAAGATATTTTAATGTGGTTCGTGTCACGACCCGATTTCTCAAGTCATGATGGCACCTACTATAACCCACCAGCAGGTAAGCCAACCCGTAACCCGGAACAACAAGTAATGGGTCTGAGGGTAGAAACTAAACAAGAGTAGACAAATAACAATATAAACAGGCGGAAGCAACCCAAAAACATAAATACAAATAAAGATCCCTCCCAGAACCTAGAAGTCACTAGTACAGAGCTACTAACAAAATGAGTACAAGTCTCAAAAGTAGACAACAGAGACTGGACTATCTCGAAAGGTAAAAGACAAGTCTATATATACAGATGGAGACTGAAATAGTACAAAACGTCGTGTGCTCACTCCCGCCTCCGGATCAGTCTGCTCCAAGCTCGATCAACGCTGGCTACTAGTGCCCGGACCTGCATCACGAAATAGATGCAGAGCGTAGCATGAGTACCAAAACAACCGGTACCCAGTAGGCATCATAAGCCGACTGAACTTGAAAAGTAAAGGCAATATGAAAAGAAGGAACAACACAAACCGAAGTCAAGAACTAAAATCTAACTAACAAGGGAATGCACACGAGTGTACAAAGAACTAACTAAAGTAATCTATAAGCTAACTACACCTAATTGGGCCCCCATAAGCCCAGAAGGTACACTCGTGTGCAAGTTAAATAAAAACCCGAACGAACCCACATAAGCCCGGCGAGTACACAGAATAACTAAAACTAAAGAGAATTGTATATGAGAACCCAAGAACGAAGAACACGAATCATAACCTCAACCCTAATTAGTAAAATCTGACAGTACGGAGGCCGGACCTCGAACCGAATGCTCACAAGAAATACCTAAGTAACCAATCACAAGTAACAAGTATAAGAGGCCGGAACTCTAACCAGATGCTCTATATAAGTATTTGAGCAATAGAGGCCGGAACTCTAACCGGATGCTCTATATAAGTATTTGGGCAATAGAGGCCAAAACTCTAACCGGATTCTCTATATAAGTATTTGGGCAATAGAGACCGGACCTTAAATCAGATGCTCTATAAAGGTGCCAATGAAGCTGCTGAAAGAGTCTTAATCGATCCACACTCATAAATGTCCATGGAACGCCGTTCATACTTAGCCAATTAATGTAAGTCCTTGGAACCAAATCGAAAATCAAATTCAAATCGCGAAGTAGAATTAGTGTCGCCGATGTAACTCGTGAAGCCGTAACATCAGGGAAAATAAGGATAACTATAGTCGGAGAAAGAGTATCGCCTAACTAAGGCCCAAACTATCAGACTCAAGTCTGCTACACCAGTCTATAGGGATCTAAGCCGGCCGAGCGACGTCGGGGCAAAACTAAGGCCTATCGAATCTGAATCATGTATTTCTAAGGCAAACCCTAGTCAAACCTAAACTAAGGCCCAACATGCTTCAAATAAACTATAATTAAGCATGCAAGCACTCCACATAGCGAGGAGGGTCCGTTAGTAACACAAAGCAAGCTCACAGTTACCCGATAATTCCCGAAATAGGTCGAAAACATGATTTCTTAACACCTATGCAAGATTCAATAACTACCCAACCCAAATCCCAACTAATCAACATGCATTCACATTCTCGAGCTCAATCTAAGAGAGGAAAACCTTAGCCTACCTGTAGGCCGATCACACGCGCTCCAAAATCACTCATTCGGAGCTTTCCCTTTCCGAACGGTCTCGAAATGCTGCCCCGCTATCAAAAATAGAGTCACAACGTTAATATGGTCGTTTATACACCAAAATCACAACAAACGGAGACAGGTTGAAGTCAAAATGGGAATCGTGGGACCCGCGCAGGAAATTCTGAAATTAATCCCAAAAGTGGGTCCTAACCAGTTCCCCCAGCTCATGTCTCAAAATGGGACACAATTTGAGGCTCGGGAACAACACAATATTAACATGCAACTAAAACCCAAATTTTCTCAAAAATTAGAAATGGGACAGCAGCTAATTCAGCGTATTTACCAAAAAGGGGCGATCTACAGTAAAATCTGACAACACCACAATGTTTTTCTCGAAAAACCACTCAAGATAGCCTCAAAAATCACTGAAATCAGACCTAGAATGACTGAAATATCAAGTCTCGAAAATTTCCAAAATCAAGCTCACAAAAAGAGGTCTGGCAGCAGGTATTTTTCGAAAATTACCTCAAACGGGGACTCCAAATCACTATCCGAGCTCACCAACACGTTGTCCTCGAAAAATCTCACAACTTAGCCTTTTGAATCACCCAAATCGGTTGAGAGATGAGAGAGAGATGAGGGTTTGAAGTTTTGGAATTTTTGTTGGTTTTTCTGCATTTATTGCAGAAAATCTGCAATTTCCCAAAACTTAGAACTCCGACGGGGTGCTCCGAACTCGTTTGGAACCCCGTGCACGCAAACGAGATATGCAACCATACCACGCTGACGGAATTCTCATCCGAGCGCGTTTACTCAGAATGTTGACCAAAGTCAAACTTAGGCTTAAACTTAAAGTTAAAACGCCTAATCGCACCGACTCACACTGAAAACCTTGGGAGTCATGACGACCATGCTACTAGCCTAAAATGACCCTTCCGGAGCTGATGAAATCGTTAGAATTGGATTTCGATGTCATCTTCTTGAACTTTTGATCGAAAATGATCGTTCAAGGTTCATAAGCTCCAAAACACAAAAACTCGCACCAAGACAAAACGAACGACCAGGTGACCGAACTGTCAGTCCCAGCAAGTCATAAATGACTTGGGGTCGCTATAGGAACGCTCTAAACGACACACAAAAGGCAAGACACAGAAATGACCATGAGGGTCATTACAGTTCGTCAGTGTTAGAAAATATTCAGATACTTTAGTGTGTTTCATCAGTAATAATGGAGGAAACGGATTCATGGTGGTTCAAGTGGTGGACAGAGACGTTGGTCAAAAAAATATGACAGAAAGTTGAACAGTGAAAATTTTGGAGAAGAACGACGGATTATAGTTATTTAAGGCAATGTTTCAAGTAAGAATGTAAGATTGCAATGGTGTGTTTTGGTGTAAAAACGGAGGGAGGTAGTCAAGGATAGAGATGGTGAGGGAGAAAAATAGTGAAAAAGAAAAATAAAAAGAAATTGAAAAATTTAAATAAATTCAAAATAAATGACGTGTCATTAAAAATCTGACATGGATGATGAAGTGTTATTTTTATTGTGTGTTTGAAGTGCACGCGAAGTCAAAATGGTTTAAAATGTTGTGTTTCAGTGGTTCAAGAGTTCATCTGGCAAAATCGTGAGTAGAAGGGCCTATGTGACAAATGGAGCCAAGTACAGGGGTTTTCCAGGTCATTCCGCCTTTTAAAATTAGATTGATTTTAGGGTTATCCTTTTTAGCGTACTGTTTGTTCTTTTTCTTTTCTAACCATGCCTTTTAATCACCATATTAATCATATAATTATCCTAGCTTGTTACATTACTATATGTAATTAAATATAAGGATATTAAATTATATGAATATCATTAGAGCTATGATATTGGAGAAATTGGGACTTAATCCTAAGTTTGAAACTTAGGAACTTGATTATAGAGTTGGGTGAGTTTTTGGGTCTAGGCTAAACCTATAGTAATATGAGTGTTGTTAGTTTTGAAATCTTATCGTGATTATGTAATTGAATAGATTGCATTGATTTGGAAGCTCAACGAAAAGGGAAGGCTCAAGTTCCGAAGTGAATTCTTGATTGATTGAGGCAAGTGGATTTCTAAACCTTTGTTAAGTATATAGAATTGTGTATTTCCTTGTGGTATGTGTTGGGGAGTAATGGGACTTGGTGATGAGTTGACTTATCCGTATTGAATAATTCTAATGATGAAGAAGGGGTAATAAAAGGCAATGTGATTAATTATTGGTGTGTGATGTGTTGAGAATGGTTTGAAAGGCTTATTAACTCATTGTTGATGTTGTATCACGATTTTGTTGTTGTGAATTGTGCATTATTGTGAAAATGGTCATCCCGTCATTATTTGTGTGAACATGTCATTTGCATTGGTTTTGAGACATGGTTGTGATATGTCTCATGTGAATTGAGGAAGAATATGAAATTAAAGAGGATGTACCATTTCGAGGGAGGTGTCGTGCGCTGCGATGGATACTATTATCGAGGGATGTGACGTACGTCACGACGAATACTATTATCGAGGGACGTGTCGCTCGCCGCAATAAATTTTATTATTGAGGGTCCTATCGCACGTCGCGACGGATGCATGGATAGATATGTCCCCCATGGGTCCTAGACTGAGAGACAGCGGGTGTGTATCACTAGGTTAGACATGCATCAATGTACTTGACATTGCGTTCCATTGTATTGCACATCTTTATCATTAGTGAACTTGATATTGTGTTTTGCTGATCTTGTGAGTGCCTTTCTGTGGAACTTGTAATTGATGAATATTGAGCTTGTTGTTGAGGATATGTAATTGTTAGAGTATTGTTGTTGAACTGTGTGTTATGTAAATTATGAACTGTTAGGTTGGATTGGTTTTATACAGGTTGTAGTTGTGGAGGTTGTGATTGATGAATATTGAGCTTTTTGTTGAGGATATGTAATTTTTAGAGTGTTGTTGTTGAGATGTATGCTATGTAAATTGTGAACTTCTAGGTTGTGTTGGTTTTATGCAGGTTGTAGTTGTGGAGATTGTGATTGATGAATATTGAGATTGTTGTTGTGGATATGTAATAGTTAGAGTGTTGTTGTTGAGTTGTATGCTATGTAAATTGTGAACTGTTAGGTTAAGCTTGTTTTATGCAGGTTGTAGTTGTGAAAGTAGTACCCGTATTATATTCCCTTAGCTTGTGTTTAGGAGTTTACTTGTTGAGTACCGTGTGGTTTGGTACTCACCCCTTGCTTCTACATTTTTTTTGTAGGTTACTAGTCCGGATCTTTGTGATACTCTTTTTCTTCTCTTCTTGTCCGAGGCTTCTTGTGGAGGTTTGTGAGGTAGTTGTTTGTCATCTCAACGGACCTTCTTTCTCCTTATTTATGATCTTGTTCTATTCTAGAAACAATGTCATTTGAGACTTGTATTTTTCTTTTGATTCAATTGTAATACTTTAGAGGCTTGTGCACGTGACAACCAAGTTTTGAGGATTTTATTAAGTTGACTTAGTTATCCGCACTTATGAAATTTTGAGATTTTAATATGTCTTACTTCCGCATAGTTTATGATATTTGAGTTTTAGGTTGACTTGTCTTGGTGGGATAAGACGAATGTCATCGCATCCATTTTTGGATCGTGACAAAATGATAAACTAGCCTATAGTATTTTGACAAAATATATCTTAACAAACTAATAATAAATAGAAAAACTAGCTAAGTAAACTATTAACTAGGATTTATTCAAAAATTAAAATAGTAAAATAAAGTTGCTATAATTCAAAAACATAATTCTAACAATCTTCTTTGCTTGAGAAATTGCAAATTCTAACATTCGTTTGGAATGGACCTCGTGAACAAATTTGTCAATTCATCTTTGGTCTTGTAGTTAGTTTGTTTTACGTCTTCAATTTTTAAATTTTGATTATCAACAATTTTTTGCTTGTGTTCATCTTATGTTGGATTAAATGAGAAGTATGTACCTCTTATTTTAATTTGTTACATCTCCTGCTTAGTGGTATCAAAGATTCGACAATAATTTTCTCCAAATAATAATTTAAACTCTTTTATTATTAATTGACCAACACTCAACAACTTTTTGAATAATTTTGATAGTTTGTGTAACAATTGGCTATATTGAAAAAGTTTTCAAAACTATAATCACAAAGAAATTTTCTAAGATTTAAATACTTGTGTTGTTATGTAACGTATAATTACTTATATATGATCATTTGTGTCTTACAAAATATTACAAAAAAATATTATATTGCCAGTTGAAAAAGAAAATTAGTTATTAAATTATATTCAATTATTACATATTTTTAGAATGTATGAGAAAATAAATATATGAAAAATATTAAATAAATATAAGATTATTTTCTAGACTTTGGCTTGAGGCCACCAATTCTATTGATTCTTTTTAAGTTAACACATTTAGAATCTTATGATTCACTGATTGAATTTATGTTTCTTGATCGTTATATGTAAATGTTAATCTTAAAATAAACCATTTAACTTTTATAAAAATAAATTGCTGTCCAATAGTGATTAATCATATATTTAAAATTTTACAGTTCACTAGAAAATCTAACAAATATGAATTTCTTTTTAGTCAGAGTCAACAATGACATAGGGACAAAGAAGGCATACAAATCCTTTTATATAGTACATGCCATTTTCATTATCCAAATGGTTAGAAATGGAAAGCAATAATATAAACTCAATTCTTTAATTTTGGGAATGAATGTATATGCAATGAATAAACTAATCTTAAATTGATTGTAATATGCAGTGGCGGACCCAAGATTTTCGTTCAGGGGGTTCGAAAAATAAAAGTATAAACATGTAAATAAGCCTTTAGAAATGGGATCCTTGAATTCTTTTGGGTTTAAAAGCACACTTTTAGCACGTTTTTTAAATTTTTTTTAAAAAAAAACTTGAAAAACAGAACTGAAAATAAAAAAAAAAAAAAAAAATTGGAACTAAAAAAGAAAAAAAAATAAAACGATGTCACAGGGAATCGAACAGGGGACGTGATGGTTAATTTCCAGCGAACTTGCCACTGAGCCATCAATTTCTCTTTGTCATTAAGGGGGTTCAAAATATATATATCTACAAAAATACATAAAATTTACCTTATATATACAGTGTAATTTTTTGCCGAGGGGGTTCGGGTGAACCCCTGGAACCAACGTGGGTCCGCCCCTGGTAATATGGTATATCCAAAAATTATGCTATATATTAATTTTATAACATATTTAATTAACTATGTAAAAAATGGTATAAATGAATTCTCACATGCATAATAAGGAAAAGGGATCCAAAATCATGATAATTCACTCAGTACTTCATTTTTAAAAAATGGAGCATTACATGCAAAAATGACTTGACAAACTTTGTAGCCTAGAGTAAGAGAAGGATTTAAAGTTATAGTTAACGTCAAATATATATTTAAATTATCTTATTTTTTTAGAGTTATATATCTAAATTATTGAAAGTATAAGTTTTCTACTTAGAATTGTCATTCAATGGCTAGTGAAACACACCTTGAATAATTTTTGATGGTGCATACTACAATCTCTCTTTTATTTAAAAAATCTACCACTTTGAAAAAATAATTTCACCCTGACAAAGTTAAATAAACTAACATTAGGTTAAAAGTGAAAATTATAATTGTATCGCGACACCCAACATCTTCTTCTCCACTTTCTTAGACATAATCTCGATCGTGTTAGTTGTGACTTCAATATCCCTAGCTTAGAAGGGGAAAATTTATCTTAAAGAAATTAATTGGAAAAAAAGATATAAAATAAATAAATTAGTTGTGTTAGTTAATTGAGTGGTCATATATGTCAGGTGGACGAAGATTTTAAGCTTGTAGACAAACATTTGGTCCAATTTGCGTATAGGTGTGTTTCACTAACTATTGCGTAATAGTTCAGATATGAAACTCACACTTCTAACCGTTCAAGAATGAAACTCAAAAAATTCGAATAATTTAGGTGTGTTTTTTATCCTCAACCCTTAAACTTATTTAATAAAAAGAATATTTATTTTAATTAAAAACTTATTCTCTAGTTTCTTGAGATAATTTATTCTTTACTTCCACAATAGAATTTTATAATATGTATACCGAGTATTGGATAACAAAGTCCATATCTTTTAGTTAATACTCTTTCATCATAGTTTTTCACTCGCTGTACCAAAATGAAATAAATGTTTAATAAATAGTTATTATTTTATTTTTTTAAATAATTTATAGACTTTTAAGATCATAATCTAAATATATCTTTTGATAAATTGCAAATTTTATGACAAATGCTAGATAAATGATAATGGTCTAAACTCTAAAGTTTTATAAGTTTGATTAGATGACAATTAAATATTATGTCTTCTACAAGATTGAGAAATACATAGATAACATTATGATAATTTAGCATTGACCAAAAGAATAATTTATCAAGATTTATATTTTTATAACTTTTAAAATAGAGGCAAAATTTAAATAAAACTTAAGAAAATATTGTGTAAAACTAACCTTTTTTCTTTATTAACTATTGTAGTTACATATTTGATTATTTCATATAAGACAAATTTAGGGGCCTTGTCACGACCCAATCCACTAAGACGTGCGGGCACCTATTCTAACACCTAGATAGGAGAACCCTCGATATTTCAATAGTTAAATCATGCGGAAAATTAAGAAAACTGTCGAATAAAGGAAATTCATATAATATTTTTATAAAAACAAGAGTTTAAAACGAATCAAAGTTAAGACTTGTAAAGTAACTAACACCCCAAGGATCTATTCTAAACAGGTACAAGAGCTACTAAGAGTTTAAAGTAAGACATAATAATGAAAGGACACAACGTCCAACATGCAGAAGGAAAAATAGAAGTTGCCGGAGATTTGCCTTCGTCTTCACCTATGAAACATCTCTAATCATGTAACCAGACTATGTCCAAAAGGCATAGCAAGAGTAGTATCAGTACAACCACACGTACTGGTAAGAATCATCGTTCAACCCGAATACCCACCGCATAATATAAGAAATCAACTGGCAAACATGCAATAAGACTAATCGCTCCTTCACCTTTATATTTTGACTGCCCTTACCCTTCCGAATATTAATATCATAATAGTTCACGTGCCTCTAACCCCTCACTTACTTCGTTTCGTGATTACACCTAATCAATTAATCCCTTAAGGAAGCTCAGAAGATACTACTACCAACCCGACCAACCACTCACAAAACGCCTTTACGTTTTCCCCATCTCTACTCAACTTATGACCCCGCATTACACCTATTGTAGCGACCCTAAAAACGAACTAGTGAAACTAGAGCCTCACATGTGAGTTTGGAGTTGAGAACTTGATGAAATGATGAGAAATGACCGTGACGTCCGGAAAACTAGTCATTTGAACTAGTGAGTTGTAAGGGTCAACTTTAAATGGTCATATCTTTTAGCTCAAAATGAATTAGGTGGTCCATTACCTATCCAATTAAAGGTCTTTGAGTCCTCTTTCCAACGCCACCGAGTTTGCCCAATTCCGACTTTGGAGTAAAAAGTTATGCCCGAAATAGTGAAGCACTGTCCAAAAGGACGAGTTTAGACGGGTTTAGTGAACATTTTTTTAAGTCAAGACTTTGTGGGTCCAACTAAGTAAGGGGTAGTTTGGGCATTTACTTTTTAGTTTGTTTTTATTATTTTAGGTATATTAGATCATTTAAATGAGGGTTATAAGTTCATTCTCCTCTTAGAATTTCCAAATCATTCCCTCTCTCAAATATTTCTCTCTAACTCAAGGAAGAGGTCAAGTTGGAGGGTTTCGAATTGAAGGTTTCTTGCATCAAATTTTCGTGGGTCTTCTCAATACTAAGGTATGATGGCTCTTTATCTAAAACTAGTTTTCGCTTTAGAACCAATTTCAAAAGGTTTTCAAATTCTCAAAAGTTATGAAAAACTTCTATTTCTTACTCTACTCAAGGGTTCTTGCATTAAATGGTTTTAAATGATGGATTGTGATATTGTTGATATTAAATTGATGTTTTCAAGTGAAAAATCTCATGAACCCCTGATTTCACAAATTTTTATATTTGACTTACGAAATGGGTTTGTTGATAATGATTGGGTATTGATGAATTTATGCTTAGAATAGATTGTATTGTTGATGTTTATGATTTTTTATATCTATTGATTAATGTTGAGGATGGCTTTGGAAGATGGTAAGTTGGCTTAATCTCATATTATTGACATAATTGTTCTTGCTTGGTTTGATCCACTTATGGTGGAGGTGTTTAATTATAGATTGTATTATGAATATGGCCTTGAAGGCATTTTCTATTAAATTAAAGTGTTATCAAGTTATGAAGTGTTATAGTACTATGTGAAGGTAAATATGTGAAGGTATTCTTATGGTTATAAGGTGATCTTGTACAAAGTGTTATTGTATTGTTATATTATTATATATAAATGAGGCTATATGTAAAGTCCTATATGAAGCTATATGTAAAGTTTGTGTGAAGCTATAATGTGAAGATGTTCTAATGGTATTAATGTGATATTGTATAAAGTGCTAGTATGCTAATGAGAAAGCATGTTTCTCTTGAAATGATGATATGTGGTGATGATGGACTATGATGAGTCTTTGTAAGATGATGATGTAGCTCATATGCTAGACTTGAGTATCTTGTCTTGTGTCATGAAAGCTTGATTTTATATATGAATGTTTGGTTGGGCTATGACTTAGTAATGGAGCTCTTCCTATAAATGCTAAAAGAGGAATTCTAGGCCAAGACTTGAATCGGCAGAACTAAGAAATGGTGCCCTTTCATAAGTCTAGCTTTCCTAAATAAATGTGAAACCTTGAAGTGGTGAACCCTAGGGGTAATGACCTTCTTCTTGAGTGAAATGATAGACTTAGAGATGGATGGAGCCGGAACGGCATGAAAATCCTTATCTAAGAAAGTCAAATGAGCTATCCTTATGAACCTTGATTGGCCATAACTAAGAAATGGGGCCTTTCTTGGGAAGAGATACTATGAGTTGGTTGAACTAGAAAAGGAACCCTCTCTAGTACATATGTGAATGAAAATACTCTATGGGAAACAAGGCTAGCACCGAGTGGATGTGGTTAGGATGGTGGCCCTACTTGAGTATGAGACTAGGGCACAATGAACATCCTTGGACATCCCCTAAACCATGTGCCTACATGGGTTGATTATTCGTTCTACCTTTGGCAAGTAGAACACCTTCCACGGAGTAGGGTAGACTCCGGATTCCATGCCTAGCTAGTATGGTCTATGTCGGTTATGCCTATTCCCATCATGTGGGATGTGCACTCTAGTTATTGGATAGGTTCTACAAAGTGTAGGTGGTAGTATGGGATGCTATCTACACATTGCACGAGTAGGCCTAGAAGATGCTAAAGTGAGTTCCCTAAGTCTAAACGACTATTATGTGAAAGTCCTCTTATGTGCTTAAATGTCTCCTAAAGTGGTTCATTAAAGAATTTTGACTTAGCATGTTATATTGTCATGATACATTCCTTATCTATGGTAACCCTTAGGAACACTTAGGTGTATATAAAGAGATTGTATGGGCGGTCACTTCATGTTTCACTTAAGTGTGGCTTTGGGTAACTTGAGATAGAGGTCATGAAATGATGAAAAGGCTTACTTGTCAATTATATTCATGTATTGTACATTGGTACTAGTTGAGTATGTCTATTATGTGGGTATTGTCTTATATGTGGATGATGACTTGAAATGTGTCTCTTATAATTGTGATATGAAGGTTTTTATTAAAAATGGCATGAAAGCACATATTTCAAATAAATGTCCTTTTTTGGCATGTTTTTGCATGGTCATCATACTTAGTACTTAATTGTGCTAATTCCATATTTTCTCTATTTTCTACAAGTATAGGTTCCGGCAAGTGAGCGGGTTTTGTAGTAAACTTGGGATTTGAAGTTCTTCCTAGATTTTGTGGTATGTCCTCATATGTCGAGGGCAAGACTTTTCTATTATAGTTTTATGATAAGATTCTTGTAATAGACTTAATAGATTTCTTTTGATTATAAAGGGCCGTGTCCCTAGTATGTTTTCACGTTTATGTCTAAGATGGCTAAGAGACTTAGTATTCCGCTTGTGTACTTTTGAATGATGTTTTTAAAAGTGACCTTTGAATCTTATGGGATTTTATTTAAAGAGTTTTTAATTCCGCACTATTTTACATATCTAATGTGATGAATGTTAAAGGCTTGTATGAGACCTCCGAGAGGTCGAATACGCATGTTAGGACTTGGGGGTGCTCTCGGGTCGTGACACCTATAGAGGCTTACTATCCGCTTATATTACCACCCCCTAACCTCAACAATAATACCCATGACCTTGTTCTAAATAGCAAAGATAGCACCTGAACCCTTAGTTCCCCCTTTTACCATACTACAACCCGAATTAGGACTCTACCATTCACAATTTATTACACAATTATGTATCTCCAATAACTTACAACATTACAATCCCTACATATAAGAACATAATGTACAATTCACCAATCATTTCAGGAAAACATGCCCAATTCCACATTCTTAGTTATACGAGCAATTACACATATATGACAAGTCAATGGTCCTCTCATAGAATCCAAACCCAAACTGTTAGCGTACCGGTACGTGGTACCCGATCCAATGTTTATGTCGGAACGTGGCAACCGATCCCATGTGTATGCCGGAACGTGGCAACCGATCCCAGTTAGTGTGTCCGAACGCAACACTTGATCCATTCAACAAGTCACAATCACAATCACAAGTATATTCTCATAATCATACAATCAAGTCATGATTCATGGCATTCAATCATTCAACTATCCTTAATTACGATTAGTATGATCAGTAATGCAACATTCGCATACATACATGCATCATAATGAAGCAAGAACAAACATATATCACACAACATGAAATCACGACCATCACCTAACACTAATTTACGAAAATAGGGCCTTTTTGTCTACGGTGTACGACTAATATCATACTTAGGAATATACGCACAATCAACCCTTTTTCGGTGCACAAAAAGTCTACTCATGAATTCTACCGTCAATTTCAACATACTACGCGGCGAATAACAGATTTATAACTATTCAATAAATAACCTAGCCTACATGGCCGCCAAGCTGCTGCACGGAATCACAACTCCAATTCTGGTTTTCGAGTGACAAGACGGTGAATTTTGCCAAGAATTCGCAAAGTTTCGATTTCCTTACGCTAGGAATCTCCTCCTCCTTCTTTCCCAACCATAGAACAACTTTTGGAGGGTTTCTGGGGTGTTATGTCTAATTTAGGTGTTTTTGGAAGAATGAGAAAATAAGGTTCTGCGTTATTTACATTTTGTCTCGCATATCTCACTCTGGCGGCTACTTATCCCGCTATGGAGTTGCCGCCCTAGCGACATATATCCCGCCATGGCGGGACAGTGGCCCCAGTATTTCCCTAAAATTTGATTTTTCTAAATAACAATGATTCGGGTCGTTATAGGCCTAAATTTTTTCGAGGCCTAAGGTTGTTGCTTTAGTTGTTTTACCTTGAACTAACCCTAAATTCATACAAATTATTTATTACTTCATTTTTCTTTCATCTTTGGCACATGTACATGAATAAAATTAAAGAAAGAATGAGAGAAATGACATAAGTATCCCTTTTGAACTATGATTGAATTCGGAAACACATTTATTTTTAAGTAATTTTATAGCCTTCTAAAAAAGTTACGATTTTTTTTTGTACTTTATGTGTTGATATGAAATCATAATATAATTCAATTAGTTGCAAGGATAGTATATATGTTATTAATTATAAATCTTAAAATTTTAATAATTTCTTCATCTTATATTAAAATAAGTTGGTAAATATTTTTAAAAAATATATTTTTCTTCGCTTTGTTTTTTTTTTTTCAAACTCATGGATTTTTTATAATTTTCTTTTCCCTTCTTATTTTCTTTTTTCAAATTCAGCGGATTTTTTAAAATTTCCTTTGCCTTCGTATTTTCTTTGTCCTGTATTTAATTTTTTCTTAAACACAAGTAAATTTTTTTCTTCATGTTTTACCTTGTTTCATTGCTTTTTTTTTTCTTGTATTGATTTTACTTATTTATTTGTTTTTTTTTTTTTGGCTTTGATTTAAATTTAATTTCAAAATCTTGTATTTATATAATTTAATTTCGAAGGGATACCCAAAAAATGGAAAAAATCAAATAAAACATTAAAAAAACACTAAAACTGAAGTATTCTTTTTTTAAAATTTTATTATTATTATTTTTAAAATACACATATTTTTTCTTAACTAATTAAAAGTGAAAAGATAAGAAATTAACGAAAGAAAGAAAAAAATATAAAGCTAAAAGTGAGGTGGGAAATAAATATTTCACAAACAAATAAATAAAAACAATTATATATATATATATATACTAATTTAATAATTATGTGTACTAATTAATGGTAAAATGTCCAATTAAAAAGAACATGTATTTAATATTGATCGGATTTTTTTTTCCATGTTTTTTGCCCTTCACTTGCTTCTAAGTGTGTGAGCACCCCACTCTCTATGCCACCTCAACACCAAATAATGTATTTGTCGCACTTCAAAATTATTTAAGAGGGTAACAAAATGTCAATGAAAAAAGATTTGTTAAAATTTCGATCATAGTTCAAAGAGATACTTATGCATTTTTCTTTTCTTTTATTGGGTGATAAAGGTTAATATTACCATACCACATAATGAAGGTAAATATTTCATGTAAACATTTATTTTCGTAGATTAATTAATCAAATTAAGTCTATGACATTTTTCGGTATTTATAACAATCTCCAAGGAAATTCTTTGAAGAGATCAACGCTCAAAAGAATCTTGAGAAATAAAAAGACGTTGACAAAAATTGAGAAGAAGATAGAAAGAAAAGATCACCTTCAAGATTTTTCGTCCAATTAGCAAGGCCTCAAAAGGAAAGGAAAATGAAGAATATTTTTAAGTGACGATTCAAAAATTCAACCACCTCAAAAGTTTCTAATCAAAGAAACTTACTATCATTTCAGCTTTATCATATTAATATTAAACTAGTCTCGATCAACTGCGACTTAATCATCCGAATTATCAGGCTTCAACTATGCACAAGAAATATCAATCTCTATATTTCAATTACTTAATTTTTGTCCTTATTTCAACGTTGATTCATTCTGATTATATTTCAATTATTCAATATAAACTAACACAATTCGATCCTCTTATCTTTTAAACCTCACTTATGAATTCAACTTTATCTTTCTTTGGATAAACAATATTGTTCACTTTTATATAAGTATCATCCATAAAATTATTGTTGGGATATATACTATTAACCATATGTTAAGATATAATATTAATTTATTATAGAATAAATATTTGCTCAGTTTTAATAGATCATATATTTGTTTTTGGTGTCTGTTTACTTATATAGTAGATGATTTAATTGTAGAGTTTTAGCTTATACATAGAGGATTAAGCTAGTATAAAGTTTTCTGTTCACAATCTAGGATTGAAATTGGACATGCCATCGGTACGATTGTAGCACAAGATTGTATGTAATTTATCTTGATTATGGGAACGGTATAGTTTCCAACTTCTTGTGCTAGTGCATTTTGTATGTATTGAACGGGACCAAGAATAGATAGTTGTTCTAGACTAACTGGCAAAAGCATATTCTCTAAACTATTAAATGTACTTATATTCTTAATCCTGATATAACTATTATGATATGTATATATTAATTATCGTTTTGATTTATTAAAAGGTGAGACTCTGAGATGGGTCAATATGCCTGGTAGATTGGATGATAATAATATATATTGGTGAAATAACAAGTTAGTTGATGTAATCTACGTCTCGTTATAGAAATTGATTGATATGCCTTTTTGAGAAACTTATAAGTTTTCATCGTGTCAAACCTTGCAAGTGGATTTATGAATCCGACACATGAAATAAGTTAAGTAGTGCTCTAAAGTAAATTAATCATTGAATTAAATTCGTCAGTAATTTAATTTATTGATTAGTATCTGTAATCTTAACATGGGGAATTAAATAAGTGTTTAATGAGGAATTTCAAAATATAAATAGAGGAGTGCAATTACGAATTTCTAGTAGAATGATTTGTAATTTATTATGGTAAGAATAATTCAAATTAATTATTTGAAATTATTTCCATAATAGGAAGCCTCAGTAATTAATTTTGTGGTCCCTACAGTGCTCATATTTAACTAGAACTCAGAATCTTATTTCTAAGGGAAAAGGAGGAAAGTAGCGTTAGTTTTGGTTGAAAAAGAAAATAATGTGTGTTTTTCTTTTGATCAAGAAAGACTACGTTTTGTTCTCCTCTTTTGATTGGGAAGAAATCTCTATAAGTAGGGATTCTCCTAACCTAGAAAAAGATTGAAGGTTTTCTATTCATACTTGCCCGCCCAAGTATTAAGAGAGTTCGGATGTGAACTTGGGATCATTGTTGAAGACTTCAAAGTTACTGTCTATCGTGTGGATTCGTTTGAAGGTCTATCTAACTTGTGGATTCGCTTGAAGGTATCTACTCAAGCTTCAAGAGGTAATTCTTGAATTAAATTTCTGTAAGTTTATGTGTTCTAGCATATTATATGTGTTCTAGCATAAACGATTTGGTTATCTATTATTCATGTAAGCAGTAAGATTCTTGGTATGCTTCCACTGCGCATATAGTTTTCCAACAATTATCTCAATTGTAGTTTCCTTTGACGAGAGGTTTTGACTTCGAGCCCTGGGTATGGAGAAAATTTTATTGGGAGTGTCGTTCTCGAACGGGCCCTGCAGTGTGAGATCCAAATTTAGTCGGGGCTCCAATATAAGCTTCAGACACCGAGTGAGGTATCCGTTTTAAAAGTCAAGATACATGATTTATTAATTTGAATTAAAGGGGTGTAACTTATTTTCTTAATTAAAGGAGTAATTGATGATTAATTAACAACTCAAACAGATTTACAACATCCTTTGTGTATCCCTTGGTACATGTTTAATTAAGGACGGTAACTAAAATATTTAATTTAAGGAGGAAATCACTCTTTTAACAACTTTTGAGTATAATTATTCTAACAACTTCTAATAAATTAAAAAAAAAAACTAATTTATTCCATTTATTTTCAAGCTACAACAAAGTGAACAACTATTTCTAGAAATTCGAATTTGTTTCTCAGAATTTTGAGATTTTTTTTTCAAGTTTTCATTTTTAGAAAATAATGTGTACCTCGCACTATGTATCTGATTCATGCACCTTATTTCATTAAATGCATTCATTAGGTGTATCTGCTATATACGTATATCTGATACATAATATGTATTTGAAACTTGTTATGTAGCTGAAGTATGCATCCAATTATTTTTCAATGGAATTTGAATCGATAAATGTGCGTTTTGGCTTTAGTGGGTCTTTATTATCGCTAACCGCGTTAACAATGAGTTTGTAATTACTGTAACTCCATAAAAGCATGATCTACAATGATCTCATTGAAGTATGACCAGATACATAACAAAATCGTCTCAGATACACTAAAGGAAACACACTAGATCATGACAGAAAGATCTCAGATATATGATAGAAAACAACTCATATATATTTAATAGAAAATACATACACATTTAATAAATAAACAAATATATAAAATAAGGATATATACATTAAAGAAAGGGAGATACATAAATGAAGGGCAGATACATAAGACATTTAGATACGCCTAACGAATATTGTATCTCTTCAAATTCGTCGTAAACTCACCAAGTCCGGAACTAGAATCCAGCACTGATGTGGCTCTAGATCTTGGCTTTCAACTTCTTTTCTCCGTTTTAACAATCGATTTCCGGTAACCGTAATTGTTTAATACCCATTCTCATTTTTTAAACAATGGAACACCGTCGACTGAGGTTTCCCGAACATGTCAATCAAACAATTTTGTGGCCGCAAAACTTTTGTTCCCATTTTTCCTTCTCAAATAAAGAAAAAGAAAATCAAAATTTGTACAAATAAATACCCCAAGAAGATTATATTGCTCAACAATCAGATTGTATTGCTCTGTTTTCAACTCACTTTTTGATGATTTAGTAAAGAATCTATGAGGGAGAAGAAAGGAAGAAAGAAAGAGAACGGGAGATGAACTTGACATAGGAGATCGAGGATGAAGGAAGAGAAAATATGGTGGAGGTGATGGAGAACGCAGTGGGTTGGGGGATATACTGTTCGCATAGGAGTTCGGGGGATAGTTGATGAGAGAGAGATATTGATTATTATTGGACCATTAATTATGATTTTTAAATGTAAAGATAATTAATTAATTCTTGTCTTATAAGAGTTGTGTGTATTTGATTGTATCTTTTAAAAGATATGGCATAAAATATTAACCCATTATTTTCTCAAGTACTGCCCACCAAATTATCCCATTTTGGGTCACCAGCCATGAAATAATTCCATCATGATTTTCTTGTACAACTGGAAATGTGATATTGTAAGTACCATCCAATCATCCATGCCTTGGTGTTCCAAGAACATCACAAGTTCAAACTTGTAGAAGTGAAATTTCACGAGTGTCCTATATTTTCTTGATTGGAAATTAATTACCATATTATGTGTATTTTTAAGCACTACAACTAGAGTATTCTTACCTTCAATGCTGATCAAGGCAAAAATTGGAGAGCAACAAGCAGGAGCGCATGTTGAATAACATCATTGAAAAATAATCCCGCATGCAAATTAAATATAAAAGAAAATGAAATTTTCAGGTCTCTAATATGAAAAATAAAGATATCTTGTAGGAAAGAAAAAAAAACATAATACTAAAAACATATTTGTAAAAGAATACAAAACCAAATTTCCCTCAAACATTTGAGTTGTGCATGAGAAGGCTAGTTTAAGCTGAGACACAATTTAAAAAAAAATAAAATTTCAATGACCATCAGAAGATCCTAATAAATGAAGGTAAAACAAGAGTCAGAAGCAACGATTACTTCTTGGTTCAAATACGTTTCCTAAATGTACAACATTTTTAACGAGACCATAAAAGAGCAGGTTTTCAACTCTTTTTTAAAGTAACACACAGCAGCAATCTACTTCTAGAAATAAAACAACTAGGTACGCCGCTTCCTATCATCATCATCCTCTTCATCAGAATCACCACTCTCACGGAAACGCGGATTCTTTTCCTGCACAACAAGGTTTCACTAAAACCGAAGAGAGATAAAAAGGATTTGCAGCTCAAAGAGTATAAAAGAAAATACCGGTCTGGATTCATGATCAGAGTTTCTCCTAGATTCACGGTCATAAGTCCTCTTTGGATAATCTGGCCGATGGTGATCATCTTCCCTGTGTCGCTTGCGATGATAGTCTGTTTTCCACGTAAAATAAAGAGTTACTCCTATTTGTTAAATCTATTCTAATGAAATGAAAAAATACAATGTCGCAGAGCATTAGAACTGAATCAAAGCTTTGAAGAGCTTACCTCTACCATGTCGATAAGAGCCTCCACGACCATGGTTTCCACCATTATGTCTACCATCTGCATCATTTCTTGTATCAGTCGATGACAGACACGGGAAAAGGTCTATAACAAGTGTACCACATTTTTTTTAAATCATATTATAGTGTATTGCAAAATCAACAGTTTGAGAACCGCAGATAAACTCGGGCTGATGTGAAGTTATTGGAAGTGCACGAAAAAACTCAATGGAGCGTGAAGGTAGAGTGACTATTTCAAGCTTAATTTGAAATCCTCGAGTGGTTGTCTTGATTCAATCTCTTCTTTTTCCTTTATCTCTTGTTAGAGAAACTCTCGAGCTTAAATCTCTGATTTTATAATAGAACAATGAAAACTCACAGCATTTATTTGAAAAAAAAAAAAAAGACTAATCAGGGGAAGAATATGGCCAGCTCAAAATTTAGGACTGGAACAAAACCGAGATCATTAACAACCAGATCTATCCATGCTCAAACTTATACAATTCTTTTGACCATACACGTTTGATTTTCTAAGAAGCATTCAGAATGTAGACATTGTGCTTAATAGGTGCAGTATTTTATATTAAAAAAGCACCATTCCTCTGATAGCTATGGTTATAACTCATAAATTGAAAGGCACATATATTAGAACCAGTGAGGTGTATGATAAGAACTTCACTAAGAGATATAGATACAAAGCAAAGTAACGAAGCTCTGAAGGTGCATGTTAAGAAGGGTTTCACTAACGTGCACTTTCAAGATGGCTTGACAAAATACCCCTCAAAACTATTCCAAAGACACCAGTGAATCAGGAAAACAATACCCAAATGGTCACCCCAGAAACAGGCATTTCCCAGCAGCTTCCGTCAGTTCAATTAGACCAATTTTTGCTGAAGTTGGGAACACAAGAACTGGTTCGCAATCAAAGTTGTACGCACAAAGGCAATTCTACAGGCCCCTACAAAGACAGCAGCATGAGTGGCAAAACCAACTGAGGTGGAGGACGATGTCGCTACGGCTGCAAGGGAACTCACATACTCTGCCGGTGGACCTGTGCTTTCTTCACCGATGGCTGATGTAGTAAAAAGAGAATCGCACAGGGAGCAAGGTATGAAACTCAACTTTTATTCCCCTAAAATGAAGGGTAAAATTAAGGATGTGAAACCTTAATCCTAATGAAATTACTGTTCAAAGCCGCAAGTGGAAAAGTGCTTTGATTGGTTATGTTATCGGTGGGAATCCAACGTTAAAGGAGATGTTGAACTCTGTATACAGAGTTTGGAATGGCGTTGAAACTCCTGAAGTATTCCAACATGATGATGGGTATTTCATATTTAGATTTGAGTTTTTGGAGGATAAGATGGCCATCACAGAGAAGGGTCCTTAAACATTCCACAATAGACCTGTGATCCTTACGGATTGACTTCCTGATTTTCAGGTGAGGAAGGAATCGAGAGAGTGGTGCCCCTCTGGATGCAATTCCCAGGACTGCCTCTACAATATTGGACAGAAGAGAACTTGGATCGAATTGGGAACTTTTTGGGTAAACCTGAATACACTGATAAGCTAACAGCTCACAGTTAAAGGATTTCCCACACCGTGTATTGATCGAGATAGACATTACCCAGCCCCTCCCAATTGAGCTGAACATTGAGAAACCGAATGGGGAGATGTTGGAACAGGATGTGGAATATGAATGGATGACAAAGTTCTGTCCAGAGAGTTGTCAATTTGGACACTTCTATACATATTGCTCGATGCCTTTCAAGAGTCAAGCTGTACGCAGGAAGAGAAGGAAAGAGAAAGTAAAATGGAAGTCGAAGGCAGTGGATGTACAAGTTGTACCACGATTGGGTGAGATGGTTGACAAAGGGGAGCAAGTGCAGATTGATACTAGCAAACACAAAGGGCTTATCGACTATGAGGTCCAAGCTGCTACGGCCAATGCACCCCTCAGAATTCAGGAAGACCACTAGGAGAGCAGTGCACAAGCTACTCCTGGAATTGAAGATACAGGGCAACAGATGCAGGAGACAATTTCTGAGGGTTTCAAAGGGATTACATCTATTGAACCACCCCACCCCCTATGATAATCACATCTTTGAACATAAGAGGCCTGAATAGGCCCTACAAGCAGAAAAGATGAATTTTTTTCTGCTTAAGCATAAGGTGGAGGGTTATTGGCATTATAGAAACAAGAGTGAAGAGGCCCAAAGCAAAGAAAGTTCACCAACAATTTGGTAGAGAAAGGAACTTCTTTACTAACTATGATTATGCATCAAATGGGAGGACCTGGTCATGTTGGAAACCTGTAAATGTGACGGTAGTTACTCCGCTATCTACATCACAACTTAATATCTGCCAGATTGAGGATAGGAACTCAAGCTTTGTTAATCTAGTCACCTTTGTGTATGGACTACAACCATTGCAGATATACAGGCTTTATGGGATAAACTAAGAGCAATTGCGCCTACTGATGCTTCTCTCTGGCTGATCTTGGGTGATTTCAACACCATATTACTACTGAAGACAGAGATCATGGGGTCCGTGTTCATCAGAATGAAACTAGAGACTTCCAACAATGCTAGATGCTCTTCCCCTTTTGGATCTGGTTAAGCACAACCACTGGTAAAGACTTAACCTCTTATCAACCATAGGCTGCTGGCAGAACGGGGAGCAGAATCACACAGCAAGAAATCATTCTTGATATGTTGGGCAAAAGGAAGTTGTAGAGGAGCATTCAGCCACTTGACCGTAAGGAGTTCCGTCATTCTTCTATTCAAGTGGGAGGAAAAAAGACTTTTATGCTTTATGGTCTGAATTCACTTAAGTCTTGGGAAGATTACTAAAAGAGGATGTGAATACTCCTGGTTCAAAGAAAGAGCTGAAGACCGTACATAGCAGCAATGATTGGATGTTTGGCAGTGCTGACTGGTTTACTAATTATGGGCATATAGAGGCTGATTTCATGCTCCCTGGGTGCTCAAATCATTCCCCAGTGCTACTAAATACTGGACTGCCTACCAGACCATTGAAGAGGCATTTCAGGCTCTTGACAGTGTTACTCAAGCAAGATGACTTTCACACAGCTGTCCATGAAGTTTGAGCCAGGAGATAAAAGGAGTATGCTATGTTTGTGGTCTGGAAGAAACTCAAACTATTGGAGGCAAAAGTTAGAAGAATGAGTAAGAAGTTTTCCTCATTAGAGACCAAACTACTATAGTTGAGAACCAACTTGCAACAATTCCAGGACAAACTCAATGAAGACTTCTTTAATCCTCAATTGATTGATGCTGAGAAAGAAGTACTAGTCCATCTGAAGAAATGGGAAGCAATAAATGAGGGAGTACTTAGACAGAAGTCAAGGGCAACTTGGATATCTGGAGGTGACGCAACTCTTAAGTATTTCCATGCCCTTGAAAGCCAGACAGGCAAGGAATAAGTTGGCCCATTCTTATTCAGCAGGAACTTTTAGCTTTCTTTGAACAATTACAAGGGAAAGCAGCAGTTACACCTCCTTGTATTGATATCAGCATTGCAAGGAATTGATGTCTCAATCTGCAGCAGCAACAACACCTTATGAAGAAGGTGAACAGAGAAGATGTAGTTCTAGCCTATGTTGCTCGGACTCTTCAAAAATTTCAGCGGGTGCGTGTCGGATTCGCCAAAGTAGTGCATTTTTTAAGAGTCCGACACGGGTGCGGCATCAAAAGTGAAGAGTCTGGGCAACTAAGGTTCTAGCTCTAAATGCCTACCAAATGATAAGTCACCAGGCAATGGCTTCCCTGCTGAGTTTTTCAAAGACTCCTGGCTTACTGTTGATGATGTCAGTGCAGCAGTTCTACAATTCTTTCAGAATGGTAACTTCTGAGAGCCATGAATTAACTAACCCTACCTTTTTTAAAGATTTTTGTCCTATTGCATCTTCTACCACCCTTTACAAGCTTATTTCCAAGATTATTACTACTCAGCTTAAGATAGTTGTAGACTATATTGTTGGTCCTTCCCAATCTGCACTTATTGAAGGGAGAAAAATACTAGTTAATGCCATTATGGCCCATGAACTAGTTAATGAGTGACCAAAAGGGTGTGTAGATGCATAGTCAAGGTTAATATAAGAAAGGCTTATGACTCAGTTGAATGGTAATATCTAAGGGTGGTGGTATTGGAGTTTGGTCTTTACCCTTAGACTAGTTGAGCTGATTATGGGGTGTGTAAGTACTGTTAATTATGCTTTCCTGCTGCATGGAGGACTTACACCTAGTTTCCAAGCTCTCATTACCTTAATGTACTAGCTATAAGGTACTTGAATAGACCCCTCAAAAGGCTACAATATGTCCCTGATTTCAACTTCTATCCTAAATGTGAGATTGTGGTTGATACATATATGTTTTGTTGATGAACTGCTTATGTGTTGTAGAGCAGATAGGATATCTCTATCCAAATGATGCTTAACTGTTTTGAGCATTTCTGAGCAGTCTCTGGACTGACAGCAAACATGGAAAAAAATTGCTTATATATTTTTGGGGTTCAACCTGAATTTAGAGTCACTGCTGTCTGAATTTCACTTTTCTTTAGGTGTGATGCCCTTCACATATTTGGGTATACCACTGTCTTCTAGAAAGTGAACTATAAGCCAATGCATGCCCCTGGTTGAAAGAATTGCAGCTAGGTGAAATATTGGACTTCTAGGTTTCTGTCTATGGTGGTAGAGTGCAGCTTATTAGAAGTGTTTTAGTTGAGATGCACACATACTGGGCTCAGAAGTTCCTATTGCCTAAGGTGTTATCAATGCTGACTAGTATAGGCAGGAATTTCTTAACCAATGAGAACTCTAAAAAGGCCTTTGTGGCTTGGGTTACAATGTGTCAGCCTAGGTCTACTGGTGGCTTAAACATTCTGGATTTCTTTATCTGGAATAAAACAGCATTTGGCAAACTCTTATTGGCAGTGTCTATGAAGAAGGATGAGTTGTGGGATCTTTGGGTACACAGTTACCACATAAAAGGCAGGAATTAAGATGACACGGAGGCCCCAAAGCAAGCAAGATGGATTGTTAGGAAAAATTTTGCTTCTAGGGACCGGATTCAAGCTGCAGGTGCACCAAATATGCACCAGATTTAGCATCAATGCAGCCTATGGTGCAATGCTTCCCCAATTTCCAAAAGTGGAGTGGAAAACTCTAGTAATGCTCAAGGGACTGGTCCCTAGACATCGGTTTATCTTATGGTTAGCTTTGCATCACAAACTAACCACTTTTGAAAGGCATATCAAATGGGGCATCCAAGTGCCCACAGATTGTGTTCTTTGTGAAACACAAGTGATGGAGACTCAAGTTCATCTCTTCTTTGGCTGTGCTTATTCTCACAAGGTCTGGAAATTCTGCTGCAGTGGCTGGGACTTGACAGGCACATTGGGAGCTGGAGTACTGAGGTTGAGTGGCTATCCAAGAAGGTTATAAATATGAAGCCCAGAAATGCTATATTGGGTTCCTGTTTGCAACAGCTGTTTATGCCATATGGATAGAGAGGAACAACAGAAGATTGAACTCAAAGAAGCAGGATGTATAAAGCCATCATTAGGGATAGTATTCTGCTAGTGCATATAGGTGGTCAAGAAAAATGTAAACAGGCAGTTTGACTGAATAGTTTGAACTGGTTCCCTAATTTGTAAAGCTAGTCCTGAGCCTGTTCAGGTTGGCTAAATAGTTTGTAAGGTTTTTTGTTTGGTTGTTGGCTGAAAGTGCTAGTTGTACATAATGTTATACTGGTTGAACAAAATCTTTTCATTCAACCAAAAAATAAAATAAAATTCACCATCAACATTGACACAAACAGATAATAAGAAGTCAGAAGAACTGAACTTCGCCATTGACTTTGAACTAATTAACACTAGTTTTACTTGTAAGAAACAGTTATCCCACCCCAAACCAAGGTTTTTTGTTTGGTTGTTGGCTGAAAGTGCTAGTTGTACATAAAGTTATACTGGTTGTACAAAATCTTTTCATTCAACCAAAAAATAAAATAAAATTCACCATCAACATTGACACAAACAGAAAATAACAAGTCAGAAGAACTGAACTTCGCCATTGACTTTGAACTAATTAACACTAGCTTTACTGGTAAGAGACAGTTATCCCACCCACCCCAAACCCCACGGTCGAAGTCAAAAGTTTTCTACCGCATTGAAGCACACACAAGTCTGTAGTAGTAAAATCAAAATATGCAGTACCCAGGCACTTCAAGTTGACTGTTGAATCAAAATATTTCCTTATTGAAAAAAAAAAGGAAGAAGAAAAATATCTGCATTCTTTACATTCCACATTTCAAGTATTAAAAAAATGAGAGAAAGAAGCTATTTGCTAAGACGCAAGAAAGAGACAATATTATCGAAGAATCAACTAATTATAAAGTTAAGAAGAGTCAAACTTACAGTGAGGTGACGGCATAACTGGTGCGTACGCGCCCAACGATCCTGTACCATAATCCACTAGCTGCCTTTGTGCTTCCAATTCCTTTTGGACCAATTTTCCATAACCACCTCGACGTATTGCTAGTTAAGGGATTAAAAGATAGTCCTAAATTTTTAAATATAATGAAGAAAAATGAAAGAATGATTTTGCTGACATCTTCAGGGTGAACAAATGCAAAAATTAGCATTGTTCTAGTTGCTTGGACTATCATGCTAGAGTTTCAACCAATCGCCCGAAAAGGTGATGAAAACTTAATAAATTGATTAGCCATAAAAGTAAAATATTTTTGTGTGCATCTTCACGGGTTAAACAATATTCTTTTCTTTGATAAATTGGGTTAAACAATGAATCTTAAAACACATATATTAGCAAACCATGTAAAAAATGTCAAACCACCTTTCCTATCCTTGATCCAGTAAACATTTCTGCGAGCCAAAATTCATCTCCTGAAAAGATGGTCACTTATACTAAAAAGTGTAGAAAAGTTCTGGTTCATGACAAAAGAATAAAGGAAGATCTACTTCGAAATATTTCCTTGGGAAATAACTAACAAAGAAAAACATTGCCTGTTAAAACTTTGCAACATCCCATCTGCTACCAGATGAAATTTCCAAAACTAAAGCTTTTGAAACACATTTGTGATACTGGTTCCTGCCTAAGCAATGGTCAGCTGGGGGGAGGTGGCATAGCAGGTACCCGGTGGAATAGTCGAGGTACCCACAAGTTGGCCAGACACCAGCATCATAAAAACAAAAATATTTGAGACTCTGGCTTATTCCCTCAAAGCATTACACATCAGGGTCACTAACACTTGAGAAAGAATGTTATAGAATCTTATGCTAACAAGAGAAAGAAGCTTTTGCTTTATCCCTACCTTTTTTTTATGACCCTTTATCCCTACCTTAACAAGTAACCTGCTTGATGCAGAGGGTTATGGTTTTTGTAGATGGTAATTGGTCACATAGAACCCGCAAAAAAAAAAAAAAACAGCTGAAGTACCAGAATTTTGATACCCCAAGCAGCTTCACAGGGGTAAGTGCTTATTGGGAAAATGCTAGAGAGATGCACTCCCTCCCTCAATCTCAAACTCAATCTCGATCAAGTACTACAGAGATATTTCTCAAGAAGGCACTTCAGTAACCTAAGACGTTGCATCAACAAAGTATAGCCAAAACCTCAAGCATAATTGTGTATAGAGGAATAATATACACAATTTAACATATTAGCTAGAGTCAGATACCACTTTAGTTTCAATTGCCAAACAGACTAGTCACACACACCACATATATACATAATATTAGAATATGTAAACCCATTAAACTAGATCCTTTTTTTCCTCAATTTATTTATACCATATCGGCATACATGACGATAGTATGCCAAGTTTTGCCAGATTTTTACATACACTTCCCTGCTTTTAAAAGACATTTTCCTAAACAAATTAGCTAAGAGTACTTGGTTTGACATCCTTCTGCATACAATGAATTAAGATTGACTAGCTCTATCCTACAAGTTCCATGTCTGTTTTGTTCAATTCCAGAATATTCATCATTTTAGTGCATGATAGGACCAAATCATTTTAATCTGAACTTAAAAAATTTAAGAAAATAGCTAGAAAATAAAAAACGAAAAAGCTAAGAAGTTGAGTGAAGATTATTAACACAAACTTATCGATAGAAGAGAAGGATATCTGGATCATAGTCAGTACGATATTCATCGCGTACCTGGGAAAAAATGTATATCAGATCAAATGCTAGTATGAATCTCAAGATAAAAGGATGAGCCTCTGAGGAGATTACCTGTCCACCACTCCTACCACGGCCCCATTGCCTACCTTCTTGAAATCCCCAATCAAAATCAACACGAATAGGGCGATCATCAAGAATTGTTCCACTGATATATTTGACAGAGTCTTCAGCGTCGTCTCTAGAGTAGTACCTGAAAATATTTTTGCAGTTATTACAGCTGCAAATGATATTCTCCTTACCTTCTTTTGTTTTCTTCTTTAGCTTTCTTTCCCTTATACAGGGAAGGGGGTAATGGCCTAATGAGAGATAAACTCAAAGATATAGATGTAACAAACTACAACATACACCTAATACCATCCTGGTGTTTATAAAAAGAATCCACTTCAAAAAATAATGAGCAAATAGGTTTTTGCTTCTTACTGCAACAGTGGAAGCTCCAAAGAGACAAGCTTGTGATACCCTCCTTGCATTCTGTTTCTATTGATCTATATTTATATGGACACATCGAAAAGTTCATGTCTTTCCTAATGTCAATCTTTTTACTCTTGACATAAATATAAACTACTAAATCATGTGACCTCATTTCAACTAACTTCTCTCCTTTTTGCAGTTCATAATATTATTTTAACTCCTTCCCATCAAACCTAATATAATAATACACATCCAAACATTTTTTGTTAAACTATCTTAGTATCAACCCAAGTCAATTAAAATGACAGCAGATCTAAAAGTAGCAAATTTGACAAGCTTGGAACAGGCAACAAGACAGAATGCTAAGAAACAGATACACTTCCCAAATACAAATCCACACACCACCACTACCCACCCATGCATCCAAAAGAAACACAACCAAAACAAACACCATAACCTATAAAAAGTTTTCTTTTATTTATAAGGAACCAATAAAAAGTTCTTCTTCAAACATTAGCCAATATTTTCTGCAAGTCATCAAAGAACTAATAATAGCTTGTGGGTGAATATGATGACACATGGATGACATGAAGTTGCAAATACACTTTTAGTATCAAACTTTTGGGATTTTAAGGCAAGAACAGAGATACTTTTTCTTTGTGAAGTGCTAATTCGGTGATCCGTTTTTGCAAGAAACTATTTTTCTCTGATTTTCAAGCAAGAACTCTCCTCTTTCCTTGTTAATGGTCTTGTTTTCCATCATTAAGAAGGTGATAAATGGGTAAAAAAGGAGTGAAACAAGCAGATAACATCAAAGACACCACAGCCAAAACACTCCAACTTCTTGTTGTGATACCTGTTCAACTAACAAAGTCAAACCAACCCATGGACTTGAAAAAAGAAGAAAAAGATAAGAATAGGAGGGAAATTCTTTTATTTTCTACCAAGCAGGAGGGAAGTTTCCTTTTCAGTTCAAGGTGGCGAAAATATGGAGAAATGCAGCCCCATCTAGCGAAATGTTTTTTAATACTAAGGACCTCAGTTACGAACAAAATAACTATGTAACAGGAGATTAGTGTCAAATAACAATAGCACCTTCCATTTTTCTCCAAATTGATGCAAAAATAATAATAAATACCCCTTCCCTTCCCTTTTTCACTCTCCTCTCTTCTCTTTTCTTTTCTCCTGCATATCCTTTCCCTATCAAAATAAGTTGATTTTAAGAGCTTGGCAAAGCAGGCTATAAGTCTTCCATTTTTTCCTTTAAGCACATCCAAGTTATCAAGAGATCCAAATACTCATATCTGACTTTAGTAGACTTCGCTATAGCCTTCTCTACTCTCAATAGCCAACTGCGCACTTATCCAGCAATATGAATTAAATCCTTGACAAGCTCACCATATGATAATCTTGCCTACTGTGCTTTCATTTCACATGCCCTAAGAACATCTGACTTTAGAATAAGGGAGCATTACTTAACTCATACAGCGCCTTTGCAAAAAGAACAACTGGAACTAAAGTTTGCCTTCATGTAAAAAAAAAAGGTCCATCCACTATTTTCAGCAGACATCTGTCTTGCCTTCTTCCTATGTCATTGGCCATACTCTAATACAACCAACTTCCCACAAAAAAAATGAAAAACAAAACAAAATTATACTGACCCCTTGCCTCTACCAGGTATCTTGTCCTCACTTGGAAAACCTATGTGGTCTTGAACGCATCTAATAGATTCAGATTGCTTACACTATGCTAGGAGGGCATGTCAATTATTCTAAACACTCTATACTGAACAGATATGACTGTGGTATCGTCTTCTTTAATAATCTTCAGAATACTTCTAAGTTCCTTGTATTAACCCTCAGGATTGTAAAATATGTCATCTAAATATGAAGACACGGTGGGTAACAGTTGATTGATTAGCTTGTAGAAGTAGAAATGGCAGACAAGATTCTTAAATTCATCAGGTGGCATGAACAAATGAAAAATACATAATATGAAATCCTTACTGAACAATTAGACAAATTCAGAACTAGAGGAAATTAGTTAAGCTGGAGCAGGTGTACCATAACTGGAGAGGAAATTAAATGGTTGAAAGTTAGCAACACAAAATGTAAGAAATTGGGGACTGAAAGAAAGTTCAGGCCATACATTATAAAGCAGAATCCACAAGGAGTTTTGGAATTCTTATCCAATCCCATCACTATCTTTTTAATCTCTCCAGCACGAGAGAACAGCTCATATACTTGTTCCTCTGTTGTGTAGAAAGACATGTTCCCAACATAAACAGTTATCGACCTTAACAAAGCATCTTCAAATTCTTCTTGCGTTCCTGGAAATCTTCTGTCCCTATAAGCTGAAATCTTGGCTAAATCCTACGAGAAAAAACAGCAGATAAAATGTTAAAAGATAGTTAAAAGCAAATAAAACCTAGATTAAGAAAGGACATAGGCACGTTTATGTATTATGCCTTATTTTTATATACTCCTCCAAAGGTTGTGCTTTTGACAGGCAGGAGAAGATCCCTAGAGGCATTAGGATGATCCACGAAAACAGAAAGAAAGACAACTTGAAAACATGAAATCAATGGACAAATTGATTATTGGACAAATATCCCATGTATAAAGCATGCTTGAAAAATCAATGGACACTGGCGTTCATATTACCTTGAACAAAGAAGCCATTACGTTCTGCTCCCAAGGATATCTCCCACTACGTATCTTTTGCGCCTAGTAACTGCAACATTCTAATTTGGGTTAAGAAAAACCAGGGAAATAATCCGTCGAGTTATAAATAAGCACAATAGACAAAAGAATGATTAATCATTCAAAAAATAGTTATCAAGTTCACCAATTCACTAGCCTCAACTTGACAGCCAGCATTTTGATAGACTGATTCAGAGTTAAATAATAGTTCAAAAAAAACTAGCATATTCTAAATGAAAGAGGTAATAAGAATAAAGAGAAAATTCTGGTAAATCTAATTGAGAATTATGACTTTCAAAGTGTTGAAAACTCACAACACTGATAAGTTCCATTAAACTTGATCAAAAAAACCAATTCATTTTTTCCATAAGTTAGTCAAAAAGATACAAAAAATTTATGCCCTTATTTGCTTTATTCCTTTTTTTTCCTTACGGAACAAAAATATTCAGTAACTTGACTACTAATACTCAAAGTAAGATTAATATACCATCATGACTATGAACCCCCAGCACCACATGGGCAACATACAAGAATGCATATATATTTTTGAAAATATGGAAAAAGAATGCATATTAACTTGTAAAAATCAGAAAGAACATTAACAAATCGGTATAAACAGGGATGGCTTCAGGTGAAGTAAGTATGGAGTGGTTGACTAGTTGTTTGACGTCATTTTTAGGATATCAAAGTTGCCTTAAGAATGGAGGTGAAGTACAATGATCCTATTGTACAAGAATATGGATGATATTATGAAATTGCACCAAGTATAGAGGCATCAAGTTGATAAGTCACACTATGAAAAGTTTGAGAGAGGGTGAGTAATTTAGTGTTGTCTGGTTTCCCTCCATTATATTCAACATGGCTTCTTCACTACCCTATTTCCTTTCCAAACTTGATTTTGATATGTTTTACTTAATCCGACGGTCTACCAGAGATAATTCTCTACCTTTACTTGATCAGAACTGTACTTCTGGCTAGCAATTTGCAGTTAAGCTCACAACCTCGAGGAACAAAGAAAATTCAGAACCCTACTTCCAAAATTCACAACACAAACCAAGGGCGGCTCAACCCTAAAGGCCTAAAGCCACTTACCCCAAAAAATAAGGGCCTCGAAAGAAGCAAAAACTCACCTAAATTCAGTTTGCTCAAATACGAAAACATACCGAAGATGTATAATAAACAAAATAAAGCAAGAGGCAAGATTAAACGATGAACAAAAAGCACTGAGCAGACAAAAGATGAAGGAGTTACATACATACATACATACATAAAAGAGAAAACCAGATCTGATGAAGGCGCTGTAATTGTGAGAAGGCCCTATTAAACTATTAACCCATACCACTCTTGGGAGTTGGGAAGAAACAAACAAAATATCCTAGTAGAATATTAAAATAATTATGTATTTATGGTTAATATTAATTTTTAAAAATTTAATAATTATTATGCACATATTTTTGAACTTTTATTATTGATATAATTATACGTCAAAAAAAATACCTATTAAATTTACGGTTACTTTTTATTTATTACTCTCTCCATTCCATATTAAGCTAATTTTTAAAGCATTTTTCATTTTTCAAATTAACTTAATTGTTTAGTTTTCAAGACTACTTTTAGAGTGTTCTTCCAATTTTACCCTTCATTAGTTAGTATTGGAATTAGTGATTAATTAATAGTTAGTTATTTTAATCATAAATTTGACATTAATTAATAAGGATAAAAATGAAAAACTAGATTCAATTTATGTCTTAACCATAATTTTCACGTGTTTTAGGAATTAACTTATGTAATACAACTGATCCACTAATTTTTTTTATCAACGTAGCTTTGTTCTCAATATTTTTGATTAGTTTGGTGTTAACTTTTATCAACCAATGAGATACCTTATACAAAAAACATGTCGGGGTTACTACGCTCACCGCGCACTTACGTTACCTCATGAGTTTCTTCTTTAAATTTCGAACCCCCTGAGCTTAATTCCTGGATCCGCCACTAGCCACAATCACAATCACAAAGTACATTCTCATAATCATACAATCAAGTCATGATTCATGGCATTCATCATTCATCTATCCTCATTTACAATTAGTGTGATCAATAATGCAACATTAGCATACATACACGTATTATAATGAAGCAAGAACAAGCATGCATCACACCACATGACACACATTTGACCAATGATACTAAAAAACTAACCGTTCACGTCAAAATCAGTTTCGGGAGTTCTACTCTCCCAAATTTAATTATGTAAAGTCGTGCAGGTCCCTTAACGTCTTAGTTATCTACTCATATGATCAAAATCAAAATTAAACCAACCAATTGTTATTAGATTTCCCTAGACATTACTGACTCTGATTTCGTCCAAATCTGGACTAGGTTGGAAAATTCCAAGTTACTACGAAAATATTTTCCGGTCCAAATTTTTTTTCTCCGTTGGCTTTTCTATAACGATTTGAACTGGTCATTACAATAGATACAAATTTACCCATTACTCATCCCCGAGTGACAAACTTAGGAAAAATAGGCAAAGGAAGGATGGAGTAGTACTTGAATCGACGAACAACTGGATACTTGTCTCGCATGTCCTTCTCGGTTTCCCAAGTAGCTTCCTAAACTGGACGATGCTTCCATTAAACTTTCACGGACTTAATCTCCTTGGTCCTTAGCTTTCGTACATCACGATCAAGAATTGCAATCTGTTTCCTCCTCATATTGAAGGTCCTTGTTTAACACGACTGAGTCTCATTTTATGATGTAATCCTAGTCACCATGATATCTCTTCAACATAGACACATGAAATACCAGATGAACTCCCGATAGGTTAGGAGGTAAATCCAATCTATACGCCACTGGCCCTTCACATTTGAGAACCTCAAAGGGATCAATGTATCGCGAACTTAGCTTGCCCTTCTTACTAAATCTCATCACCCTTTTCATAGGTGATACCTTATGAAGAATATTTTCACCAATCTGAAATGTCATGTCTCTTACCTTATGATCTGCATACTTCTTCTGTCTACTCTGGGCTGCTAGAAGCTTAGCTTGAATACTCTTCATCTTATCTTAAGCATCCTTCACTAAATCAATCTCCTAAGGTTTCACATCTCCAGCCTCGAACTATCCTATGGGTGATCTACATCCCCTCCCATAAAGTGCCTCAAATGGTGCCATATCAATGCTGGTGTGATAACTATTATTATAGAAGAACTCACACAAAGGTAAGAACTTATCCCAATGCCCTCCAAAATTAATCACACATGCCCTCAACATGTCTTCTAACACTTGAATAGTCTTCTCTAGCTGCCCGTCCGTCTATGGATGGAAAGCGGTACTAAAAGTAAGTTGTGTGCCCAATTCATCATGTAACTTCCTTCAAAACTTGGATATGAATTGGGTACCACAGTCTGAGATGATAAGAAAGGGGCACCTCAAGCAACCTTACTATCTCTTTCACATAAACCTTAGCCAATTGTTCAGCATTATAATCTATTCTTACATAAATAAAATGGGCTGATTTAGTCAATCTGTCAACCACTACCCAAATAGAATCAAACTTCTCCAAAGTCTTGGGAAGACCAACCACGAAGTTCATAACTATCATTTCCCACTTCCATTCTAGAATTGGCATTCTTTGAAGCAAACTTGCAGGCCTTTGATGTTCATACTTTACTTGTTGACAATTCTGACACTTAGCCACAAACTCCGCTATATCCTTCTTCATGTCCGACAACCAATAAATTCGCTTCAAATCTTGGTACATCTTGGTCACACCCAAATGAATGGAATATTGCGAACCATGAGATTCTGTCAGCAATTTCTGAATCAAGTCATCAACTCGAGGAACACAAATCCTTCCTTTAAAATTGAGCACACCTTTCGCATCAAGAGTGGTCTCTTGTGCCTTACCAGTCGCAATCTTTATCTTAAGTTCATTCAAATTTTCATCCTCAAACTGTTTGGCCTTAATCTCCTCAATGAATGTAGCCCTTACTTCAATGATAACTATCACCCCACCTCTTTCTGAGATGCCCAACTGCATGCACTTAGACTTCAAGGTCTAAATTTCCTTAGCCAAAGATCGCTTGGTTACACTCAAGCAAGCTAGACTACCCATATTCACCGTTTTTCGACTCAAAGCATCTGTCACTACATTAGCCTTACCCATATGGTATTGGACGGTGACATCATAATCCTTAAGTAGCTCTATCCATCTTCTCTGTCTCAAATTCAGATCCTTCTCAGTGAACACATGCTGCAAACTACGATGATCAGTAAACACTTCACACTTAACACCATAAAGGTAATGCCGCCAGATCTTAAGAGCAAGCACTACCGCTGCCAACTCCAAATCATGTGTTGGATAATTTCTCTCATGCACCTTCAACTGTCGCGATGCATAGGCTTTGACATTCTTATCCTGCATTAACACAACACCCAAACCCGAATATGAAGCATCACAATAAACAATAAAAATTTTACCTTCAACCGATAGAGCTAGAATAGGTGCGGTGGTCAAAAGAGTCTTAAGCTTTTGAAAACTCTCCTCACATTTTTCAGTACATTCAAATGGTATTTCCTTTTTGGTCAAATTTGTCAAGTGAGTGGCAATAGAAGAAAAATTCTTCACAAATCGACAATAGTAGCTAGCGATCCCTACAAAACTCCTAACTTCCATCATAGAGTTAGGCCGAACCCAATTCTTAACCACCTCAATCTTTTGGGGATCTACAATTACCCCTTCTTTTGAAACTACATGCCCCCAAAAATACAACCGAAGTCAACCAAAATTCATACTTTGAGAATTTTGCATATAACTTTTGTTTCCAAAGAACACCCAGAACAATACATATGGCCGGCATGCTCTTCCTCACTTTTTGAATAGACCAAAATGTCATAAATGAACACTTTCACGAACGAATCGAGAAAGGGTTTGAACACCCCATTCATCAAACTCATGAAAGTTGTATGCGTATTAGTCAAATCAAAAGACATAACTAGGATCTCGTAGTGCCCATAATGGGTTCTAAACGCCGTCTTGGGCACATCCCCAGGCCTAATATTTAACTTATGGTAATCAAACCTTAGATCAATTTTAGAAAAAAACGAATGCACCTTGCAATGGGTAAAAAAGATCATTTATTCGAGGTAAGGGGTACTTATTTCGAATGGTGACCCTATTCAATTGCCGGTAATCTATACACATCATCATACTACCATCATTTTTCTTAACAAATAAAACTGGAGCACCCCACGGGGAAGCACTAGGACGAATGAATCATTTATCAAAAAGTTCTTGGATTTGAGCCTTAAGCTCTCTTAATTCTGCCGGAGCCATGCGATATGGAGGGATGGAAATGGGACGAGTACCAGGTTCTAAATCAATGCAGAAATCTTATCTCTATCCGGAGGCATACTAGACAAATCATTAGGACATACTTTTCTAAATTCTGACACAACAGGAATAAACTCAATAGATGGAGACTCAACCTCAACATCCTGAATATAAGCCAAATAATCCAAACAACCCTGCCCTACCAGTTTCCTAGCCCAAATGGAGGATATGATCTCAGCTTGCTTAGGCTTGTACACCCATTCCCACTCTAACTTTTCCCTTCCCGAAATTTCTAGAGTTACAAACTTAGAATTACAATTAAGCACAACATAATAGGGGGACAACCAAGTCATGCCTAAGATTATATCAAAGTCAGTCATATCCAAAATCACTAAATCAACCCAAGTCTGGAAACCCATAAACAAAATAGGACAAGCACGATAGACATAGGTGACTATGACAGACTTTTTAACTGGGGTAGAAACATGGATGGGGGCATCAAGTATATCACAAATCATAGCAAATTCTGAGGCAAATCGCACGGATACATAAGAATAAGTAGAACCCAGGTCAAATAACACATTAGCCATCCGGTCACAGACAAGAATAGTACATGTGATCATTGTGTCAGACACATCTACCTCGGTCTTGCCATAAAAGGCATAACACTGATCCATGTCATCTTGATGGGCGATTTCCCTGCCTGGCTGCACTGCACCTCTGCCTGCGTTACCATTTCCCCTACCTTCACGGCCTCACTAATTTCCTTCTAGCCCACCTTGTGGACGCCCTCGACCATTATTACAATTTCCTGCGGGTACCATTGCCCTAGACTGCACTTGCGTGGAATCTAACATGCACAGATGGGGACAATCTCTCCTCATGTGCCCAGGTTCTCCACAGTTGTAACATGTACGATCAAAAGATGGTTTGCTGCCCGCTGAAGGTACGACTCCCTGACTATCCTAAATCAAATTCTGAGATGGAGTTTCGGAGTAATTACCTGTAGAAGTAGGTATAACAGACTTAATTGGCTGGGCTGCAAGTGTTAGCCTCCCTGAACCTCTGGAGTAAGATCCCTGAAAGTTGCCTGAATTTTTGGCTTTCTTAGCCAATGCCTTAGCCTGATCGTCTCGCCTCACCCCCTTAACTTTCTTCACAAAGTATGTTACCTCATTGAAGCTTTTTCCTGAAATTCCTCGTAAGCAGCCACATACATACCACCTTGCTCCAAAGGCATGAACTCATCCTTCTTGCAATCCCTCAAGGTTCGAGGCACATACTTTTCCAAGAACAGAGCATGAAACTGGGTCCAAGTGAGTGGGGGTAAATCTGAAGATCTGCATTCAACATAAGCTCTCTATCACTGCTTAGCCTCACCTTTAAGCTAAAAATTCACAAACTCAACTCCATGTTGATGGACAATTCCCAACTTATGAAGCTTCTCATAGCAATCTAGGATAAACTCATATGCATCATCACTCTCGGAACCATGGAATACAGGCGGTTTCAACTTCAAGAACTTAGTCAACATCTCATGCTCATTACTAGTCATAACATGACCCAACAAATGACGGAAAAACGCATCATTACCTATATTTCCACCCACTTTGGGACAGTGATAGCAATAGGGGGATTGGCGGGAGCTTGAGTTGCCTGAACAGAGGGAAGCACTCTAGGACCAACCAATCATTAAAGAACGACATGATCTGTTGAGCTAACACTGAGTCTATGGGAGGAATACATGTAGTCTCAGCCTGCACCTCTTCCTCTTGTCCAACAACTTCATCATTCTCAACCTCTATGTTCTCATCTACCTCTTCATGATGCGCAAAAGGGGACTCATTTCTGAGAGCATCTCCAACCGGTGCTCCATCCCTAGTAGGCGCCACTCTTCCTCGGCCTCTACTCCTAGCTCTTCCTCTACCCCTTCCTCGACCGCGACCTCTCGCTGCAGATTCCTCAGTTGGAGCATTGACGGGAGCTACGGGTCTGACGTCGTTGAACCTACTATTAACCATCTGCGGACAAAAGAGTGAAGAAGGTTAGATACCAATTTGAATCACCAGATACCAATTGGAATCAAGTTATAGCACGAAAGGAGACAAGAGAAACAGAGAGATTTCCTAAAGTTCTATAGCCTCTTGAAAAAAAGAATAGACGTCTCTGTACTGTTCCGCAAAGACTCTACTAGACTCGTTCTGGTACATCGAGATCAACGAACCTAGGCTCTGATACCAATTTTGTCACGACCTTGTCACCCACACTAACCCTCCGGTGGGAGAACCACTAATACTAATTAGCTAAGCTAACCAACGAACCAAACAACTAAGACAATTAAAGATGCAAAAACAGGTTTAAATACTAAGGAAAAGATAGGGAGTTCCTATAAACTCGAACAAAAGTCTAACAACCAAACTAACATTGCGGAAATAACGTCTAGAACACGAAAGTCAATATACCAAAACATCTAAAGTTCAACCATAAGTCTAAACAAAAAGGGTGCAATCCCAAAATAAACATATGACTAACTAAAGTACTAGTCTAAGTCTGAAATGTGGACGTAGACAGAAAAGAGAATTCATGGCAACCCAGAAGAACTGGCTCACCCTTGAATTCGAACGATCACTAATCTTCTAAGCGGGCATGTCAATAGCAGCCGGAAGATGCCCTGTACTCAACAAAGAAAGAGCAAGTGCAGCTGGTAGGATCACGCGGCTATCCCAATAAGTGCAACATACATAAGTCATTACAACACAATAATAACATGCATACACCGAACATATACAACATCAATATCATTTACGAACAACGAATAATTTCACAATTCTTAAATATCACAGTTATGTCAAATCAATGGTCCTCTCATGGAACCCACACCCAAACTGTTAGCGTACCGATACATGGTACCCAATCCAATATTTATGCCGGAACGTGGCAACCGATCTCATGTTTACGTCGGAACATGAAAACCGATCCAAGTTAGTATGTCGGAACGCAATATCCGATCCATTCAACAAGCCACAATCACAATCACAAAGTACATTCTCATAATCATACAACAAGACATGATTTATGACATTCATCATTCATCTATCCTTATTTACAATTAGTGTGATCAATAATGCAGCATTCACATACATACACGTATTATAATGAAGCAAAAACAAACATGCATCACACCACATGAAATCACAACCATCACTTACCTCAAACAAATCTTGAATCCCTTAGAAACTTGATTCTTCCCTTTCCGAATTTGTTCCGCTTGTTCTTGGTCTACCAACAATTAATATAACACGGGAATCAATAAATAATAACTAATTACCCGAATTACCAACAATCCTATCAACCCTAGATTAAACCCATGATCCCAATATCCAAATTATGGATTTTTCCACCATAATTTCCAAATCAAAACCCTCCCACATCGATAATTATACATTAGATTACGTTTTACGGATCGAAAATGAATTCAAGAAGTTAAAACCTTACCTTTAACCTTAAGAATGGTGAAAAATCGTCAAGAAAGCACCTGGGGTCGTCTCCTAACTCTCAAAGTCGAAAAGTGTAAAATAAAACGTTTTTGAGGTTTATTTCCAATTTAATTTGCGACTGTCCCGCCACAACGATACTCACCCTGCTGCAGCGGCCCCGCCCTGGCGGAAAAATCCCGCCTCAGTGGCTTGCACGGAACCAGTGAGCAAATTTAATAATTCCAATACCCCTATTTCACAACACACCTTCGACCAACGACACTCAGAAACTACCCATTAACGCCAAGATCAATTTCGGGAGTTCTGTTCACCCGAATTCAATTTCGTAAAGTCGTACGGGTCCTTTAACGTCTTAGCTATCTACTCGTGTGATCAAAATCAAAATTAAACCACCCAATTGTTACAAGATTTTCCTAGACCTTACTTACTCCGATTTGGTTCAAATCTGAACTAGATTGAGAAATCTCAAGTTACTGCAAAAAAGTTTTTCGGCCCAATTTTATTTCCCTGTTGACTTTTCTATAACGACGAAAATCGTTCGTTACAGTTAGTGGCATATTTCTTGAATTAAAATGATTTGTTGGACTTGATTTTCATAATTCGAGGGTCATTAGTGGTGTATTTCTCGAACTAGGATGATTTGGACTTGATCTTCATAATTCAAAGGTCGTTAGTGGCATATTTCTCGAATTAAGATGATTTGAATTTGATCTCTTGATATAAATTCCATGAGTTTTGCGAAATATTTGAGATGTCTTTATTTCAAGGGAATATAGTACCCTTTATATAAGTATGAACGAGAGTTTAGGGTTGAGTAGCCTCCAAGAATTTTTATTTGAATTGAATATACCTTGTAAAGTCCAACTCGAATTAAACATGTCTTGTAGAGTCCTACAAAATTTCAATGTCTACAATAGTCTTTATGTATCATTTCATAATTTATGTTATATTACTTTAATAAATCAATATTTGGATAAACTATATTATTTATCGTTATTGTATAATAACACATATTAATAATTTAAATAATAATTTTTTTATTTAGAAAGAAGTCGTTTACAAGGTAAATATGATTTAGCATATTAATATGTCCTTTCACGACATAAACTACAATAATATTCAAATAAATATGAAAATTTCACCTCATAAAAGTTACCATTATACTCTATTAGAATATGAGACTTGCACATTTATCTAATATAACATGTTTGGATTGTGATTTGAGCTGTCAGCGCCACTGATATCTGAATTTGTTAAAGGAATATATTTATCAATTTACATTTCTACTGCTTGACACTGATCATTTTCATTATAACTTAATAATTTATAATATTTATTTTATATGATTTCATTATTATTATTTGTTAAATATGTTAATGTCATCATTTATCTCATAATTTATGTTATTTTCTTAAGAAACACCTAGATAGTTGTATTTTGGTTGGACTAAAGAAATATTTGAAGCACAAGTTAATTATATGTTTGTATGAATACTTTACCAGAAAAATCTGAAAATTTGAAAAAATCCGAGGTTTATTAGTTTGGTTTGATTTATAAATTTTAAAATTCGACACAAATAGTTTGGTTTGATATTTGAAAAACCCGAATCAATCCGAAAAAAATTGAGGTTGAAAAATTTAGAAAACCCGAATTTGATTAGTTTGATTTGATTTATAAATTGAAAGCTCGAACAAACCTGGTTATATACACCTGTAAATAAAAGGATACTTATAAAATTAAGTGAATTCTGATTTTTAATGTAATTCAACAGCTTCTTTAGTTATATATATTCAGCTTTCAGAGTCAAAAGGGCAATAAAATTAATCAAATTTTTCAAAAGGACAAAAATGCAAGCCCCAGTCCCTTTCATTTGATGATGTGAACGCAGGGGCGGACCTACAGTGGTTCAAGTGGGTTCATATGAACCCTCTTCGTTGAAAAATAACACTGTATATATATGTATATTTAATCAGTTTTTTAAATTTTATATGTATATATTAAATTTTGAACCCACTAACACAAGTTGAAGCTTAGCCGAGTGGCTGAGGGGGTTCAATTTTCCCAGCCAACCCGGGATCGAATCCCTATAGCCACATTTCAGTTTTAATTCGTTTTTTTTATATATAAAACATTCACACACAATTTTGTCCTAAGTAACTTTTGTCCTTTTAGTTACTTAGGAACTATAAAAAGTAGAACAACTTTTTACTTTTACATTTAAAGTCCAATAGTTAATAACTTTTGTCCTTTTTGTTTTTAGTTTTTTTTTTTAAAAAAAAAAACTCAACCAAAAAGGCACTAATCCCTATTATTTTCAATTCTAAAAATTATTTTATCTTCTTCTTTGTTGAAATCTTCTAGAACCTCTCTTACTTTTCCCCCCAAAATTTTGAGCATATTTTTTTGTTGAAGGAAAAAAACTCTCCCCATCTCTCAAATCTTGCACAAGTATGTTTTTCGCTCTTGATTCTAGTCTTTATATATACATATATGATTATTGTGGTTATTTTTTATTTCTTCAACTAAAAAATCCCTTATCATTCTAAAATCAACAAAAAATTACAAATAATATTAGGTATGTTTCTTTGTATTCAATTCTGAAATTAAGGTTATAATTATTTTGTTTAATATTTTGTTTTTATTTGTTAACTGTTGAATGAAGAGAAATCATTCATAATATTCTTTTATCTTCTTAGTTTATATTGAAGCCTAGTTTTTCGTTCATCTTGTTATTTACCGTCTCATTCATAAGTCAATGTAATTTTTTTTCAAATTTATTAACATTGTTTAGTATAGTCAAATATGTATGTTGTTAGCCTCATAAAAATTACAAATAATATTAGGTATATTTTTATATCTTGAGCCCACTTCGTGAAAATTCTGGGTCCGCCACTGAACGGCGTTAACGGATGAAGGAAGACACATGATATCATGTGCCTAGGCACAAGTCGTATCGTTGTCAAATGAAAGGCATTGGACCCTGCATTTTTGCCTTTTTGATTTCATCTTCAATTTGTTTGTCTTTTTGAAATTTTGATCAATTTTATTATTCTTTTGACACTGAATTCCTATTTTTTGTCTCTCGATTGCATGACCCGAAATTTTATACTCTTTTCTCACTCTATCTCAAAATCTCAATAATATCAGACAGAAGTGTCAAAAGTGTGAAAGCAAATTGAGCGTTGACTCTAGATATAAAATGAATGCACAATATCTCCTTTTATTTTTCTTTTCTTTAATAATTGGCTACAAATATGGTAAAATTCAAAATAGGAACTGAACACAACTCCATCAAAATAATTAGCATTTTTATTTCTAGCATGTGAAGTTTTGGTGTCGTTTGTTATAAAAAAAATTATTTTTCCCATTGTATCATTTATTCGTAGAAAAATTCCGTCTCATCAATAAAGAATATCATGTTTATCCAATTATGCTGGGAGAGTTGCAGTTATTGTTCTTACATCTTTTTATTTATTTTAATTTTATTTAGATTATCTTTAGAAAAAAAATTGAGGAGTTGACCAATATTGGAAAAAAACGTTTATTTTCATTCTTTTATTTATATTTCTATAAGAACTAATTTATACAAAATATCACATAAACAAAATTAAAGATATCTTTTAATAACCGTGCAAAACGCAGACTTACTATATATACATATATATCTTTTTCTTTAAACTTGTGTATAATTTATTTTTATTTGAATATTACCTTTTGTTTCGATAGGTAATTTAATGTTTTTGAAAGTGCAAGTGTCAAGATCCTTATTTGCAAATTAGGGTGAAGTTGATATGTGATTATTCTTTAAAAAGAAAAAAAAGAGTCAAATGTAAGTAGAAACTTGGGGGGAAAGCAAGAATTTTTTTAAAAAAAAATTATAAAAACGATTTCCCAATTCCCTATTGGAATCAAATTCCTGTAAATATTTTTTCCTATTAATTTCGTATTTTAAACTTTCTTATTAACTAAAACCTGGAAAAAACAAATTAGGGAGCCAGAAAAGGAAAAAAGAAACATTATAGGAAACTATTTCTCAATTTCCGTTTGGAATCAAATTCCTATAACTATTTTTTCCTATAAATGCATTAACATTAACAATAATTTCCCATTCTAAACTTTTTTTTTTTTCTCGTAATCTAACAAAAATCAGTCATTTTTATGTCAAGAAACATGTCTCAACATGATCAAGTTCCCTGGTTTTATAATGTTTCTCTCTTGAATCAACGAGAACAACTGCCTCATATTGATTGTAGTTTCTTGCCTCGTTTGTTGGAGGATTCAAATCTTGGTGATATTGTTCATGAAGTTGAAGAAGAAGAAGAAGAATTTATATTTATAGAAGCAGGGGAGAATGTTGAAGTTGAAAATATGGAAACAGCAATGGAGTATGAAGAAGAAGAAGAGGGGGAAGAGGTGGTGGAAGATCAATTTGCTGATGATGAGGAACAAGAAGCATGTGCTATCTGCTTGCTTGAATATAAAGATGAATATACAATTGCCACACTTCAATGTGGCCATAAATTTCATGCTGAATGCATCAACAAGTGGTTGCAGAGGAAAGATACATGTCCTTTTTGTAGAGCTTCAGTTTATCCCACAGCACAAGTGGTTGCAGATAGGGGTGTGCATTCGATTTTTCAGTTTGATTTTACACTATTCGGTTTGAATTTTCGGTTTTTGGTTTTGTAAAAGTGTAACCCAATCCGATCCAAAATAAATTTGGTTTTCCTCTATTCGGTTCGGCTTTTTTCGGTTTGGTTATTTGGTTATGTCAATAATTAATAACATATATAACCAAAGTAATAATATTTAATCCCTTAGATATTCTTTCTAATCTAAATCATAAGTAAAACTCAAAACACAATACTTATAAGTATACCTATTATAGATGTAATTCAAACATAAAATATAAACGTAATGATCATGAAAGGCAACAACCAAAAAGGGACAAAAGTGGTTAACTCCAACTTAATTCTAAACCTAAACATTATATATATATATATATAAAATTCGGTTTTTTCCTGTTTTTCAACTTTTATTTTTAAAAATCCGAAATCAAACCAAAAAACCAAACAAAGTAATTTATTAATCCAAAACCAATCCGAAAAACCAAAAAACCAATCCAAATAAAAATTCGGTTTGATTTGGTTTGGTTATTCGGTTTAATCAGAATAGTGCACACCCCTAGTTGCAGAGGAAAGATACATGTCCTTTTTGTAGAGCTTCAGTTTACCCCACAACACATGAATGCCTACATTAATCTTAATCTTAACAGTTCAATTAGAGTAGTGATTAGTGTTATTATTTTTGTAATGATTCACATTGAAATAACAATTCACTTTTACTCTATTGTATTTAGCCATGCAATCTGTGTTTAATGACACCTATAACACATATAATTGAGTTCTGTGGTACATTTTTTGACCATGAACCTGTTTATTCTATAACATAATTTCATAGCTACTGATGTAAACCAAATCGCCCTTTGAAAAAGAAGGGAAGTACTAAGCCAAGCAGTCAATAAGCTTGTATGTGAAAAATTAACTCAAACAGAGAGAGCGTGCACGCTATTATCTTCTGTAAAACATGAGAAATTGAAAATATTCATCAGTTCACAATTAATCAAACAATCAATTACAAGGCAGGATAAAATGTGTTCATAGTTTAATACATGTAGCGATTCAGAATCTTTTCGAAACAAATATACCCTATATTGGAGGTCCATAAGCCAGCTAATACTATAAATTATTGACCAATGTAAGCAAAATACAGAAACAAGGATAACAAATGCTGTGAAATCATTTGGATATTCAATCTTGGGTGCTGCACTCAATTCAACAATGCCTAGTTATTTTTAAAAAATAGTATCTGTGCTAGAAAGCCATAGAGAGGAAATGAATCAATATTACCAGAATTTATCAGTCCTTGCCGTTTCAAGTGTGCACAATCCGGACATGAAGTGTGCCTCTTTTATGCATTTTGTATAGTCACAAGTTTTTCCTTGTTTCTGCATTTTGTATGTCATGCTACTTTCCGGGAGTTTCATTGGGCGCTTCTTCACTTTTGTATCTTTCAAACCTGTTTTTGAAAATGCTTTTCTTGAGACGAAGGTCTATCAGGAATGGCCTCTCTACCTCGCACTAGGTGGCGGTAAGGTCTTCTCTTACTTAGATGTGGAGAACTAAGTAAGCAAGACTTCCTAACCTGCTTTTCTTTTCTTAAAAAATTGCGAATTACACCAAATTTTGCCTTCAACCAAGCCTTCTCCGCACCTTGCTTTGGATTCATTGATTCCCTTTCTTTGAAGGACGGCAGCTGATTTGCCACATCTAACCTCTTTCGTTGAGACGTTGGTCCCTGTTCTCGATTCAGCTTCAACTACGGAGGATTGGTCTTGCGTTCACTCTACCCTCCTCAGACCTCACTTGTGGGATCACACTAGGTATAATATTGTTGTTGTGATAATGTAACCAATATGTTTCAGTTCTTTCACAAAGAACTCCATATTAGTGTATATCTCTCCTATCCGGATGTTGCAGGCCTCCAGAAGCAAACTCATGCACCAAAACCCCAACGGCTCAATCCAGGCTGCTTTGTAACACCAATCCCTCTCATTTGCTTCCTAAGATGACCCATTTCATTGGGCTGAGCAGTATACATTTCACATGAGTACACATCCTCATGACTTTTCTGGATCAAACTCCTTCAATCAAGATCTGTCCAACTCAATGCAGGCTGCTTTGTAACACCAAGCCCTCTCATTTGCTTCCTAAGATGACCTATTTCATCGCAGCTATGGGCTGAGCAGTATACATTTCACATGAGTACATATCCTCATGACTTTTCTGGATCAAACTCCTTCAACCAAGATCTGTCCAACTCAATCCAGGCTGCTTTGTAACACCAAGCCCTCTCATTTGCTTCCTAAGATGACCTGCTTCATTGAAGCTATGGTTTGAGCAGTATACATTAGACATGAGTACATATCCTAATGAATTTTCTGGATCTAACTCCTTCAGCTGAGATGCAGCTATTTGGGCGAGCCCAGATTCACGATGTTTGCGGCATGCTCCAAGAAATGCACTCCAGACCACATAATCTGGTTGCATGGGCATTTCTTTTATTATTTTCTCCGCCTGAAAAATATGACCTGCTCGGCCAACAATATCAACTATACATGCATAATGCTCAAGTTGAGGAACAATACCGTGTTTTGCAAACATAGCATCAAAAATTTGAATCCCTTCTTGCACCATTCCAGCATGGCTGCAAGCTGAAAGCAGAGCAACAAAAGTGGCTGCATCAGGTTTCACATCCATTTTACCGTAAAGTCCCAATGCTTCATTTGCTTTGCCATGCAATGCATAAGCCTTCAACATGGAATTCCATGTCACTATATCTCTGTACCTCATCTCCTCAAAAACCTGACTGGCCCGAGATATTGAGCCACACCTTGCATATGCATGAATTAATGCATTTCCAAGCACTAGAGCATCCACAAAACCAGATTTAATCACTTTACAGTGCACCATCAAGGCATTTCTATCTGTCAAGAGTCCCGCACAAGCTTTCAGTGCAATAGAAAAAGCATAACTATCTAAACTTAACCCCTCTCGGAGCAACTGACCAAAAAGGAGAATAGCTTTCTCAGGATCCCTTTCCGAAAACGCCACAATTATTTCAGTCCACAACATGAGATCTTGACATCCATTTGTTTCCAAAAACAATTTGTAACAATCACTAACCTCTCCCTGGAGAATCGAATAAGCTTTCACCAAAGCAGTCACAATCCCAACATCTAGTATAAGCCCGGTTTTCACACTAACACAATGCAATTGAAAGCAACTTCGAAGACCCCAGGAAAAATCAATTTCATCCTGTCCTAATAGAGAAGAAAGTACACTAACAAGAGTAGCTCGATCAAACCCCAAACAACTATCACGATGCATCAAGGAGAAAAATCTCATAGCCTTATCACCTTGTCCACATATTTGAAACAACGCTATCATTGTATTCCATGAAACAATATTCCGAAACTCCATATCATTAAAAACCTTCCAAGCCTCCGTACTTCCACTATTCCTCGAGTACATTGCAATCAAAGCATTACACACATAAACACACGTATCAAAACCTGTTTTCATTACAAGCGCGTGTACTTGCCTACCACGCGATGTACTGGTATCACAAACAGATAGAACACTAGCATAAGCAAAATCATTAGGGGTATAATGAGTTAACATTTTGGTAAATAAGCGAAAACATTGATCAGTGTTTCCATATTGAGCGTAGGCAGAAATAAGACAAGTCCAGGAAACAATGTTTCTGTGGAGCATTTGATCAAACAGGTGGTGTGCATATTCTAGATCACCACATTTAGCGTACATGTTAAGGAGATGATTGATGGTGTAGAGTTGTTGTTGATGTGGTGGAATTTGATGATGGGAAAGTGTGTAGTGGTGGTGGAGTTTTTGGCCAATGTCGAGACGATGAAGGCGGGCGCAGGCGTGGAAGAGTGTGGCGTATGTTTGTGAAGAATGTGGATTGTTATTTGTATTTGAGAAATGAGAAAGGATGAGTTGTTGTAGGTGGTGGTGTGTGGGTTGCACCTGCAGCTTTTGGAGGGAGGAATTCAATTCATAAATGGCGGGAGTTGTGAATAATCGAAGGAAGGAGGAGTCGATAGTTGTGATTCGTTTAAGACGTAGCATTATTACTTCGGAACGCAATGTGAAAAATGGATGAAACTGCAAGGGAGAATTTACAGGTAAAATATGGAAGCCAGAAAAATGGTATATTATGAATTTAATTGAGCTGCACCAAAGTTGACTCAAACACTATCATCATCAAATATAACAACAAAAAAGAAGGAAACCTAGAGACTCTATTGAGCCATTTGCTCTTACATTTTCATATTTTCGTAAGCACAACCTATGAATCACCAGGAAACTCTTTGATTCTATAGGGAATGGGGGCACATAACCATGTATGCAAGAACAAGTAAGTGATTGCAACATAAAAAAAGCTATGCAAATAGTGCAAAATAAAAGAAAGATGAAGCTTGCTAAATTTTGACGTCAACTTCGAGGACGTTTATAGTTTAAAGATGTGTCATAAAGTTTGGATATGGTTTGAGGATGTTTTTATTCAAAAATCCAATAGACTAATAATTGAGTTAATTTTAATTGGTAAAATGATCGAATGAATATTCTTCCAAATTTTTCCTTCTAAATAAAATTTAAAAATCTTAACCCAATTCTATCAACTATTAATGCAAGTCAATTTGGTTTTAAATTATACCTATTTTATCAATAATATTGCTCTACACAATACTAGTTGACGGATCTAAAAAGATTTAAAATATGTAAGGAGCATTATATCTTACTTGCTTCACATTCTATTATTTTGTTGGTAAAGTAAAACTGTGTTACTCTTTGCCGAGAGATCTAATTTCAACAGATTTGGTATAGTAGATATGTTGCTACTTTTGTGTTAGTGTTGTGAAAATGACCTTTGATGACAAGGACATATCCCACACATCATGCAATTTGCAAAAAGGAGAGATAAATTATATTAGACAAGTCTCATACGATAAGCTCAATCGAGAAAACATAAAAGAGATTTTGAATCTAAAAGTCTTTTATTAAAAAGATCACCTGCTCAATCAACTCAATCATCATAATATCACTGTGTATTGTGAGCACTCCATAATGTCCTCAATGCTATTGTCTACATTCAATGTATCTAAAAAAAAGTTGGTGGATCTATCCACATGCCTTACTTCTCATGTTGGTGGATTTGTCCACATAAACTACTCATGAATTGTTCTTATTCTTCGTAATTTTCCTATTCAAAATATAAGTTAATTTTATTTAATAAGCACGATAACTAAAATGAATCGAAGGAAGTAGTTAATAATAGTCTTGTAAATCAAAATTGATAGTATTGCTTTAATATGTCTTTATAGATTTTTCATGCTTCTCGATAGGGGTGTCAAAAATGAGCCCAAACTTAATAACCCGTCCAACCCGCCCATACTTTTATGGGTTGGGTTCAGCATAATTTAGATTTGGGTCAGTTTTCAACCCAATCCAATAAACTCGTTTTAAATTAATTCTGAGTTGATCACAATACATTCTCCACTTCAACCTGCTTCCTTAAACCTATATTCTAAAGTTAACCCACTGCTCTTACTTCTTCACAGAAAGATTACAACAAATTTTACGGGGCTTTGAATTAAAGGTGACATTAATGTGTCAAAATAAAGGTTAATTATTGAGTGTAGGTGACAATTATGTGATTAATGATTAAGGATTGTGGAGTTGCCCTCAAGTTTATAAGTTGACAGTTTGGTCCATTGAATTAAATGAGGGGTAAAAGGGTAAATGACTAAAACCTAATTTAACCAATTTTGGTGGGAACCAAAATTGGAGGGAAGCCACCAGTTGTACCAAAAGGGGGGAAATAAAACATTTTCCCCCTCGCCTCCCCCCGTATTCTATTCCTCTTCTGCTTTGTTCTTGCTTTCTTCTTGCTTGGTTGCTTGCCTTTCTTTTCTTCTTCCCGCGTTCTCTTCATCTTCTTCTTTTCGTACAGTGTTGGTCTTGGTTGCTAGTCCTAGAGTTTTTTTCTTCTTCTTTTCATCTTCTTGAATCAGATTTAGCTAATCTAATCAGTGGACCGGATTTCGTTCTGTATCAATTGGAATTACTTCATAAGTGATGGGTTGACACACCATTGTTTTGGTAAGTAAAATTAACAGTTCTTTGAAATCATTCATCATCATATGGGTAGCCGCAATTTTTTCAATAATTTGCATTCGCGTTTCCAACAGATGATTATATATGTTGCAACATATGACTTATATATGTTGTGATTTATGTTTCGCAACATAATAGTTATATGTAGCAACATATGACTAACATTTCGCATCAGGATAGCCATATGCTGCTACATATAACTTACACATGTTGCCACATGTGATTTATTTGTCACAACATATCAGTTATATGTAGCAACATATGACTTACATGTCACCACATAATAGTCATATGTTGCAACATATGACTTACACATTTCTTCATTAGTACTAATTATTTTTTTAATTAATTTCTTCAGGTACAATAAATAGAGGGATTATTTGTAGGGATTGATTGTCGTGGTGAATGGGTCGAGAAGAAAAATCGATACATTTGGCGTTCAAGGATGGTTAGAAAAGGGGAGGGTCGGTAGGGATGACTGTCGAAAAAAATATTTTGTATGATGATTTTGTTGAATTTAGTCATGCAAAAATGTGGATACAATTGTCAACTGAAAGATCTTGTCATAGTTACATTTCCCATTTTTTCATAATGAGAAGGTCTTACCTTTTAAAATAACTGATCAGCCTAGTTCAGAGGCGTATTCAGGATTTTGAGATGATGGGTGCACTGTTATATAAAGGTTGATCTATGATATAAATTTGATCGGTTCGACATTTAGGTTTTTACTATTGAAAACCGTTAAAATTTTAAAATTATAGGTCTAAAATTAATTCTTATATACCAATTACCACTTAGAGAAGTGTTATCTAATTTTAGAAAGAAAAATAAAACAAGATAAATATAAAATTCAACTTTCTAACCTCGCGGAGAGAGGTGCACCCAGTCATAATTGCATTATCTGATACTTGAAGTGTGGGTTCACGCATTTATATTTCAATATTTTTTAAAATTATAACACTACTATATATGATCTTGGGAGGGGACCATGGGTTCACGTGAACCCGGTGACCCCCCCTAGATACGCCTCTGGCCTAGTTTGCTTGTTTATTTGGGAGGAGGAGAGAGACCGCCCATATTAAGAGTCTATGTGGATGAAAATCCTAACGAGGAGATCATAATCTAGAAGAAGACCAACAAGATATGTTAAATGATGAATTTGATGTTGTGGACATGAATAATCACGATGCTGAAATTGGAAAAGATGAAGTGCCGGACTTTGAGAGCAACGATCCTCCTACACCTATTGTTGGCAGTAACATTCCATGTTCTTCTCAATCATCACGTGTGAATAATGTTCGAGATGATGAAACCGGTTTTTATAAGGGAATGACATTCAAGAACAAGGAAGAACTTGCAAATTCATTGAAAATTGCTTTCTTGAAAAAAGATTTTAGACTAAAAAAGGTGATCAATTCTCGTAATGTGTTTTCTTTTAAATGTTCATATGCGGAGTGCAATTGGTGGCTGAGGGCTGTGAAATTTACAAGTAGCGACAGATTTGTCATCAGAATCTATGAAAAGTACCATACGTGTGGTTCAGAGCATTTTACAAGCCATAATCCCTATGCCACGACAAAAGTCATAGGTAAGTACTTTGAAAATAGGTTTCCCAATGGTAAATGCCCATCCACAAGAGACATGTCAAATCAACTTCACACAGAATTGGGTTGTAAGGTAATTTATTGGAAGATTTATAAGGGCATGGAGCATGCTAAGTCTAATGTTAGGGGAACACATAAGCACGGATATGCAGTGCTTAATGCGCACCATTTTATACTTGAAGTAGCAAATCCAAGAAGTAAGACGGCATTGTCGCTCAATGAAAATGGGATGTTCAAATAATTGATCGTCTTAACTTTTGGAGGAAAAAAATAATTGATCGTCTTAACTTTTGGAGTAATGTGTCAAAAATGATAGTTAGGGGACTAATTGACCAATTTTGTGAAACAGTAGGAAAGCTTCAAATAAATAAATACAGGCGAGTCAGCCATCATCGGAAGAAGCAGATGTCAGTAATGGAGGAATCAAACCCCAAGTCCACCTTATCGCCACCTAATTCCTACACTTCCGTCGTTCTTGGAGGTACTTTTGATCGTTTACATGAAGGTCACCGACTTTTTCTTAAGGTTTTTCCGATACCCTTTTCCCCTTCAATAATCTCATTCATCAAAAGGAACAATCTTTATTACTAATAAGTGATGTTTTTTTTTTTCTGGCAGTCGGCTGCTGAATTGGCGAAGAATCGAATTGTTGTTGGTGTTTGCGATGGTCCAATGTTGACTAAGAAACAGGTAATTCTCATGTTTTATATTCTATGTTTATTAGTTTGTTTCTTGTTGTTTTGCTATTACGTTGTTGATGAGCCCTTTTATTGAAATTGAAATGTGGAAGCTTTGAAATTGCTAAGTCCCGAGTTGCCAAAGATCAGGAAGCTCTTTGTTACAAAGAAGCTACAAAAAATCAGAGGAGAATACAACTTCTACAAATAGGGTGCCTGTTGGAGGCTACTTAGATTTGAGTAGCAAAAAGGGGGCTGAGATGCAGAAGAGAATGAAAAGTGGTATCTTTTATTTACGGTGTGTTCCTTTCGAGGGAAAATGTTTTCTAGGAAAATAAGTGGTTTTCTTAATTATTTTCTTGTATTCGGTAAGTAAGTTAAAATTATTATTCTAAAAGTATTTGTACATAATATGGGCAAACAATATGGGAGGTGGGTAGTGGGGCAGTGGGGATAGGGCTAAGGGGTGGGTGAAGATAAGGTAAGTTGGAGGGTGTGGAGTCCTCTAATCAATGTGGAATGCTACTTGCACAACTTGTTTTCCTTACTTTCATTAGGCAAGTCATTTCGCTCATTTTTAAGGAGCTTGTTTTCCTAGAAAAAACTTTTGAACAATCGAACATGAGAAAATCAGTAAACATTTTTAGAAAAATATTTCCCCCCACACCTAACACACCCTTATTCCTTGCTTTTTTCGTCTTTTGCAAAGGTAACATGTATAGCCTAGAATCTTTTAAAGAAAATTGGAGAGTGGTCTTTTATGTGTGGTTCCTGGAAAATTTCGCAAATCGATTGGGAATTTTGGATAGAGCATGATGTAAGTAAGATATATGAAAAGAGATTACTTGGCTATTTGGGAATCTAAAGAAGATTGGAGATTCTTCATTTCGAAAATCTTCAACTTGAAAATATGATTTAAAATAGATAAGAATAGTCGGCTCATGTCCTGATGTCCGTCTTTGGAGGTTCCTTCAGCCTTTTTTTTGTTGTTTATATTTTCCGGATTTTTAAATTTCAATTTTTCATGGTCAGTGCAATGCATACTATGTATATACAAGGAAAATTTCCATAAATAAAGTAAGATAAGTTCGTGATGACTTCTGAGTTCTAACAAGTGATAATAATACAAAAAGTTGTAATGAGCTATTGAGGCAACTGTTGCACCTTCTCTTATGAGGTTTCACATGCTATGTCAGGATAGCGACATATATGTTAATCATGTGTAACTCAATATGCTCATTCTCATCAGCTCTATTTTCTTGATGCCTTTTAATTTCCCACAGTAAACTGTGGTGTAACTAGACTTGGCATTACTTCAACTGTGAATGCTATATGTTTCCAGTTTATCACATTTTGATCTCGTAGTCCATTGTGTTAGTTGAAGATCTATTGCATATCAAGCCAAGTTGTCTTTCTCTTTTTCTCTTTGGAATTTTGTAGTCCTTGAATTGTTTTCTTGTTGTTGTGAAACGAGTATCATCTCCCTCCTCCTTCAGTCTTTTGGTGAACCCCATTTCAGTTCTGAGCATTCTTCTTATGTATTTAGACTTTTGCCAGTTATTTTGGGTATAGCAGGGGCCTTGTACCAGATGAAACTTCTTATCAACTTTTGATACTTTTGAAGTAAATACGAAAAGATGCTACTGGCTGCAGTACCAAGTTATCCTCTGATAAATACAAAAAGATGCTACTGGCTGCAGTACCAAGTCACCCTCTTGATACCATCTTCTATTTTCTTAAATGATATTGCTGAGAAGTTTGTTATTTACACGCCTTTACAGGATACACTCTACGGAACTTCTCTCTGTGCTCTCACATTTTGCTTGTGTCCTTTGGCCCAAGGTTACTGTCAGCCAAACATTTCTTTCTACCTTATCTTTTATCTTAATAGGATCTGCAAATAAATTATCTAAACAGTTAATATTGTATCCTTGGAAGTGGAGTAAATAAATTCCTAGGCCTTTAAAAGCTTGTTCATAATCATTTCTCTGGACATTTGATGAACCAAGGTGTTAAATCTCGTACTTGATTTTTCCGATAAGGATGATTTTTGAGTTTGAAGTACTATATTATCTTATGTTTTCAGATGAGTCCAATCCTCTTACTCTATCAATGTTAAGTTTCGATGTTCAACTCTATTTGTAACTTTTTGTTCTCTTCCTTCTATCTTATCTTTTTATGCAGTGCTTACGTCTTTGTCTTCCTTTGGCAGTATGCTGATCTGATAGAGCCAATTGAGCTGAGAATGAAACATGTTGAAGATTACATCAAGGTACTTTTAAGCTCAAAATTTTATGTTCATGTATTCTTCTATCAACTGGTTTGGCAAGTATAATTTGATTTGAATATCATAGGAAGAGCCTTCTTACTGGTCCAGCTGAGATGGTGGGTTTGAATGGAGTATGTCCAATCTTTTTCTGTTTCCATGTGAATCTTGCCTATAGCAACAAATGTTTTCCTCTTTCTAAAAGGCTTTGGTTTAGAAAAGTATGCAGTAGCTGATGCTTTTTACTGTCAGTAGCATACTAGAGTTTGATTCAGAAGCAAATAAGTGCACCATCAAACCCACATCACATCGTCCAGCATGCAGAATGCTTTTCCTACTTGTATTGTGATGACAATGACATGTTCCTTGCTGCAAACCGTACATTCAGTCTATAAAACCTGAGCTGATAGTGGAAGTAGAACCAATAGTGGATCCCTATGGTCCGTCAATCGTCGATGAGAATTTGGAGGCCATTGTTGTCAGGTGCGTAAAGAAATCATTACACCTCTGCTTCTATTGATTTAGATCTCTTTCTCCTTTTTCCCACTAAGGTTTAGACATCATTCTCTTATACCCAGAGGCTACTATGGGATGTTGAAAGAATTTTACCTAGGCATCTCATCACCAAGTTCTTTCTACAAACTATTGATTTATGTGAATTGCTTTAGAGTTTCCTTGCAGCAATATGAAACTTAAGTTTTGAAATCTTGAATCTTAAGAACCAAGCTCTAGCAGTACTCATTTCATCATTACCAAATTTTAGTAAAGCATAATTTGACGGTGATAGCAAGCTGTAATTTCTCAAAAAGACTTTAGTGGGAGTTTTTTTTTTTTTGAAATGGAAAGTGTATTACTTCAGTGGTAGTTTAAGGTTTCTAATTAAAGATCTTGTGTGATAGCAAGGAGACATTGCCTGGTGGACTGTCTGTCAATAGGAAGAGGGCTGAAAAAGGACTCTCGCAGCTAAAGGTCCGACTCATGCCTCCTAAGAGCAGTGTCCTTTGGGCTGCTGTTTTCAGCTTTCTTATCATCTATTTTGTTTCGTCAACTATGAAATTGCATGTCGAAAATGTTGTGCAGATCGAAGTTGTAGATCTTGTTTCTGAAGAATCAAGTGGAGACAAACTGAGTTCTACTGCTTTGAGAAAACTTGAAGCTGAAAAGCTCAGGGACCAAAAACTTGAAGCTGAGAAGCACAGGGACCGAAAACTTGAAGCTGAGAAGCTCAGGGACCAAAAACTTGAAGCTGAGAAGCTCAGGGACCATAATCCCGAAAGTCAGATTTAAAACTTAATTATTGTCTATACTCGTTCAAAGGAGTTTCACTTTGTTTTATTTCAATTTGCTTTGTTAGGATTCACAAGGAGACACTGTAGTCATCATAGATGTGAAATTGTCTTGTAAAACAATAATCTCTTGAGAATCATACTGGAGTTGTTTTCACAGTTACTTGTAAATCTATAAAATGTGTTTAATTGATCCATGCCTACTCCTTGTTTTCTTTCCACTCTTTTTCCTGCTGTACCCCGAGAGCTTGTTAGAAATGTTGGAACAGAAAATTCCTAATGCCTAGTTCTTATACCGTACGAGAAAATATTTCATTGATCATTATCTTAAGTGATGTTAGAAATCTGAATATTGTAGTTTCTTTTCCATGTATGCTTTTAGATGTTTGTTGAAGCGAATACTACAATAAGACTACCAAGTTTCCAGGAGACGATATAAAGCAATTTTACTCGATCATGCCAGTTCAAGAATAGATGATAGAAGAAAACAACCCGTTAAATTACTTGACTGAAGCTCCCTTCATTGTTTAGGACATTCCCTAAACAAGTCTTAAATGTTTATGGTCCTCAGAGTTGCCTCTCTCATTTGTAGCATTACGAGGAATAAAAGTGAATTAATTGTAAACGTCTGCAGATTAAAGATCGCGTTGTAAAATTAGCATTGTGGAAGATCCTTTGGTGGAGGGAGAACATTGTGATCTGATCCTGGTCCATCTTCCACCACAAATGCTGTTTTAAGTCCCCAGCCAGTGTGCAACTCCAAATGACAGTGGAAAAACCAAACCCCTTCATAGAAAGAAAATTGCAACTACATGTCAAAAGGGAGTATGAAAGTTGTAACAACCTTAAACTTAGTAGAAAACTAGGTACCTGGATTATCAGCTCTGAACCGGATAGCAGTCCAACCACCAGTAGGAACACCGACTGTGTTTCTTTCAGGAGGATCGATCAAGTTGTATTTTGCAGGATCTTTCTTTGGGTCAAAGTTTCCAATGCCAGTTCCAACGACAAAGAAGTTGTAACCGTGGAGATGGAAAGGATGTGATTCTACTGTCAACAAGTTGGTGTCTTGGATTACTAACTCTACTGTAGAATTGAAGGCAATTTTACTTAGTCTTGTGCCTTGAGTTGTCCTGAGGTTTGCTGTAAGAGGAGCCCCTGTGTAATTGAAAGCAGTAGGAGGTTTGTCGGGGAAATCTGTAGTGTACACACCCTTAATGTTGAAGTAATGAGCTTGAAGAAGTGCAGTTTGTGGCATGACAAATGATATGTTGTTTAGAGAAGCTGAGAACCGAGTTCCATTTATACAAGTGGGACAAGCATTGATTCCTAGACTGATGGTGTAGAAGAGGTTTCGATCAACTTTTAGTGGAACATTTGCTGGATATTTAGGTGAATTTAGGCTCCTGAGCTTCTTGTCATAGCTCAATGCAAATTCTGTGTCATTAGGAGCAGGCAAGTTAGGAAGTTTAGGGATAACAGTTTCTGGGATGCCCTTGTACTGGAATATAGCAGTTGCAGTCTTGTTGTCTACTGGGACCGGAGCGTCCATGAAAGGCCTGGCAGCCATGAAGTATCTTCCGGGGATTTGGTTGGCGTGAACCAAAACGTTTGTTGTCTGTCCTGGTGCTATCAGAATGGTTTCTGTGGAAAATGGTTTTGTGTAAACTGCATCAATTTCCACCACAGTTAAAGTATGATTTGCAACGGTGAAAAAGAGCTCGTCATTGAGTGCAGCATTGACAATTCTTAACAGGTAAGTCTTCCCTTTTTCTACTTCCATAGCAAAGGTATCTGCCAAAGAAAGTTGAAACTTCAAGTCACTACCTGGTGCATCGCGCATATAGTATGATATCAAATTGATAAGCTGAAGCAATATCAATCTCTTACATTTTTCGGAACATGGAAAAAGTGGCCCTGGCTTTCCATTGATTGTATGAGCATCAGACATATTAGGAGGTATACCTAGTGCATTCCCTTGGTTCTCCACTTGTTCAACATCTGCATTCCACCATTCTCCTGCATCATAATGAACATAAGTATTACCATCTTGATTCATGATTTGGCAGAGGAAATCTTCATAATAAAGTACATTTCAATGCTTGAAATTTTCTGTATATATTTACGAGTACTAAAACTGACCTAGTACAATTACTTCTTCCCTATCAGGTTGAGGGAAAGGAAAGGGGGTTCCTTGCGATGGAAGTATCACAATGGCGCCATATACAGTTGCCCTTAGCCAAAGAATATGTGCATGCCACCACAAGGTACCTCTTTGTCCTGTTACATTAAAGTCATAGACATAGCTATTTCCTGTCTTGATAGGGCATTGAGTTATATAAGCCGGTCCATCTGCCCAACCATTACGATATTGTTTCAATCCATGCCTGCAATGGTTAACATGTATATACATTTGCTTGAGAACCTGAAATTAAACAGATTTTGAAGAGTTTTAAGTTCTCACCAGTGGATGGACATGTTATATTGAGCATGGTTAGTCACATTGATTTGAACTCTATCTCCTTCTCTAGCGTAAATTGTAGGCCCTGGAAATCTCCCGTTAACTGTGACCATTGGCTTTGCATGGCACAATCTGCTCACATTTGCCACTTGAATCTACAAAACACAAAAACTTGTACATGATGAATAAAGCCTGAGACAAATACATTAGCTATGAATCAAGGAAAACAGGAACTAGCTAGGCACTAATGTCGAATTGGTATTTCTTTATGGCAGCCTCAGCAGGTTGACAACTAAACCAAAGAAATCCATAGACAAGGAAGACTAAAAGTTTAACGAAGGTTGTCTGGTTAGCCGCCATTGAGTTGAAACTCTGAAACAACTGTTTGAAAATGGATAAGACATTGATGAATGTATGGCCTATTTATAGAAGTGAAAGTTAATGTTCAGTTTTGTTGAAGGCAGGGTAGGTTGTAACAGAGATTTGGTAGAAAAAGGATTTCAATGGGCAAAACTTGTAAGCAAAATACTGATACTGAAAGAGACATTTTATAAGACCAACCAAATTGATCTACCAGATAGAGCATGGACTTTCCATTTGAGGTAAAGAAGTAATGTTAATTAGTTAGCTTGTATGGTCCTATTGCCAAGAGATGCATGTTAACACTAGCATGTAAAGAGAACAAAGCCTTTTAAGGAACATTTGTCAAAAAAGGTGACTTTCGCGGTCGCCCTCCCTGAACCAACTATATATCTAAAGTAAAGGTTTTACTTTATGCAAATATTAACATTTTCTTTATCACCTTTGCACTTAAGCATGCTACTATCATGAATCTTTGGATCCTTTAACAGATCATATTCTGTTAAGGAGTCGTTTGGTTCATGTATTAGTTATGTTTTATGCGATAAATAATAGCATGAGATCATATTGTGTGCTAAGTACTGTTTTTCTTATACGAACTAACCAAACATTGTATATTTTATGTTGGAATTATTTTTTATTAATACGGTAAATCAAACCACACTTTAGAGTACACCAAGTTATGCAAGAGATGGATTTACTTGTAAGATTTAGTTGCTTTTCTCCTCTTTCATAGTTTTTTTTTGGCTTAGAGAAGCCTTAGATTTCACTTATTAATATTTATTTGTTAGGGTATTCCTTTCAGTGAACAACCGTACACAAAAGGAGGGAATAATAATTTATTAAGTTATAGTTATATAAACATTACAAATTTCACGTCTTTAAAGTTATTTTCAACTATCTTATCCTCCATCAAATCGTATTAATCTACTATTAGCGAGTGATAAAAAACAAGTTGATGAGATTAGAATAGTTTTTACTTTTGGTATTAACTATTAACTATAAGAAAGACAGAGGACACAATTGATAAAATTATTTTGGTTTAATAATTTTTTTCTTAAAAAAAACTATATATTGTTTTAATTATATGCATTCAAAACCACTCATTTTTCCTTTCTAAAGAAATGAAAGTATAGAGTCCTCAAGGCACGGCGCTTATCGCGGATAGTTTCGTTGGCCGAATATTGGTTTTTAAATTTACTAATCCGCTAGTTAACCTATAAGATATTGGTTGGTTCGATATTGGATTAGCACTTGTGTGCCAGTTAATGGATGGTGTATCGGCTAACTTTTACCTTTTTTTCCTCCACGAGCGCACCTTTAAAAAATGACTTCTTTTTCCTATTTTAAATGCAGTTAAATTATAAAATTCTTCTATATTACAAAAAATTAATAGTAATGTAATAGTTAATAACAAAAAAGTAAATAGNAGTGGATGGTGTATCGGCTAACTTCTACCTTTTTTTCCTCCATGAACGCACCTTAAAAAATGACTTCTTTTTCCTATTTTAAATGCAGTTAAATTATAAAATTCTTCTATATTACAAAAAAATAATAGTAATGTAATAGTTAATAACAGAAAAGTAAATAGGTTTTCAAGCTTTTGACTTTACGACCTTAGAACTACAAATATATAATAATATATTATGGAAAAATATTAAATGATGCTAATTCACCTAATTTAAAAGTGTGAGTATACTAACTTCTAACGGGTTAATGGTTTATCCAATAAGGAAAACACACTAATAAACCGTTAATTATAAAATTCTAATCTATATCAACCGTTTATTTGATTATCCAATACCAATAAGTCAATAAGCTAATGCTACAATTAATTTATTGATTACGGTTCGATTTTGAATACTCAATCCTCAAGCTCCTTTACAAGTCTCCACTTGGATAACCATTCTTTGTTGTACTAGTTCCTCCTTTATTTCTCTGACCCAAAAAAAGAAAGAAAAAAAATAATATTAGGGGGGTAATTTTCATACGTGAACCAGAAATTAATTATTCAACAAAAGTAGGCATTATCTACGTGGAAAAAAGGGATGGAGAAGAGACGGATTTTGTTTGAACTCAAATTTTATGGATCAATTTAGAACGATATAAATGATACTTTTTTGTTCTATTATATATGACTCATTTTGTTTTTTAGTCAATCTAAAAAAAAAGGGCATATTTCTTAATTTAGTAATAATTTAACTTTAACATGTCAATTTTACAAAATAATCTATAACCACATAAATATCTATAATTTATTTGAAACCATAGATTTCAAAATTAATCTTTCTTTCTTAAACTTTATGTAAAGTCAAACTACTAAGTATTCAATTTCTCGGGCTTTTTGAGCACTACATTTTCCACATCCTAATTTATATGAAAAAACAATTTAAATAAAATAGTCTATACAAATATTATCTTACAATATACAATTAAATTTACAACTTACAATTCCACTTGAGCTAAATTTATATGTGAAAAGGTACTCTCACTATTTTAATTTATATAACCGTTTAAATTTTGAGAGTTCAACTTCTTTAATTTTGATTGTAAATTTAAATATATAATCTTTAAATTTTTTAAAATATAATTTACATAATTAAAAATTACATAAAAACTACTCGCAAAAATTAAAAATTTAAAAGACATACAAATAAATCGTTGTTAACTTTTTTTTTGTTTGTTTGATTCTCAAAATATAAACTATATTATATAAAATATAAAGTTGTTCAAACTTGAAAGCAAGTCATGATTTTGCCATGTTACAATACATACTTCGAGGTCTTTTTGAGATATCAAAATCTAATTAAAACTCTTTACACTATAATAGTCAAAGTTAGCATCTTTATTCCTCCTATTTTAAGCCTTATTATAGTCATGAAATGCCTAAAAAAGGAAAAGGATAAAATTCATGAACACCCATTCAAATATGACTGTGCATATTAAAAACACTAGAAAAATAGTTACGATATAAACTAACCTTAGCTTGGTGATTTATAGCAACCAAAAAAACCATTGGAAATATATAATTCTTTTTATTTATTTCAAGTATACAAGAAAAAAAAAACAAAATTTAAATAAACTAGTGGATTAAATTAAAGAGAATAATAATTCCCTCAATAATAATAAATCCAACTTGGTGGGGCGTGCGGCGGTCGGGGGTAGGGCGGTTACATACGTATAGTTAAACTGTATCAATCATCTTAGACCCTTTTCTTCTACATTGGTGGCGGAGGAAGCGGCGTTTACCGGCGGCGATCTCACAAATGGAACAGACATTGGCCGTCTTTCATTGATCTCATTTTTCATATAATTTCTCAGGTTTTCTCCTTCTCCTTCCTATATTTGTACCGGCGTAACACAAAATTATCCACCATTGTAATGAAATTGAAATCGGTAGGGGAATGGATGTTGACGGTTGATTTATTCACTTTCTTGGATTTGGGGTTTTCTATTGTTTTGTTGTTAGGGAAACTGGCATTTTAAATTTTGGAATTGGTGTTGTTGCTAAAACACAAATGTCGAACTGGGATTACTTGATTGATCATCGTTTTTTTTTATTTTTCTTCGCAATACAATCTTGATGTTGATTGTTGAGATGGTTACCTGTTCAATAATTTATTGCAAATCCTTCAACCCCACCCTAATGAGGAGGGGACAGAGATAGATAAGTTTTCGGTTTAATTATTTGTTTAAGATATTTCGGTAATCTTTTTTAATTAACATAGAGGGTTAACCACATTGTTAAGATCTGCTAGTTGAAGACATGGTGTATGTAGTAGGTAACGGTATTAGCTACTGGTGATCATGCTTTCGTAAAAGCGCCTTTGGGTGGTGGTTCCTCTCCTTCTTCTTGAATCTTGAACATAAAATCAATCTTGCTATCAGCTCGACTAAGATTTTTGTATTGAGAAAGTGAAATGAACTTTACTTAAGACGATAAAAATGGGAAATTGTAATTCTTTTCCATAAAAGTTTGCTCGAGATAGACAAGGAAAAGGATAGACTAATCGTTAGGATTAAAGTTGGAGGTTTGAGTACCAAAAGAGCTTAGTGGGAAAGAGTTACTGTTAGGGTTTGGGGAGATGGCTTTTGTCATTTAAAAAGAATATTTAGTTGATGGTTGAAATGCAGTAATTATGCTGCTTTGTTGTTCTTAATCTTTTGCCACTTCATTGAAGGTAAGACTTGGTTGATGCGATCAACAGAAATGTCCTTCAAGAGCATTGTCCGTGAGCTGCGGGAGATGAGAGATGGGATAGGGAATATATCAAGGAGGAGAGTGGAAGGTAGACATTGGCGCAACAGAACCCGGTCTCATATAGCCCCCGATGTGGCCCCTTTTGAACCAAGTGAACAAGGGCAATGGGCAAATTTACCACCAGAGCTACTTTTTGATATAATTAGCAGGGTTAAAGAGAGTGAGACAACTTGGCCTGCTCGTAAAGTGGTTATCTTTTGTGCATCTGTTTGCAAGTCATGGAGAGAAGTTACAAAAGAGATTGTCAGGACTCCTGAGGAATGTGGTAGACTTACCTTTCCCATTTCACTGAAGCAGGTAACTGTTCATACTCTGTTTAGTTATCATTTTATTCCTATCACCAATGTGTCAAATAAATTGAAGAAAGTATTTCTTCTATTTATGCTTTGAACCAGCCTGGTCCCCGTGAATCCCCAATCCATTGCTTTATCAAACGGGACAGTGACAATTCAGTTTATCGCCTCTACTTTGGCTTGACCCCATGTAAGTCACGCTCTTCTTCAAGCCTTTTTCCCCCCTTTTCGACACTGTATTATGAAATTGATTTCCTCTTCGATAATTGTGTGCCTTGTTGCCGGCTTGAAGATGTAACCTACCTTGTGTATTTGATTGATAAATCGATTTTCATCACGTAAATCCCCGAAATTCTACTTTTATGAATTACGTACACGTGGGTTGCTGGGTCTTTAGTGATACTTGTCAAGTTATTGCACTGGAATATAATTACAGAACTTTTAAAACTTCTGCTTAATGTTTGTGGTCTATAATTTTTCATTATAAAAATATTGGCACACATCTGATCTGATTTTTTTAAGGAGATGCACATCTGAAATTCTATTTTGATTGTTAAAGGCATTTTATTGAGTATCCAGCAACAAGAAAGTTCTGTAGAAGTATTTACGGAAAGATCTCCATTGTTACAAGTGTAAAGAACTCAAAACGTCTAATGGCTTTTATTTCATATGCAATAGATGTGGGTACACCAAAAAATAGTAGAGAGATACATCTATACCTAATGCTAATTAATGATTTACTTTTGCTTTCAAATATTCTTTCATTCCTTTCCTTCCAAATTGTCCATCAGACAGCTGATGGGGATTGAGTTGCAAGTTTTCACTTCTGTCTTTCCCAACCATTTAATGCACCAGTACTGTAGCAGTTCCATAGTTGTCTTGAGCATTATCCCATTAACCCCCTAGACATCTGAAGTTTTTACTTCACATGACAGCTGAGGATGAGAGTGATAAACTATTGCTGGCTGCCAGAAGGATCAGGAGGGCAACAAGCACAGATTTTGTAATTTCATTGGTTGCAGATGATTTTTCTCGAGCAAGCAATACATACCTTGGGAAATTGAGGCAAGTCCTCGCAAACTGCTAACTATCTTCTATTAACTTGTGCTTAACCACCCTTTTGAAAGTACCCTTCGAAGTTCTTGTCCTTTCATTTTGTTAATATATTGTTGAAAACAACTTAAGCAGGTCTAACTTTCTTGGGACCAAGTTCACCATATACGATAGCCAACCCCCCAGTGTTGCATCTATTCAAGAACGTAGTCAACGTAGTAGGAGATTCTGCACAAAGCAGGTATCCGTAACAGGAACTGCATGCAACTACAGTATCGCCAACATCTCCTATGAACTCAATGTTCTCCGTACAAGAGGACCTAGGAGAATGCATTGTGTGATGCATTCTATTCCTTTCTCTTCTATCCAAGAAGGAGGCAGTGCTCCAACACCAACATCATTCCCTCGGTCTTTTGGTGAAAAGGCATCTCCTCCATCAGTTTCAGATTCCAAAGAGACAGCTAAAGATGCCAGTTCACCTAGTATTTCAAGTTCAGCAGTGCCATTGCCTCTTCAAGAGTCACTTGTGCTTAAAAACAAGTCCCCTAGATGGCATGAACAACTGCAGTGCTGGTGCCTAAATTTTAGAGGTCGTGTTACTGTGGCTTCTGTAAAAAATTTCCAGCTAGTAGCAACGGTGGCTCCTCCTCACAATATACCTGCCGCGGAACAAGAAAAAGTAATTTTACAGTTTGGAAAAATCGGAAAAGACATATTTACCATGGATTACCGCTATCCTCTTTCTGCCTATCAAGCCTTTGCAATCTGCTTGAGCAGCTTTGACACAAAACCAGTCTGTGAATGATTTTGGAATTAATGTTTTCCAGTTTGTCATATTTGTAAATTAGGATTTTCGTAGTGCAACGTGCAGCTTCTCTAACAGTAGCTGTGTAGATAGCAGCACCTGTATCAACATGTATTGTACTATTGTTCATCATGCTAAAGCAGCATTAACATCTAAAGCCACTTGAGTTATGGTAGAAATAGTGATTAACCTACTATTACAAGTTAAGTTTCTGGATATTACACTATTATTCTATGTACATATCGTATTTTCAAAAGTCTAAAAAGTGCAAATTCCATTCCAACTCTGCTGAATGGCTGAATAATTCATAATCGATTCTCTTAATTCCCTAAAGTTCGATTTGGTAAAGCTTACTTGCAGTGAACTTTTGTTAATTTGATGGTCTTTTTATTTTCGTTCTGTCTTTACTAATTATTTAATAATCCTATTTTACTTTTACCTATTAGCTTTACCTCATTTTCTACTCTTTTTGTGAGCTTATTCTACCATACGACACAATAAGGTGTAAATATTCAGTTCTCTGTAGGGTTAGTGTCTGTTTTGGTCCTTTGATTCATAAATAATTGGACTAAAAATATTAACCATCAACTTGAAATATGCAATTTGGTCTTCTTCCCACAAAATGTTTTTTTAAATGAATACTTACTATGAAAGACCTACTTATGTTATGGAATAACTTGAAAGTTTAGCATGACCACGAGAAGATGATGATTCTTTCACAAGCACGTTTTGATTGGATAAGGCTAGACGATTTTACACCTAACACACTGATAATAATTTATCAATTTTTTTCCCAAGTTAGATTATGTGGGTGAAGCTGGTAAGTTAAACCAGACCCAGAGGCATATACATAGAGCTTGGAAGCCAGTTATCTAGTTTATCATAAATTTCTACTACCAGATGAAATAATGATAATAAGTTGCCTGCATATAAATGATAGATTTCAGACCTTCACTAGTATAAAGTTACTGTCTTGGGGGTATAATTTGCATGGTTACCAAAGTCATGTCTAGCAACATTGCTACACAACCAACATAACATCATACTACAATTTCTCAAAATGCTAATAATCGATAACTTCAACAGGGCATTGTAGTTCCAGTAGCTGCATAGAAAGATCATTCTTTAACTTCCATGAAGAGTTCAGGGTATAATTTGTATGGTTACCAAGGTCATGTCTAGCAACATTGCTACACAACCAACATAAGATCATCCTACAATTTCACAAAATGCTAGTAATTGATAACACTTAAAAAGGGAGTTGTAGTTCCAAAGCTACGTAGCAAGATCATTCTTCAACTTTCATGGCAAAATCATGGTACTTAGATATGACTACAGATCATCTTAGTGCACCATGCTATACATCTCCACATACTACTTGTTTTTTAATTGGCAGCCAAGCACTGGGTCGGGAAGGGTACAATCAGGAATGAAATATGTAGAAAGTAGATCAAACCACGATTTACGAATATTTAGCAATATGCTTTGAAACAAAAACATCTGAAAGAGCAAGAATCCACTCTTCCAGTTCCAGGCATTACAGAAAATTGAGAGAAAATACAAATTAATATAAGACCCTACCATGGTTGCTAGTGACAGGGTTTATATGAAGCCAAATAGGACTTGTAAACAGGAATTTTCTAGAATACCACAAACCAACCATGGACATCCAATAGGCCTACGACTTAATAATATCATAAAGAAGAAAAGCAAGTAGTCAAGCAGCAAGCCTGGTTCACGAGGTTTTACCATTGTAGGACCCAATTTCCATTATCCTATTACTCAAGTCATCCAAGGACAGGATCTCAGATTTGTTAATGGGAGGATTGGTCTGTTTCAAGAGAAAAAGGGACTCTTTTTGTATCCCCAGTTTGCATTTTAATATCAATAAATATTGTTGGCATCTTTCCTCTTGGTATAGTCCCTTGAGCTTCATCTTACAGCAGAATAAGTAATAAACTCTGTAGAAGTGAACTGAAATGGCTGAAGAGGGATAGGGTTCCTGCATAAGCCATCTATCAGATTCTTTGCACATTTACTGGAACTGATATTTTACACAAAGAAAAGAGAAAGAAAAAAAAAACGACAAAGGGTAATGACGCACGGTCTTGGCCCATAGACTTTAATCTGGCGGATATGAGTGTCTCTTCCATTAAGATGATTCGAGAGCACAGCTATTTGCAGCATGAAAGTGTTGACAAAAGTTTCACTGTCACATAAATTAGGATATGGTTACTCAATAAATTTATAATGAAAGAAACAGCTTCCACAGACACATGATAGGTCAACTGATACTTTTCTGTGATAAGGTAGTACATAATTTTATTGGTAATAGGATGATAAGTAATGATATTGTTTAAAGTTGATGCCCATCCAACAACTTTTCAAGCTTAATAAATGAATAAATTGAGATGTGCTTTTGTAAGGAAACTCTAAACAATTTAAACCTAAGATGTGGCATGGAAAAGTTTGTCACAGCATGCACAGGAAATTCACTGACAAAAACTGACAGGTTCCTCCTTTCCCTCTTTTAGGATGATAACTTTGTTGGATTGTATCTTTTCTATCAAAGAAACAGGGGCAGAAACTCATCTACTCTTCATAGAATAAAATTACGAGAGTTCAAGACATGAGGATGGCGTTCAACACTTGCAGAACATATTTCCACAAGGCAATTGGAGGTCGTCTCAAAAAACAAAGAGAAAATATGTTAAAAGTCGCAATAACAGTTTGCGTTTGCAAGTTATCCAGATATTTGGTAGACGCTTTCTGTCAGTGCAGAACAGAGACCCCAAATCCATAAAAGAGAAAAATGAACAGGATGAGATAATAACAAAATTTGTCCCTCATTATTCTAAATGGACAACAATTAAATCATTCTAGTCTTGGTTGGATTTAATCCTCTATTTATCTCCACAATATCAACGAAAATTTCAATATTTTTTGTAAGGAAATCAACTACTTCACATTAGTTTTATTTAGATTTGGTGTCATTTTGCTACTTCACATTAGTTTTATTTAGATTTGGTGTCATTTTGCAGATCAATATCTGGACATCAATTTGCTGAGTAATTATATTGAAGTGATGGTTTGGTCAATATTTCAGGTGAAATAATGTTTGCCACTCACAAGTTTTCAACATTTGCAAACACGTTTTCAAGTGAATTTCATGACCATACACAACTTCAACTTTCAAATACTTTTTTCCCAACTTCAACTTCAAATAATCTTCTCTCTTTTTTTCACTTCAACCAAATATTGTCCAAACACCTACTGAGACCTTCATGTATGTTTCAAGAAAGCCACATTATCTTTCATTGTCAGTTTTTCCCAGAGTTAGTCGCTCGCTTATGCTAAAGAAAGAAATTGAAGTCCTTCATAGTTTTGCTAGTATTTAGTTCTCATCAACATTTTGCGAATTTAACCATCAAAATCTTCTTTTTATTAAACAAATGTGTTGGGATAAGTATGTGACTAAGCATAAACAAACTCGGGTCACATCTAATCATCTATGATTCAAAAGAAAAAGAATGTTCTCAATATATATAAGTTGGTAAGAGAAATGAGAAAAATTGTGTCGTTTCTTACTTCTGTTTAACAGCTTCAGATTTTTAGATTAAATACTCCTTTGTATATATGTCCACATGGTCCATCGGATTAATGAAATTCTAATGATTGGAATGCCTCATAGTGGTTGCATTTTTGTCGAAACACAAGCAAATTTGGTATCATAAATTTTCTAGAAAGATGGAACTGTGTAGAGCTACTGAATAATATGCAGCATAATCTGGCAAAAGAAGTGAAGGAAAACAAGTCAAAAACTTGCCAAATCATGGGACCAAGTCTCAATTTCTTACCGTGGATCATTACCAGATAAAGATATATGCATCCATCCAGTTGGCTTCACAAGTTCCACTGCTTTTATCTCCTTCAAAACAAAAAAAAAAGAACATAAATGTCTCAAGTTTCTGAAACTAAACTGTTATAACTAATTAAATACTTTGACAATTATCTCAGAGTTTCTTTATACTATTACCTTCAAGTTGTGAAAGCCATCGCCTGCTCGGATAGAGATCTTACCAGGTGTATAGCTTTCGTCAAGCTTGAAATCAACATACAGGACGACTAACTGAGAATAATTAACACAAAACAATAAAAAGATAAGAAAGAAATTAAAACCAGTCTCATGTGATTAGCCATAAAGCATGGCTGCAAAAATTTATCCGCATCCAGTGAATGCACCAAACAAATAAATGCATGACATATGCCATTCTTTTCACCTAAAAACTTAATTGTATAGCCTTAGCTAAGTTCAAGAAAAATTTAAGAGAAATTCATATTATAGTAAATCACTTCTATTCATCGCAAAAGTTTATGTACAAAAAAAAAACTTTAAACCCATAACTCATAGAAGGAAGTGTTAACTGTTAACCATCACATAAAGCAACTTTTTAAATTAAGAAAGATTGTTCATTTTCGTCCATAAAGATAACATCTTGTAATTGTTAAGTATTTTTCGACGAGGAGTTCATAATAGTTAAGTATGTGACGAAGGAAAATAGAAATATATACTTGTACGTAAGATAGAACCTACTTGAAGCTTAACTTTTTTCTGAAATTGAGCATTAACAAGATGAGGCTGTGCACCATCTGATCTGAATACACAAAGAAATCAAAACCCAAAAATCAGCATGTAGTGAAACTACGAGTAGAAAGCAGTGACGGATGATCGAGAATATTTACTGCCAATAGGTTTCAAGGTTATCATCGCGAAGTGAAAGAACCCCATTGCCGGGTTTATAAGAGCTGACACTCCAAGCTGCTTTTTTACCCATCTCCCGGAGGTCATCATCTACAACTAACTGCTGGCTACCTCCTGTTAGTTTCCCTTCTTCCTCACCCTCTGATGAATCCGCCATTGATTAAGCTCTTAATTCAACTAGGTAAAATCCCCAATTGTTTGCAACAACATAAACCCTAGGTTTTCGAGCGCATACTGTTTTTCAATTTTGAAAAGTGGATTTGGGGAAATGGAGGATGTGTTACACCATTTTTTTTTTCTTCATAAATTCAAATATTCTAATTTATATCTTAAAAAATTATCTAAAAAGGAAATGTTATTTTAAAAAATCAAAGATCCAAATTGACAACTAAACGTTAAAGAAGTAATTTTAAAAAACTATTTAAATAATAAAAATTACTTAATAAATTATATTTTATATTTATTACTATTTTTAATGGACGGAAAAAGAAGAAGTTAAAAGCACAATTAAAATGGGACATAGAAATTAGATGGTATCATAAATCGAACTTGTATATGTTTGATAATATAATGTTTGTCACTTAAGAGTAACTATTATAAGTTGATAAATTAAAGAAAGGGTGGAGAGCTTGCATCTTAAACTATACTTTTTAATTTTATAAGGGGTTGTTGGGGGTGATAATTTGAAATAATTGATTTCATCATAAAATTTCATCATACAATAATAACATATTCAGTAAAATCTCATAATGGGGTATAAAAAGGATAGAATGTAGCTAGGATAAAAGGATAAGGTATATGCAGATTTTACCATGACCCCGTGGAGATAGCTAGAGAGTCTGTTTTTGAAAGACCACCGGATTCAAGAGCAACAAATTCAAGTGCAAAAAGAAGGAAATAGTGTAGAGAAATGAACAAGAACAACAAAATAATGCGATAGTCAAAACACATTAAACAACAAACCATGATAAATATCCTAAGCAAGAATAACATGGTTAGTACAATGACAAACACCAACAAGCCTAAACTCTCGAAAAAACAAAAACAATCTTTCATTACCTACTAATCTTCTATCGTATGGTACGTGATCTTCATACCCTCATATCTAAGGTCATGTCCTCAGTAAACTGAATATGCATCATGTTTTGTCTAATCACCTCTCCCCAATACTTTTTCGATCTACATCTACATCTCATTGACCAACTTATCGAATAAAATGTTATGTTATGGCGAGTCCTTGTATTGAAAGAGATCTTGATTTGATTAGGGTGCTAATTATTTGAGATTGATCGCTATCTAAGATTTCACAACACTCTCAAACACGTGAGTTTGGAATTTGCCTTAATAGAATTAAGCAAACCAACTTTAGAAGAATGGGAGGATTTTTTCGTATATCCATCATATAATGAGTTTAAGCTTCATCCTCTTCTACATTTGAAGGAATTATCCATGCCAAATTGTTGGTTTAAGAAAACGTACTTAATAGTTAAAAATTGAATAGTTAAAAGTTTTTAAGTAAATAAATAAAATTGTTAAGATCAAAATAATTAAAATTAGAATTTTCATTAAGTGTAAACAAAGGAGGTTTAAATTATCTTTAACTATTTTGTAATCATCTATGTGTTTGGACATGCGATTTGAGATCATGATTTCAAATACTAAATTTTTCAAAAAGTAGGATTTGAGATTTCAAATTGTGAATTCAGTTTTTTTAAAATGTAAAATTTGACTCATACGTTTATAATTTAAATAAAAAAATTGTCATTCCAAATTTAAAAAAAAAAGACTCATGCTCAGCGTGAAAATATTGTCCCTACCATGTGAAAGGATTATATTAAGGAATAGTTAGTTACTATTATTGTTGACTAGTGGATCCTTATAAAATTATGTGTATTTGAAGTTTGAAATCGCAAATATTTATTTATAAAGGGTTAAAGGACACGTGCAAATATGTGATTTAGAAATTTTAGTAGCTCAGTTTGTTGGCTACTTGAGCTTTTCACCTTGTTGGCGAGGGTTCAATTCTAACATTGTAATCTCTTTCCCTATTTCCCTTTCTCATACCCTCAATTTTGAAAAAAGTAATAGTGTAAATTATCAATGTGGTGCGTTACTATATTTCGATATCTTGTTTATGAAATATAATTTATTCATTTGGTAAAATCGTATAAGAATAATGGGTGTGTATCGCACTACAAGAAAACTATGAATTACATGGGGATTTTCCTGAGAATTAGTATGAAAATTTGCAGGAAAATAAGTTTTATTTTCCTGCAAATTTTCATACTAATCCCAAGGAAAATCCCCATGTAATTCCCACTTTTTTTGTAGTGATCTCGGTCAGTTCGGTTCGGTTTTAAGTTTATTGATTCGGTTTATCGATTTTTGATTTTTAAATATGTTAAACCGATAACTGAACCAATAAGATATTTGTGATTGGTATTCGATTATCAATTTTTGGTTTTTAACGGTTCAGTTTTTGGTTTAACAATAAAAATATGTTTTCAAAACAAATATATGACTTGTCCAATAATTTGACGCGAAATAAAAAAGAGAAAAATCAAATTACTCATTGAGTGCAAAAATTCTGCTTAGTGTAGTAAAAGTATAGCACAACCCTAGCAGTTGCATAACCCTTGTCGTCGTCGTTGCAAATCCTACCCATTGTCGTTCTTAGTTCTTTAGGTTTTGACATTGTGAATCTAAATACTTCAGTAATACTAAAACTTAAAGGGTAAATGCAGAAAGCAAATTTAAGTAGTGTTAATTGTGTAGGGTCCTTATAGTTATAGTCTAATATAGTGATTATAAGTATTATTTTTTGTTTGATATTTATGTATCTAAAAATTAAAATAGTAAACTATTATATTCTTAATCGGTTATCGGTTAACCCAATAACCTAGTAATTTTTTTTATAAAACCATTAAATAACCGTTAATCCAATAACCCAATAACAATAAATCAATAACACTTTTTTCGGTTCGATTTATCGGTCGATTCAATTTTTGCACACCCCTAATACGAATTGGGGAAATTTTGATAGTTTTTATTTAACTTGTGAAATTTTCATGTTTATGAGAGAAAAAATACAACTTAAGAAATTTAAATTGCATATTCAAACAAAACTTTAACTTCAAATAAATTAAATATCAAATCGCTAATTTCAAATCATGTCCAAACGAGACCTTATTCTTAGAGAAAACTTGTCATTTAATTTATTTCATTACTTCATTTAGCTGATACACTATATACAAGATGCTCTGAAAACATTCATTGGACAATGGAACAAATTCTCTGTGCTGCTCAAGTAGGTTGAAATCTTCCAATCACGTCACAATACGTCTCTTTCTATATTTAGTAAGTTTTTGAATACGAACATTTTATATGACAATTTAAAGATGACGAGATTCAAACGAGTACACACATATATAATTTAAAATCACAAAGATTCAAAAGTCTCACTTTTATTTCTTAAAAAAATTCTATCCAGTCAAAACTAAAACACTTGAATTGAAACGGAAGGAGTCGAAATTTAGTTGCACTGTGAACTTTGAAACACATTGTTGGTTTGTCATGTGCTGTAAGGGAGTACAAGTCGATTCAGAAGAAACACCAGTTGTTGATTAGGTGATTGTCCCATTTGAACTAGGCCCCTCTTTGTCCCCATTCTAAACAAAGCATATTTCACAAGCAAACGCAACTAAAAATATGGACCACTCAACCACTGCCCATCAATTTCCACTACTTCTCCTTTTATTTCCTTTTTTCTAAATTATTTAAAACCATCGTGAAATCAATTACTAATATTTGTATTTCGATAGACTATCTATATCATATTCCCTTAGAGTGTGGCCTTCTCCAATCCGAAGTTAACATGCATGAGATATAGTTTGTGTACCGAGCTATCTGGTATCCAAAGTTATTAGTCTCAATTTTAATAATTCGTATTCCCATCGAGTATATTCAATGAGGAATAAAATGCTCGCTACCGAAAGATTCTCTATTTTCACATATCAGTTAAGAGTAGATTATACCAATCATCACAACATATCTTTAGGAATAGATCCTTTTTTTTTTTTGTTTATTTCACCTTCTCTCTTCTCCTTTAAGTTCCTTTTTTCTTCTATAAGAAACATCACCTATATGTCATGAGTTCAAGTTGTAAAATCATTCATTAATACTTGTGTCAGAATCTATTGTATGTAATGCACCCCCTTGTATGTGGTTCTTCTCCGGATTCTATGTGAATGCGAGATATTTCATGGACTGAACCACCTTTTATATATTTGGTATCCAATGTCTACTAATCTCAATAATTCGAATTCATGTCGAGTATATTCACTGAGCAGATAAGATGCTTTTTACTAAAGGTTCTCGATTTTCGAGTTGGTTAAGAGTAGATTATCTCAATCATAACACCACATCTTTATGAATAGTCCCNCCCCCCCCCCCCCCCTCCCTCTAATTTCATGACCTCTCTTTGTTTGTCCTCACAATGCTCAAACACTAGTGTAGTACCTTTGACTACTTCTCATTTCATAGTGGTGCTTCTTGAGGTCATTCTCGAGTTGCTTTCTATGTTTGTTATTATTTCAGAAAATCACTTTCTATATTGAATTACTATTAGTTAAGCGATCATTTGAAAAAATCAACCAGATCGTTCATGTAAAATCTTCCATTCTTGACTAACATATTTGTTGCCTAATATTCAAAGGGCTGTCTTCTTGTCTTAACCATAAAAGTTGGATCACTCAACAATTTTGCTTTGTTACTGTATTCAAACATAAGATCATCAGGGAAAGAATAAAAAAGAGTAGAAAATTCAATCTTTTATTACATATCAGTCAAATAGTGGATGGCTGGATGCAACTTTGGCTATACATATGAACTAATTACAAGATGCCTTATAAATGTGTAAGATAAAAGAATTTCTCTTCATTGTGATTTATGGGGTTGGAGGGGGAGGGATAGGGGTGTTTTCCTTCTAACACAGTTGCTAACTTCAAAAAAAATTTGACTCGAAAGGATGCGAATTTTGTGTACAGGACAGGAGCCATTGGAATGAGATCAATACTAGTTTTGCACTTCAAACTTTGTAGATCAATCTTTTTAAACTAGTTAAATCCAACACTGAAAAGACTCTGCAAATCAGGCTCAAAAGTTGGTTGTTGCTGTTGTACTACCTGCAATAGAACAGTAACAGATCCACTTAAGATAACGAGAAAATGACTTTCTGAGATAATAACTATTAGTTAGTTGAGAAATTACCGTAAGAGGTGAAGAACCAAGATAAGTGTCTGGAAATGACATTAACTCTCTTCTTTGGGGTAACATTTGTGCGACATCACCGGTACTTCCAGCTTGCTGGTGTTGGATTATGTTATATTCTGAAAGTGTTGGAATTGCTACTGTTGGTGGAAAAGTAGTGGTCAAGTAAGAAGGGAAGTCTTTGGCGAAAATGTTACCCGTGTTCAAATCAAGCCTAGGATTCAGAGTAGCAAGTTTCATGGAAAGGAATTCGACTTGTTTCTGAAGCGATTGAACATAATTTATGATTTCATCTAGCATTCCAGCTTTGCCTGTCACTTTGTTGCAACCTGGAACTAAATCTTGTAAATATTTCATTTTTTTACTGATTTTCTCCCTTCTTGCCTGCATAAGGCCAAAATTGCTATTAGAAATCACAGTAATGTACGACTCTCTCTAACAGTTTAAGCTTTTAACGACTATTCAACAAGTGCACTTACTCTTTCTGCTAAGCTGTGGCTATCAGTAGCTTGGCCACGACGTGCCCTGACATGAATGTAATCAGGTTTTTGAACTTCAGACGTTTTCGAATTCTCCTTCGAATCATTTCCTGGGCTTTTTTCACAATCCTCTTCCTCAGAAAACTGCAAAAAACAGAATAAAACATAGATATTCAGATTAATTGAGTGAATTATATACGATCGAGGCATAATTATATATATACTATTACAAACCTCTGCTTTTCTCTTCTTGGTTGAAACAACATTTTCCCTTGAAGCTATCATTGTACTTAAATCATTTTCTTTCTCTGGAGGTGGAGACACTGTTGTAATCGATGAATTCGATACTGTAGAGAAAGAGGGACGAGACATTTCTTGACAATTAACAAAATTAGACCCTGCAAATCCCTTATGTTCTCTCCCACCAAATATATCAAAGTTGTTAAAATTCCCCTGAACGCAGCCGGTAAACAAGTGAGCAAGTTCTTGTTGAGGTAGAGAAGAAAGTTGCTGCTTAGAATGGTTATAAAGACGTTCCAACACTGCTCTTTGCCTTTCAAGAACACTCATTTGTAACATGTTTGCACAATTCTAATGAAACTCGCGAAATAGTGATAGCAGATAAATAGAGGAGTAGGACTAAATGTTTGTGGTAAGAGTTGTTTGTGAAAGTGGAAAAAGATAGGGAGGAAGGATTTATAGAGATGAGAAAAGGATTGGTGGTAGTGGATATAAAGAGAAGGGGGGGGAGAATGGGCAAATGTCAAATCAAGAATGTGGAGATAAGAAGAAACAGTGGTGGGGTTATGTACAGTAGTACTCTTTACAAAGGAATCAAAAGCCATTGCAACAGATATTACGGCGTTTATGCCAATAATAGGAGAGAGATAAACATGTTTAACATCTTAAAAGTAGGCGTTTCAATTATAGTAATCAACTCTACCAAGTCCTTTTCATTAGTCCCAGTCTTTTTAACTCTTTGAGGGATGTTTGGTAGCCATGATTTATGAGGATTAAATTTGAATACGACTAAAGCCCTCGACCTCGACCTCTACATTCTCCTATCTAAGGTCATGTCTTAGATAATCTGGAGTTGCCACATGTCCTATCTAATTAGCTCTCCTTGATAATTTTTTCGCCTATCTCTACCTCTTTGGAGCATCTACGCATCTCATCTTCACATGTCCAAACCATCCTAATATTGTTTCCCTCATCTTGTCTACCACAAGGGCTAGTCTCTCACCTCGCTCCGGATATCATCATTATTAATCTTATCTTTCCTAGTGTGCCCACACATCCATCTCAACATCCTCAACTTTGCAACTTGCATTGTTAGAACATGAGAGTTCTTGACTGGCCAACACTTCACATCTACAACAATGTTGGTCTAACCACAACTCTATAGAATTTACCTTTTAAGTTTAGATGATACCTTCTTATCACACAAGACTCTGGAAGCAAATCTTCAGTTCATCCACACCGCACCAATGCGATCAGGAGTGACATCATCATCGATGTCCCCACTTCTCTGGATTATTGACCCAAAATACTTGAAATTATCTCTCTTGGGAATAGCGTGTGTGTCAAGCCTCACTTCCACGTCTCTCTCATGCACTATATCACTAAATTTGTACTCCAAATAATCGGTTTTGGTCCTACTCAATCTAAACCCTTTAGACTCAAGAGTTTGTCTCCACACCTCTAACCTAGAATTAACTTTATTACGTGTCTCATTAATCAATACCATGTAATTCAAAAATATCATAGACCATGACACCTCATAATGAATACACCGTGTCAATTCATCTATCACCAAGGCAAATAGAAATGGAATAAGAACCGATCTCTAGTATAACTCAATCTCAACTGAGATATGCTCTGAATCTCCTCCCAGAATCCATCATATATGTTCTTTATCGTGCTAATATAAGTCATCGGTACGACCTGAACCTTTAGATTTCTCCAAAGGACTTCCCTCGAGACTTTCTCGAAAGTCTTTTCAAGATCAATAAACAATATATGTAAGTCCTTATTTCTTTTCCTATATTTCTCCATCAGTTTCCTCACCAAATGTATAACTTGTGTAGTCAATCACTCCGGCATGAATCTGTATTGAATCTCGTAAACGGTCACATCCATCTTCATCCACTCCACTATCCTTTACCAAACTTTCATAGATTGGATGACAGTATAAAAGCATAATGCAAACTCAATTCTTGGATATCACACCTTTTTATCTCATTTAACTAGGAATTATTTTGTCCTAGTGACAAAGCTTTTTTATTAAGAGGGTCTGAAACATAAAAAGTAAATATACGAAAAGGTCAAAACTTTAAAGGGGTAACATATACTATATATACGTAAGAAAATTCTTACCATGTGTAAATGGCGTATTTTTTTGTCAAAGCGGGTTTGGATGAACCCCTCAACCCTGATTAGCTCCGCCCTTGATTTTTTTCATTTGAATAAGTTGGTCCAGGATTTATAAATCTAAAATAATTTAGTCTGCATACCAAACGTCTACTGAGAAAGTCTTGCAATGTTCTCAAAAGATCTAATTGCTTAGATCTCGTACTAAATAAGTTTAAGATTTGGCTTAATACATCAACGGATCAACATTTATCAACTGGACACTTGAATACATGATGAAGTGTTACTATTAGACAGTTGTGGTTCAAATTTTGGAGAAAAAAATTTATGGGTGTGTCCTCAAGCATCTATTAGATAGTTAAGTTGAAAATTCATCTCCTTTAATTATATACATCAACCTCAATAGAAATAAACTTTAAGGTTTTACAGCTAGTATTGAGGCTATGCGTCTAAGAACAGTTGCAAAAATTGAAAATTTAATGCAAGACATAAATAAAATGATCAAGGTTAGAAGGTATTCACCAACATAATTCAGAAATAAAACAACTTTTGTCTTCGTATAGAAAAGGAGACAAAAACACTAGACATTATTGGTGGTGGAGGTCATTAGAAAATATACATAAATTGAAAGGACTCTAAAATCTCACATGATATGTCTTGTATGTGAAAGAGAAAAAAGTTTATTTATATATATATATATATATAAAGCAACAACATTGGGATTAAATAATTAAGAGATCCTACCATAAATCTATCCAAAACAGTAGCATTGAGGTTTTAATACAAGGTGAAACATCTAAAAGAGTTTTTATTTTTATTTTTACACACTATAAAAGTTAATTATTGATTCAAATCTAATAGTATGTAAAATTGATGGACACTTTTACTTTTGTCAGCATGAAATAAGCGCAAAGTGACAATCATGGGTCAATTAAATGATCAAAGTATATGTTGCTATTATATATATAATCTTCTTGTCAGGATTATCAAATGATTGTTGTTAGAGATAAAGTGAGAATTCGTAGTCCGAAATCAGTGAAAAATTCGTGTCTCGAAAGCACATAATAAAAGGACACAGGACAGATATATCATAAATATATCCATACAACTATATTACAAGATCCCGCAAATTATAAAGGAATATTAATTGGCATGCGTAATGATATTTCCCGGTGGGGCATTTCTATTAGACATAGTATTTTAGGACTCGATCGAATGGAGCTTTTCTATTGGTTAGTGTCTCACTTATAGTCGTTTCATACTTGTAAAGGGTTAAATTCTTGACAATATTTTATTGATGAGAGTTCGATTCTCAATCTTGTAATTTCCGAAGTAAGTAAGGAATGTAGGTTAAAAACTAGAGAGAGCCAAATAAAAGAGGCAGTAGGCAGCTAGAGACAAATTGTGCAAAATTATCATGGTATTCTCTTCTTTTGGCCACTCAAAAAACAAGACTTCAAATTATGAGGAAGACTCACTTCTCTTTTAATTCTTCAACTAAATTTCAACTTATCATTTTATCCCCACAATTTTAATCATTTAAAAGATAAGTTGTGGTCACACCTACAAACGTGCTATGAAATATACAAAAAAGTGTGCTACTAACATTTATACATTTCCTATTTATATTCGACTCTAAGATTCAAGATCACTATAGTATAATCTTCATCGAGTGCAGCAATAATGCTCTTGACTTATCTCTTCAAGTGGTGTGACTCGAACAATTTCAGCCTAGCTATCGATCGAGTCCAAATCTTTACCATAAAAACATTTCCCTTCAACATATTTTTTTATATATGTAATAAATAAGTTGGAGTTAGAGAATATATTTGTTTCTCTCAGCTCTATTTCCTATACACCTACTTCACTTTTATCACGAACACTACAATATTATTTTACACATTTCTTATACATAATATAATATTTTTCATATAGAAATTTGTGGAAGAAACACCTTAGTATATACGACTATACGTATAGGAATTCTTTAATAGAGTGAATTAAAGAATAGTGAGATATTAAGTGAAGACATGTGATAATGGTTACAATATTTAAGTCGTAGGGAGGTAATTAATGGTGAAGCATATATATCATAGTAATTATATAAGTTGCACTAAATAAGTTTTCAACAAATTTTTTAAAATTTTTATTTTTTTTGGTAAATCCCGAAAATGAGTGATTGACTAATAAAAAAATAGGAAAAATATGAAAAAAAAATATAAAATTAACGCCAAAAATTCGCAAATAAATATAGTAACCTTAAATTCAACAATTTCAATAATTTTTTAAATTTTTTTATTTTTTTCGATAAATCACGAAAATGAGTAATTGATTAATAAAAAATATGAAAAATATAAACTAAAAATTCAGCATAAAGTCATTTTCATATTTTTTATTAATCAATTACTCATTTTCGTGATTTATCGAAAAAAATAAAAAATTTAAAAAATTATTGAAATTGTTGAATTTAAGGTTACTATATTTATTTGCGAATTTTTGGCGTTAATTTTATATTTTTTTTCATATTTTTCCTATTTTTTTATTAGTCAATCACTCATTTTCGGGATTTACCAAAAAAAATAAAAATTTAAAAAAAATTGTTGAAAACGGGTCGGGTAGTTTATTTAAAAGAGGGATATATCTAGACCTTTTCTAATAGTTTAGGGATATATTTGACCCTTTTCCAATGCCACGTGGTAATGTAAAAATGACGTGGCAATTCCATTTGGCGTTTAACGCCCATAAGGGCATATCTAGACGAAAAGTTGGACGGCGAGGGCACAAGTGAGCCAAACTTTAAACGGGGGTATATCTAGAGCTTTTCGAATAATTTAGGGGCATATTTGACCCTTTTCCCTATTTAAAAAAGTTATATTGTCTAAATTGAGGAATTTTTTTTTTTCTCATATATATGATTGTTAATTTTCCACTGATTCAAATTTCAAGTGTGACATTATTATAACTTCTTTTTCCTTTATAGAAATTTCTAATTTCGCCATTATAAACATATAAGTAATAAAGTTGTTAATTACATTTTGAATTTTCTTTTGTATATTTAGAAAAATCATAATTTCTATTGTTTTAGAAATTTTAATTGTCTACTTAGATTTGGGAAAATTAAAGAAATATATATTGTCTTTTTCTTTCCTCCCTAGGAGTTCTCACCCCTTTTGCTCGCTTGATGACTCGAACTCGGAACCTTCGGGTTGGAAGTGAGGGGTGCTTACCATCCGAGCAACTCCCTCTCGTCAAATATATATTGTCTTTATAGGATTGAGGTGTTTTTTTTTCTTATAAGTTTGAAACTATTTATGAAATCTATATATAAGGTTGTAGTTAGGGGATTCATAGAGGATCTCGAGACATTGTATAAAAAAAGGTAGTTAAAGTGAATAATGTATTGATAATCGATCTGACATATATATTATGATCAAGATAATTTCGATCAATAAATTTAAGCTTTGCCTAGACTTGATTGGTAAGTTAGTATTCAATTGAGCCCTTTTGAGGGTTAAGAAAGCAAGATACAAAGTCGTTGTTTCTATCGGTGATGAAGAGAAATCAAGTCGAAGGGATGATTTGTTAATTGTGTCTTGAATATTTTCTTGTATATTTAGGAAATTAATTTCATAATCCCTATTGGTTTAGGAAACTCATTGACTTAATAGATTTGAAAAAAGAAAACATATTATTCTTTAGGATTGAGAAAACTTTTCTTTTATAGGTTAGAGCTGATTGCTTGAGATCTAAATATTGGATTTATAGTTGAGGATTCATAAATCATTGTACATTTCTTTCTCTTTCATAGTGAAAAATTCTCTCTACTTCTAGTTGGAGCCAAACTTCGTTAAATCATTATGTTATTTTTCTTATCTATTTATTTTGTATGTGATTGGGTGCTCGTTAAACTATATTTTTTCCGCAACAAAAAAACAAGAAATGAAAAAATTTCATACTCTCTGAATTCAACAAATGATGGAAAAAAGCATATCGTGATCGGAAGGTGCTAACTACTTCCAAACATGGCGTATCTAAGGGGTGTTTTCCGGGTGCACATGAACACATGTTTTCTCCCGAGAATCTAGATCACATATAACAGTATTATATATTTTTAAAATACTTAAATATAGACGTGTGAATCCAGGCTTGAAGTATCGTATAATGTGATGACTGGATACACCTTTCTAAGTGAGGTTAGAAAGTTAAATTTTATATCTATCTTTTTTTTCTTTCTAAAATTGAGTAATAAAACCCCTCGAAGTGATTCTTGATAGCACTTTTGGTGTTTTAAATCATTTTTTTCTTTAGTCTTACAAAGTTTTCAAGTTTGTCACATTCGAAAGTCCTAAAAAAAAAAATAGTGTAAATTTTTTATATAATTAAACTATGTAAATTGAACATATAACATACCATCAATGGGTTCAACTGATCTCAATACTTACTATACAAAATACATATATATCCACCTTTTTGTAATAATGCACCCATTATTTTGAGGTCCCAGATACACCTTTTCTCTTTTTTTCAAAAAAAAAAAAGGTGAAAAAGGAAAACTAAATGGACAAAAAAAGTACTATAACAAGATAGATGATTCTTATTAAAACAAAAAAAGTACTATAACAAGATAGATGATTCTTATTAAAACTAACGTACGAAAGCCTTTAGTTATCCTTAGTACTAAGTAAGTTCTGTTGCTAAATTAGGTAGGCGTTTGGTGGTATAGTTTTAAAATATTTTCTAGTTTTTCTGAAATTTGTGATGTTGGAATTAAAGATGGAGTAATTATATTTCGTTATACATTTTGAAAAAAAATATTTAAGATTATATTCATGCTTGAATTTATTTAGTTTCAATTTTAATAGTGATAAGTGAGTTGAAAAACAAGTCATCAATTATTTTTCAAATTTGAAATACAACCAACTTCAAATTGAATTTTTATAATTAAACACTAATATTTAAATAGAGTAAAATATTACTCCCAAAAATAAATAAATAATTTTCATGATAAAGGCAATTTGGGTTACTATTTCCAAATGCTGTTTCTTATCCCTTTGTTTGTTAAATATGTGTTGGACATTACTAAAATAATTTTGATTAGTCAAATAATAGAGATAAGAGACACATACATATTATATGAAGAGGAAGAGAGACAAGATCACATTAGCATGATAAAGTTTGAAGATTTAAGGGACCCAATATTTGTAAAGAATATATAATACAACAATAATAAGATAAAACAGCTTTAGAATTGAGCATGGCCATGACTAGTAGTAGTGTTGCTCAATGAATCTTCACTACCATTAACAGTTGTCGTGAGATGATTGAGATTTTTTTTTATATTTTAATTAAAAAATTTGATTTCTGATCATGCAAAATTAAAAAAAAAAGATTTCTTAATACATATAACATTTTATTCGACCTCTTAATATACATGTCTATTCAATACGAGTTTAAATTACTCAAATGTGTATTAATTTGATATATCATATCCTTAAGGGTGTGTTTAGTATAAATGATTTTTCAATATTTAATTGATTAAAATTTTAAGAAAAAACACTTTTTTTTAGAAAAAAAAATAAGTTTTTTTTTAAATGAGAAAATGATTTCTCTTATGAGAGTAGAGGTTTTTTTTTTTTTGCATAAATGACATTTCACATTAATTATCTGCAACACACCCCAACCCTATCGTCACACTTCTACAGTTCACCCACACACATTCTATAATATTTCTCTAGATTAATATATAAAATAACTTTTAGATAATATTTTTTTTTTACTTATTAAATGTTTGAAAATATTTTTGGTGAAAAACATTTTTGTTCATATCAAACCTACCCTAAAGCAATAATGATTAAAAAATTTTTGATCCCATCTCTTTCATATGGGTGTGACCCCCATTGGCTAATCAAGGACCCCTCAACTAATTGTTTACCTAACGCTTTTGTTGCAACCCCACACCCCTCCATTTGCACGACAACCGAACCAATGCGAACATATTGTTTCTTCAACTAAATAATTAATCGTATAAATCTAGTTGGATTACAATAAAAATAGTCGTGAGATAAATATGTACCTTAATAAAGAGTGTTAAATTTTTTATCAGTATTGTTAATAACTTGCCACTATAAATAAAAGAAACTTTTGTTGATGGTGAGGTTCAAATCCACAATACTAGTGTGAAAAGACATTTTCAATAACCCTTACTTATTAGCACTGAACTATCAATTAATTTTATTAGGAGTTTCACAAGCTAAGTTAATTTTCATATATTTATTTAATTTTTTAATATAAATACAAAATCTATGAAAAACTAGTACGTTCGTTCAAATCCATGAACCCCACCTAGGTCCGCGACTGGTATCAAGTGTCCCCTCACTTGCTATAGATCATAGGGAAAATCATTATTTTTTTTCTGTCTTCTTTCTTTTTCTTAAAGATTTGAAGGAAATAATTAGTCAAGTAAAGTATAAGTTGAATAGCTGGAAGCCAAGAAATAAGTGCAATTCACTTTTCCAAAGAAATTTTGATTTGATTTCCACTTTCCAGTTAGTTTCTTTGTAGTCTTTTTATGGCAGGCCCCTTCTAGTTTCATTTTCTTTCTTCTTGTTATAAATTTTATGCATGGAAATACAAGGAAAAAAATATTTTTAATGAGAAGGTCATTTCCCTAAGAAAAACATTTTTCATCTAAAAGGAAAAAATAATTCCTTCATTTATAAAATGAAAACATTTTAACAGCTTTTACGTCGTATTACTTGCTCCAACTAAGTCATAGGTATGATTATTATCAGTAATTGATCTTCAAGATTCAAAAATTGCATCAAACGCTATCTGACTTTCTTTTTTTCTTTCTTTCTTTTTGCCCCTTCCTAAGAGTTTTTGCTCTTTTTGCTTCATTGGTCTTCCCAAACTCACAATCCTTATTGAAAGTGAGGATTGCTCACCGTGCGATTTGTTAATAATATTTAATTTTTTTAAAAAAAATTCAATTGCCAACCTAGCACCATACATGGAAAATATGTATATATTTTATAAAGGTTTTCTATGAAAACCAACTTCCTTCATGCTAAACACACTTAAAAATGTATTTTGGAGAGATAAATGTGATTGGTTTAAATTTCAACCACCTCAATTCAATTGAGTACATCAATATGTACAAAGGGAACTAAGAGGACCCTACAAATTGGTTTTACCAAATTGAGTGGATGCCAACAAAAAGTTGAGAGCAAATGAGGGACATATCATACTTGACATTTTCATGAATCAGTAATCAAAAATCTCAAATTCGAAAATAAAGTATTATTTTTTTGATTTTTTTTTTCACATTTTCGACGAAAACCTTTTTGTAAAGTATTTGAACACCTCAAAGCTAACTAGCTAGCAATAGAGGAAACTACCTAACCTAAATGAGTTATATATGGCCTGAACTCCAGAAAAAAATGCACGAAGTTCAATTAGAGGTAGTGTCAGCCTTATAAATTTATATTAAAAAAATTAACAAAAATATTCATATGTATATGTAATCTATCGATATTGTATGATCGTACATATATGATGTATAACTATGTATATAAAATATATATTAGGTATAGTGGTATACTATTCATACAATATTTACATATATTTGATGTATAACTAGGTATCGCAAATGTATATACATATATATACACTGTTAATATAAATATATTTACAGATACATATATTTTTTCAATTTTAACCAACTCAAATCTCCTTTAAATAACCCCGTAGATATGAACTTATCTCGATGTTTCGAGGCTTTTTCGTATATATTCATTCAAAACGATTCACGATTACAGCACACCAAATTTTAAAATCGAACTTTAAAGAAGCTTTAATGGCTGAACATGGAGTCTTTCAAATTCGATCAACTCAAATCTCCTTTAAACAGTTTCAAATTTTAGAGATGAGCTCCTCTCAATTTTCAAGTCCTTTGATATGTTTATTCAATCAAAACATTTCACATTTACATTGAGTTGTTTTGGATAAGAAATTTCGACTTATATGAATTTTTGTCTCATTTTCTCTTGTCACTATTATTTTGGGCTGCATTCAAACACTTACCAATTTGGCCCAAACCCGGTTACTCCCTTCACAAGAAATGTAGGACAAAAGGCGGCACCAAAATTACAGCAATATCCCCAATCTAACTGGTCAATTAATCGATCCTCTTAAACCCTAGTTTTGACCACGCCATAGTTGCAGGGTTTAAGCTCGTTCGTACCAGACATTGAAGAACTCTGTTTTGCTTCACATCAATGTTGTATTCAATCTTCTGTTGATTCGAGCAAGAAATTGCTTTGTTAATAATGGCAGCTTCGAAGTTGTCTTCAATGGCAGCAATGGCAGCTGCAGCTGCCATTGCTGCTACATCTTCCACTATCCCTAACCGTGCGCACGCTGATTCTCCATTTCGCTTCAACCCTTTTTCATCTTCATCTCCTTCTGTGCCCTCATCTTCTTCAGAGACTCCTCAGACGGACTCTGCCGAGTCAGATGCAAAGGATTCTTCTGAAGATTCAAGAGGTGGGTTCAACCCGGAATCGTTAGAAAGGGGTGCAAAAGCTCTTAGGGAAATCAATAGTTCTCCCTATCATAAACAGGTCAGTGTTTTATTTTATTTTTTTGGTAAAATTTCCCTTTTTTTGTTGTCTTTTTGGTGAACAGATTAATCTAATTTTAGTTTTTGATTTTTGGTAAAGGTGTTTGATGTGATGAGAAAGCAGGAAAAAACCCGGCTTGCAGATATTGCTGCGGAGAAAGTTCATTTTGAGGCAATCCAGGCTCAAGCAGATATTGTAAGTCTTTTTGACTACGCGTAAAGCATGTCAAATGGAGATCAATTAAGATGATAGATGTAATTCTGATAGAATTCATTAGATAAAAGTAATAGAATTAAGAGAAGATAGGGAACGTATGAGTAATCTTGTTTTTAATGTTGATAGAAATAAGAAGAAAATCCTTAACTTAAGTAATATTTTAAAAAGAAACCACCTTTTGTTTTGGTTTCAAATCGAATAATTTCGGCAAAGCCAAATTATTTTAGTTCTAAAAAATAGGCAACTAACTGAAACTTAGTTTTGCAAAGTCAAGTCGTATTGACTTCCGGAAACAATGTACGGGTGTGTTTGGTATGAAGGAAAATGATTTTTAGAAATGTTCTCTTGGAAAATAAGTGGGTCTCTTACTTATTTTCTAGTGTTTGGTAAGTAAACAAGAAAATATCATCTCAAAAGCATTTATATTTTATCAAGCAAAATGTTATGAGGCAAGTAGGGATGGGAAGTGGGGGTTCGGGGGAGGTGGAAGGTGGAAGGTGGGTTGAGCAAGGGGTGAGGGTTGCTGATGAGACAATAAAATTGAAATGTCACTTAAGCAACTTGTTTTCCCTATCCATTGGGAAAGTCATTTTTTAGGAGCTTGTTTCCTAAAAAAATGTTCTCCAAACATTTTGATCAAGCAAACATAGGAAAATTAGAAAATATTTTCTAACCATTTTTTGTCAAATACATTAACCAACCACTTATGTTGAGTAACAATATAGTCCAGATACAAGGCAAAATCTAGTCCAAACAAGTGATTAGTTTAAAGAATATTTCAAATACAGATCTTCCAAAACCTAAACCAAAAACCAAATGAGACTTGGTGTGCATTATCGCCTATTAGGATGATGTGATTGCTTTGATTCTGGTGTACATGCTTAAAGCACAACATCGTTGTTTTATAATGCTGACACATTCAGCTGTGAATATCCTTTACTTCTTGCTTAGTTATTATCAAGTTTCTCTTACACTATATCAAATGCACTTGTGTAAATGCAGGATAAACAGCGACAATGGGGAGAAGACCAGCGGAATCTTTACCAACAACAATCACAAGCCAAGGCACAAATGCTAAGATACGAAGATGAATTGGCTAGGAAAAGAATGCAGGTGTGTAGAGTGATTTGCTTGCTTAATTAGACTTGATTCAGCTAGGACATGCCGTCTTGAGTATCAAAGTACTTGGGGCCCCCAAGGCCTAGCTCAAGTCGCAAAAGGTGGAGGATTTGTGGCTTAGGTCGCAGGTTCAATCCCCACACCATGCAAAGCGAAGCCCGGTATTTAAGTGGAGAAGGGTAGAGGGGCAGGTCCATTATCCACCGAGTTTAGAAGGTTGTGATTGGTCCAAAGGGCGGGTCACAGACGGATTTCTCGGTTATCAAAAAAAAAAAAGTACTTGGGAGAAATTATAGTTTATTAGAATGTGTAATATATAACTCAAGTTGTATACATGTGCTTACATTTACCATGTTGTATACCTTTTTTTTTTTTTTTATTAAAGTAGACTTTGTCAATGATAAAGGGCTAGAGAAGAGAACAAGTTGGGGTAAGATAGACAGGGTTCCATCAGTTTAGCTAAACAATGCTCGTCTGAGCACTAAAGTTTTCAAAGTTGATGGGGATCAGTTAAACAGTAATCATTAAAAAAAGGGAATCCTAGCACCATCTCCAGTCCCACTAGTTGATTCCTGAAATAAACCAACTTTGAAGTGTTCAAAAGGTTATGCTTTAACACTCAGTAGCACTGCTGATGCTTCATCCTTCTCTTCACAAAAACTCGACCAATCATGCCACAACTTATTCCATTGTTTGACAGCTAAAACATTGTATGGAAAGGAGGCAGTAGAAGAGGAATTGAGTGCTCCCACTTAATATATGATACTATTCTCGTATAGAAATTATATTGGGCCTCATTACTTTTCCTGAAAGTTGTGCACATTATAAATCTGCATTTTTGTTTATTTCAGATAGCATAGAATGTGTATATTTTTCTTGAATGCTGAAATGATCTTACACGGGGACCTTGTTGACTGTTCTTTACATCATGATTTCAGACGGATCACGAAGCTCAAAGGAGACACAATGCTGAACTGGTTAAAATGCAAGAGGAGTCATCACTGCGAAAAGAACAAGCTAGACGAGCAACAGAAGATCAAATTCAAGCACAACAAAGACAAACTGAAAAGGAGAGAGCTGAAATAGAAAGAGAAACAATAAGAGTGAAGGCCATGGCTGAGGCAGAAGGTAGGGCACATGAAGCTAAACTGACTGAAGATCATAAAAGGAGGATGCTGATGGAAAGAATAAATGGTGAAAGAGAGAAGTGGCTTGCAGCCATTAATACAACTTTCAGTCATGTTGAAGGTATGCTAATGTTGTTACTATTTTTGTACAAAAAACTCACTGACATGTTGTGCATGGAAATACATTTGGCATATCCAATGCTTCTTTTGGTAGAAACTGTTATGACTTTGGTACTTATCCCAAAGGGCCCACAATAAAAAGGGAAGGAAACTTGTCAGTTCTCCATTACGTGCTTATTTAAAGATTTTATCTTTTCTCTGTTACTTTTTGTAGTTGTGTCATCATATTAGCAAAGTTGTTCCTTATGATAGACCAGGATAAGAGTACCTAAAAAGAAAAAAAAAGTATGATGGTTTTTAGGAAGGTGTTGGATGATGAACCACATAGAATAGGCTATAAAAGATGTTCTGCTATCTATAGTATTAATGCATCTTTTTAATGATACTCTTTACAAATAGAGCAAGAGTCAATGGAACTGTTTCTCAATCCAATTTGCAGAGGGCTTCCGGATTCTATTGACTGATAGGAGTAAATTGGTAATGACTGTTGGCGGAGTCACTGCATTGGCTGCTGGAGTTTATACCACCAGGTCTATATTCTACTCTTTCATTTCCTTTTCCCTTTCATAAAAGTCAACTAATGGCAGTGATACTCAAAGTGTGTACTTCACTGCATTCCTAGATCCAAGATCTATGATTGTCTTTTGGTATCAATAGATGTATGATACCCACAAGACCTATAATAGCGGGAGTACCATGGTTAATTTGTGATGGAGTGATGCGATATGTGAACTCTAAATTATATCTTCCGTTTCTTGATGTATATTTTTCCTCGAGCTGTTCTTACCATATTCTCTTAAAGAAGTTTGGTACAGGGAAGGGTTACTGAAAGTTTTTGACGGTTGAATCTTGTCCATACTAGATTGTTTTCTGTGAGCATGTCCATACTTTAGATTAAACCTGTCTCAATCCAATATTCAATAGTTTAGATTTCTCTAAGACAAGATCTTGGCAGGATACCTTTTAGATTTTTTGATTTTGCTCATTCATGTTGGCTGTATTTCTTTTTGTCTTGCTATTATTAGGAGGATAGTGATAGATAAAGAGCTCTACATGTGGGATTTGCTAAAATTAAAGAGATTCTAGGCCTTTCTACTAAACTGATGGGTTCAGAGAAGTAAATATCAACTTACATGTGTTTGAATTTCTTTTTTATGTATTGACATTAGTTGACTAAAATAAGGAAACAAATTGACAGCTTAATTCTCCATATGGAAAAAAGAAGAAGACGTCATTCACATTTTTTGCCATGTGAATGACATGGCTGGAGTTTTTACATGATTATATATGACTACTCAATTAACCATGTGACATTTTTGTATTTCCCTTATTTATCACCTTATTTTGTTACTATAATTCCAGGGACATTTATCTGTTGAACATGGCCATTTGTATCCCACTTGATAAACAGTGTCAACTTGATATCGCATTGATCAATAATCTTTGACTTCATTCTGCCCTGGAGGTTGGGTTCTTTGGGCTAATTTGGACTGGAGTTCTGATTATTGCTCATTCACGTTCTGTTTACTCCAACATATAAGCAAATGAATGGATTTTGACTTGAAGACAATATATTAATGTAGAGATCTGGGGGAAGAACAGAACCAAACTTCAAGAATGTTAATCTAATAACAGTTTATAATTATTTAAATTGTCAGGGATAAAAACATTCTTGAAGTCGTGCTTATCGTCGGGGTTTTAGGGTCAGTTGTTAATTTTGGGGTGGTATAGCAGAAGGTAAAGGTATCCTGTAGGAGGTGGATTTTAGTTAAATCTTGTGAAGGTCTTGGGTGCTTGTGAGGAAGAGAGTTATGATTTTAACTTGCTGAACTTTTGCCTGAAGAAGCAATGGTTTGTTTTGGTGAGGAGAATGTTAGCCTCCAGAACAAGACAACGTGAATCATTTGAGATGTAACTAGGTTCGTTGTGATGGTTTGAGTAATGAAGACGACGGTGGAGGAATTTTTTGGAGTTCCCACGCATGGTTTTTGGATTTAATGGAGCAGGAGGAAGAAGAGGTGGCATGTGCATGGTCACAACAGATTTGAAGAAGAAAACAAGGGTAGTGGTGGAGGAGGTGAAGATGGCCAGAGAAAGACAACAACATACCCAGTGTAATCCCATAAGTGAGGTCTGGAGAGGGTGGTGTGAACACAGACCTTACCCCTCCTTGTGAAGGCATAGAGGTGTTTCCTGTAGACCTCACTCAAGTAAAACATTTTAAAGCAGGTAAGAAAGGGAATATAGTAGTGAAGAAATCATGGTGAAAATAATTGGCTAAAAGAAACAGTTCAAACCGTTTACTTTCTCCGGTGAGGTGTATAAGTAATTTAGGCTCTTACGTTGTGAAGAAGCGCCAAACACGTGGTTTTACATGTCCGCAAAATGCTTAATAGGCATAATTTAGCAACATGAGGTATTCAATAGGTACCCTGCAGAGATGAGGTGCCAAAATGAAAAATGGTTACAAGGTTGAGGGTCTGCCGGTGTATTTGGCCTTGTTTCTAACTTTAGTAAGTCTTTCATTTCTTAGTTTACTTGTAATATGGTCATAAATTTAATCATTGAATGCACCTTACAGCTAAGTTAGTCTTGTTTATGCATAACAATTAGGTGCAAGGAAAGACTTGTTCAAGTAATTAGATGATCATTGATTTGCTAGTCTTGAGAGGATTTGGCTGTGGGTCTTTTTTGCTGATGAAGTCGTACTTAATGTCCTATTTAATTATATCTGCTGGCCCATTGGTATTTAGTTTTTAGAGTAGTAATTATACGTATTTGTTCTTATTTTTTCTGTTAATACAGGGAAGGTGCAAGAGTTACCTGGGGATATATTAACAGAATTCTTGGTCAACCATCATTAATTCGTGAATCATCCATGTCAAGATTTCCTTGGTCAGGGATGATTTCTCAAGTAGCAAACAAAGGACTCAAATTTGGTACAGCAGCTGGTTCGTCAGCAACGGGACAAAGTAAATCTGCTTTTGGGAACATTATTCTTCATCCTTCTCTTCAGAGGAGAATAGAACACCTTGCTAGGGCCACAGCAAACACCAAGTCTCACCAGGCACCATTTCGCAATATGCTCTTTTATGGTCCTCCTGGCACTGGGAAAACAATGGTTGCAAGGGAAATAGCAAGAAAATCGGTACACTTCTCTCATATTTTTACTTGTTCCTCAACTATATTGTTACTCCACTAGTTAATAAATAAGTAAGTGTGGATGTTTTCATGCTATTAATATCGAATTTTCGGGCAACCATTATTAATTGCTCCTATTTTTTAATGTAAATACCCTTTCATCTATTGAGCAGGATGAATAATTGCTTATGGCAATGAATGGACTAACTTTTCACTTTTCTGAACTATAGCCAGAAATTAACTGCTTGCCCCCTTCCCCTCTCCCCTACCAAATTATTTAGAAGGGAAGAACCCACCCTCCGACTCTTGCATTTTTTGAAGTTAGGAAACAAAAGGAACGAAATAACCTTTGCAGTTTTTTCTTTTGATTCCAAAAATTAGTCCGTAGCTAAATATTTTGTCTGAATATTACAGGGTTTGGACTATGCCATGATGACTGGAGGAGATGTTGCACCCCTGGGTGCACAGGCTGTCACCAAAATTCATGAGATATTTGATTGGGCCAAAAAATCAAAGAAAGGCTTACTACTTTTCATTGATGAGGCTGATGCATTTTTGTGCGAGTAAGTAAAATTTTAGTGCAGCTGCTTCCTTTTAGAATGCTACTTATTAACTGGTTCATGATAATGATATGTTGCCGTTTTTGAGTTACTTTTCTAAATATAGAACCAACTACTAGAAATATAATTTTAAAGGACAGTGCTCTTTGATGGCAGGCGGAATAGTACATACATGAGTGAAGCTCAGCGAAGCGCTTTGAATGCTTTACTCTTTCGAACAGGGGACCAGTCACGAGACGTAGTTCTTGTCCTTGCTACCAATAGGCCAGGAGATCTTGACAGTGCTGTCACTGACCGTTTAGATGAAGTTATTGAATTCCCTCTCCCTCAAGAGGATGAACGTTTCCAATTGCTGAAGCTCTATTTGAACAAGTACCTTGCCGGTGAAGGTGACAGTGACAGCAATTCTAAGTGGGGACACCTCTTCAAGAAGAGCCCGCAAAGGATAACTATAAAAGATTTGTCTGATGATGTGATTAGAGAGGCTGCTAAGAAGACGGAAGGATTCTCTGGGCGTGAGATTGCAAAACTTGTGGCAAGTGTTCAAGCAACTGTATATGGGAGCCCAGACTGCGTTCTTGATTCTCAACTGTTCAAGGAAATTGTAGATTACAAGGTTGCGGAGCATCACCAACGAATAAAACTAGCTGCTGAAGGGGTTGAGCCAACCTACCAGGGGAATTAACTAGCACCACAAAGATAGCAAGTAATTTTCATTGACGTGAACTGTTGAAATTTTGTTTATCTCATCTCTTAGGTATTAATGCCTGCAAAATTCATTTTTTTTCAAAGTTAAGATTATGTAGTTTAGGGTCTACTTTTCCTGTCCCAGTGATTGGAAGCTGGACAGGCGTGTTTCGCCATTCAATGGCACAAACATTGAGGGGTAGGTACCGTACCTCCTTGGACTGTAATTGTATCGAGTATATTATGCACCACAGGCTCCATCAAAATAAGTTAATTGCTACTACATTACCAACTTGTTATATGTTTGGCTAATAGTAATGAGGATGTGAAGTGTGAATCCTTTGTGAGGGTCTTGTCGGAAACAACTACTTCACAAAGATAAGGGTAAGATTTGTCTATATCTCATCCTTGACGGATTGTATTATATATCATTGTTGTTGATGTGAATGTCCTTGCCATGTTTATGTGGGGCGTTTTTCAATCAATAAAAGTTGATCACCTATAGTTCTGTATCCCTTTTTTTAGAAGAGGGACGCGTAACTACAATACATACATTGTAATTTTGCAACACTGTAGCTCGAAAACAATATGTTAAGATTCAACATTCAGGGTGTTTTTGGTTTGGAGGATAACTTTTCTGGATAGTGTATTCTTATTTTTCTATTGTGGTCAGAAAACATTTCTCTAGGAAAACAAATTTGTCAAGGAAAATGTTCTACAAGTTATTTTGTATGTTTATTCCCTACTTTCTCTCATTCGATGAGAGGGAGTTGTTCGGATGGTAAGCACCCCTCACTTTCAACCTGAAGGTTGCAAGTTCGAGTCACCAAGGGAGTAAAAGGGGTGGGAGCTCCTAGGGAGGGTAAAAAAAAAAAAACCCACTTTCTCTCATTCCTATTGTGTTTTGCTAGATTACATATAAATATTTTTTGCTCACAAGTAAAAATTGATTTATTTTTTAAGAAAACATACTCTATGAAAAATATTATCCTTTGTACCAACACATCTGGTAGGCGTTTGACAATATTATTCACTTTATTCGAAAATTTTGATGTTAGATCTGGGGTTATATTGGATCATATTTCCTTGCTAAGAATATTTAGAATTCATGATTAAACATTTTTTATATTCTAACTAATTAATGATATCAAAGAAAATTGAAGTAATTTTAAAGACTTCTTAGGAAGTTATGTATATCTATAAAGCTAAAAATAATTATGATATGATATGCCTCATTGGCTAGTATGACTATTTATCTAGATTTTTTATAATTTTGAATTTTTTCCCTCATTTTCGGTTCAAACACCTTTTAAATAAAGTAATTAATCTCTTTCGGTTATAAAATGAATGTCCAAAATAAATATACTGTGTTGTAACATGTAATGTACCCACAATATATTTTGTGTTGTAACATGCATGTACACACAATATGCTTTGTATTGTAACACACATGTACACATTTTATACTCTGTGTTGTAAAATCGACGTTCATATAATATATTTTGTGTTCAAGTATATATATGTATATTAGTTTTTCGATGCGTGCGTTGCACGTGATTACCAATTCAGAAAATATATGTTACAATAAATAGTATTTGCTTATTTAAGCGAAGATTTGAATAATAAGTTTGCACAAAATAATATTACAAATTCTTTTGTGAATGTTAAATGTGGATCACCATATATATCTCTTATTCACACGAATCTATGAAGGCTGTCAATGAAATATTTTATTAGTTAAATGCAATAAAGTATGTATTTATTTCAATTTGATGAGGTTCAATCATGTAATTAGTCGTATCTTACTAATATTACCTTATAGATGATATTTGTTGTGCATTTTTCTTGTCATCTAACCAGATGTACTTTGCAGGTGTAATTCACGTTAATTTAGATGTATTTTTTTAGAACTATTTTTGTATATTAATTTTTATTTTATAAGTTATAACATAATAGATGCCGTTCTTGTTGTTGGCACTCATATTTGACTTCTCTATTGACTGTGTACATAAATCAAAGATAATTATCTGACTGTCCATAGTGAACTGAGAAATGTTTCCTTTTTTTTTTTTACCGGAAAAACTAAAAGTTAAAATCAAAGAATATATTCTATCTAAAATCATATATATAATCACATGTTCATCTTACACCCAAAAAAGATATAGTTCATATACTTCAACACCGTGTTATAACATATATAGGGGAAATATAATAATTTAAAAAATTATTGGTCAAAGGTTAATATAAGAAAATATGAAAGATATAATTAATGTAATAACTATGAGAATTCACAATAACTAAAGAATGTAAAAGAGTGTGAATCACGTTTGCAATAATTAGTAATAACTAAGAGAATTTATAATGTTATAACTAAAGAATTAATGTGCAATAGCTGAATTTTTAATAAATCTTATACTTACATAAATAAATAGGACTTTTAATTAATGTTTCCATTATTTTTATAGTTATTAGATTTTAATTTAGTGTAAGGACAACATGAAAATGTTTATTCCATATTATCTAATATAAAATTTATTTTGTAAATGATAAATTTTAAATGATTCATATATATCCATATATTTTCAAATTTGTTGTGAGTTTTTATTTTATTTTTAAAAGAATTCAAAACATTATAAAATAATATATTTTGAAGTTATAAGATCTTGTTAGCTTAATAGTAATAACTATTTTGAAGCAAACTTTCTGACAATCCAAATCACATAAGTAATATTGATAAATAAAGTCTTTTTTTTTGTCTTGAGCATCAAAAAAACAAATCATGACAATTATTAAATGAAGTTAGACGATACGGTTCTTATTAGTTTAATAATTTACCCGAATTTAAGATTTCTTTCCTCTATTCTGCGGCCGCCTTGAGGCAGTTAGGACAGAACAAAGTGTCTTCATTTACTGTAGCAATGCTGGTGTTCAATTCAGCCATGATAGGGTTTGTTGGTTTGGGAGCATTTTAATATTAGTAAATAATGGTTAAGGTGCATATTTCCCATTCCTCTTGCAGCTATTCCTATCAGATTGTTAGTCGCCACTTTGATTGTATTTTGGAATCAATGTTTTGAGGCTTAATTGCCCATTACTTGACGTTTCTGACATTGACCGTTGGTGGCACTTATTTGCTGCATTACTCCATTTGGAGTTATTGTTTGTTATGTTACAACATTTCTTGTAAGCACTCTTAGCGGTTGGTGGCCTTTGCCATTCATTCTTCATGATTCTTCCTCCATTATACCTTATAACCTATATAACTCCTAAGACCATTTATCTTTACTATTTACTACCCCATTATCTTTCTATTTATTCCTAGGAAGACTTCTTCTATTATAAATAATGGTGGTCTTCATTTGGTTTGGCACACAACATACAAGAGAAAAATATAGAGTACATAAAGTTTATCAAAAAAAGAGTTCTTATTAGTTGAACAGAGGTGTTCTTTTTGTGGAGCTTTGAACTCAACTCTTGTCCAGAGTTGTTGAGTTATATTGTGAATAGGCTGTTGTATCCTGGAGGGGACAAGTCAAGAAGGACTACTGCTGGACCGGTGAAAACATTTGCTGCAGTGGGCTTGAATCTCCTTAAAGAGAGCGATATATCCGCGCCTAAGCCTAAATAGATTTTATTTCTTTATTGTATTTTCAATTGTAATCTTGTATTTTTTGTTATCTTGTAAGTTTTTCACTAATAATTTTAAGGAGATTCAGAATGACTGCAATTGAAAAAACCGCGGATGTCAAGATGGAAGACCTTAACAAGCCATTTCAAAAAGATGGAAGGGTAAAATACTTTTCTACTGAAGTGTTCTCAATGCTTCTTATGTGTTAACTGAGAAGAATCCTAATAAAGTTGATGACACCTCCATGGATGATGATGAAATTATTTCTCATCATGAGAAAGTGGAAAAGTACGATGGTGAAGAGGCAATTAAGGGCCAAGATGCACTTTTACAAAAAGAAGAGAGCAACATCACAACGAAGGTAAATTTAATTACTTCAAATAATGCTACTCTTGAAACTCACAAAAATACTTCTTTGAAGCCTAAGAAGAAAAAATTTAAGAAAAATAATAGTAGACCACCCAAGAAAAATAATGGTGAAAATAACCAAACACAAAATCAACAAGTTCAAGATAAGGAATCGTGCTTTGTTTGTGGCAAGGCTGGGCATATTGCTCGATTTTGCAGATTCCGAAAACGTGATCCCAACCCTCAGAAAAACGTTACCGAAGAACCTTTTGTGGCGGTAATTACCAACATAAACATGGTTGAAAGTGTTGATGGATGGTGGGCTAATTCTGGTGCAAACCGTCATGTCTGTTATGACAAAGTCTGGTTTAAAAAATATACTAATTTTGAGGAACCCAAAACCATCATGCTTGGTGATTCTCACAAAACTTAAGTGCTTAGAACGGGAGATGTTGAATTGTGTTTTACTTCTGGAAGGGTATTAACTTTAAAAGATGTTCTCTATACTCTTTCCATGAAAAAAAAATTGATGTCTAGTTTTCTTCTTAATAAAGAAGGCCTTAAATAGATTATTGAATCTGATCAATATGTAATTGTGTAAAAGGATATTTTTGTGGGAAAGGAGTATGCTTGTGATGGGATGTTCAAATTGAATGTAGAAGTGAATAAAGCTTCTACTTCTGTTTATATGCTTTCTTCTACTAATTTTTGGCATGCTTGTTTGTGTCATATTAATGATCGTTATGTTGGAATCATGAGTAGTTTAGGATTAATCCCAATGATTAAAAAGAATTTTGAAAAGTGTGAGGCTTGTAGTAAAGCCAAAATCACTAAAAGACCTCATTTTCAAGTTGAAAGAAAAACGGATTTGTTAGAATTAGTTCATACTGATATTTGTGAACTTGGTGGAATTTTAACTCGTGGAGGTAATAGATATTTTATCACTTTCATTGATGATTTTTCTAAGTTTACATATGTTTACTTGATGAAAAATAAAAGTGATGCTTTTGAAAATTTCAAAACTTATCTTCATGAGGTTGAAAATCAGTTTGGTAGAAAAATAAAAAGAATTAGAAGTGATTGAGGCCGTGAATATGAGTCAAATGAGTTTAATTCTTTTGTTAGATCATTGAGAATAATTCATGAAACTCCTCCTCCTTACTCTCCTTCATCTAATGGAGTAGTGGAAAGGAAAAAAATAGAACTTTGGTTGAATTGACTAATGCCATGCTTATTGAGTCACATGCACCTTTAAATTTTTGGAGTGAAACTATTTTAACTGCTTGTTATGTGTTGAATCGTGTGCCTCATAAAATGTCTAAACTGACACCTTTTGAATTGTGGAAAGGTTACAAGCCAAGTTTGGGATATCTAAGAGTTTGGGGTTGTCTAGCCTTTGTGAGGCTAATGGATCCCAAGATTACAAAATTGGGTAAGAAAGTTACTACTTGTGCTTTTCTTGGTTATGCTTCAAATAGTACATCCTATAGATTTTTTAATCTTGAAGATAATATTGTGATAGAATCGGGTGATGCTATTTTTTATGAAAATAAGTTTCCTATTGATTCTAAAAATAGTGGGGGTCAAAGGATTGAACAAAATATTTTGTCACTACCTAGTTCTTCTACTTCTACTTTGAAAAATAAAGAAGCCAATGATTTTGAGTTAAGAAGAAGTAAAAGAGTTAGAGTAGAAAAAGATTTTGGTCCTGATTTTTATGTGTTTAATGTTAGAGATGACCCTCTCACTTTAAAAGAAGCTTTATCTTCACATGACTCCATTTTTTGGAAAGAGGCTGTAAATGATGAAATGGAATCTCTAATTTCTAATAAAACTTGAAAGTTAGTTGATTTACCATCGGGTTGTAAAACTATTGGTTGCAAATGGGTCTTAAGAAAAAAGTTGAAACTGGATGGATCTATTGATAAATACAAGGCTAGACTAGTTGCAAAAGGTTTTAAACAACTAGAAGACCTAGAATTTTTTGATACTTTTTCACCGGTAACAAGAATTATATCCATAAGACTTTTAATTGCTATTGCTGTAATTTTTGGTTTGCAAATTCATCAAATGAATGTAAAAACTGCTTTTTTAAATGGAGACCTAAATGAGGAAATTTATATAGATCAACCCGAGTGTTTTGTTGAACAGGCCAAGAAAGTAAAGTGTGTAAACTTACTAAATCCCTATATGGCTTGAAACAGGCACCAAAACAATGACATGAAAAGTTTGATTCCTGCATGATTGAAAATGGTTTTAAAACAAATGAGTGTGATATATAAGTGCATATATCATAAGTCTTGGAATAATTCACATGTGATTATTTGCCTATATGTTGATGATTTGTTGATCTTTGGCTCTAACATGAATGTTATTGATGAAACTAAGAATTTTCTTAGAAGCCCTTTTGATATGAAAGATCTTGGTAAGGCAAATGTTATTCTTGGAATAAAAATAACAAGAACATGTGATGAAATTTTCCTTGACCAGCCACATTATGTTGACAAAATTTTGAAAAAATATAACTTTCATGATTACAAGCATGTTGCTTCTCCTTTTGATTCAAGTGTTCACTTATTTCATGTTGAAAGTGAAAATGATGTAGTACATCAAAAGGAATATGCTAGCATAATCGGAAGTTTGAGATATGTGACTGATTGCACTAGGCCTGATATTGCATATACAGTAGGAGTACTTGACAGGTTTACAAGCAAGCCAGGTAATGAACATTGACATGCTATAACAAGAGTTATGAGATATTTAATTGGAACGAAAAATTGTGGTTTGTTCTATAAAAAATATCCTACTGTGCTTGAAGGCTTTTGTGATGCAGATTGGAACACTTTATCGTGATTCCTGTTCTATCACTGGTTATGTCTTTACTTTAGGTGGTGGTGCTATTTGTTGGAGATAAAAAATGCAAACTATAATTACTAACTCTACAATGGAGGCTGAACTAATTGCTTTAGCTTCAGCTTGTGAGGAAGCGAATTGGTTAAGATATTTATTGTTTCAAATACCTTATTTTGAAAAATCAATTCCTCCTATTTTAATTCATTGTGATAGCACTGCTGCAATTGGTAGAGTTCAAAACCTTTATTACAACGGTAAATCCAGACCAATAAAGAGGAAACACAATAATGCAAGATCGTATTTGACAACTGGTACCATTAATGTTGATTATGTCAAATCTTGTGATAATCTTGCAGATCCTCTTATTAAGGCCTTAACAAGAGAAAGGGTCTGGAGCACATCGAGGGGGATGAGATTGAAACTTATAAATCCTTGAGTCATATATGAGGAAACCCAACCTGGGGACTAGAGATCCTATAACCAGGTTCAAAGGGAAAAATTAATCATATGATAACTTGTTGTGAAAAAAATGCACTATCTTTTTATTTCCTCCCTATGATGTGAGTGCATTGGTTCTTGTAGTGATTTGTGAAGGTTGAGTTGATAAAACTCTTAATGAATATCTGTAGCCCGTATGGATGGAGTGTTAAACTTACAGGAGCATTCTTGACAGATTTTACCTATGTGAGTGTGGAAGTAGGCCGCTTCCTATGAGAATTAGGCTTATTCTCAAATGCACTCATGAAACCGGGATAGCACAAGGCCATAACGTGCTGGCTATAAAGCTCATGTCAACACCTTGATTATTATGTGTGAGCAGTTATATTTTATTTCCCTTAAGCAGTCATAGTTCAAGTCTGAGATCACTACGACTTTTGAGTAAAAGTTACTGTTTTATTAAGTGGAGGTTTAATGCAGAGCACACCTTCATTATGCATAGTAGTCTTCCTTCAGCTAATAGACTCTCTTGGTTAATATTATAATGAGTGGAGGATTGTTGATTTGGGAGAATTTTAATATTAGTAAATAATGGTTAAGGTGCATATTTTCCATTCCTCTTGCAGCTATTCCTATCAGAATGTTAGTCGCCACTTTGATTGTATTTTGGAATCAATGTTTTGAGTTTTAATTTCCCATTACTTGACGTTTCTGACATTGACCGTTGGTGGCACTTATTTGCTGCATTACTCCATTTGGAGTTATTGTTTGTTATGTTACAACATTTCTTGTAAGCACTCTTAGCCGTTGGTGGCCTTTGCCATTCATTCTTCATTATTCTTCCTCCATTATACCTTGTAACTTATGTAACTCCTAAGGTCATTTATCTTCACTATTTACTACCCCATTATCTTTCTATTTATTCCTAGGAAGACTTCTTCTACTATAAATAGTGATGGTCTTCATTTGGTTTGACACACAACATACAAGAGAAAAATATAGAGTGCATAAAGTTTATCAAAAATAGAGTTCTTATTAGTTGAAGGGAGGTGCTCTTTTTGTGGAGCTTTGAACTCAACTCTTGTCCAGAGTTGTTGAGTTATATATTGTGAATAGGCTGTTGTATCCTGGAGGGGACAAGTCAAGACGGACTACTGCTGGACCGGTGAAAACATTTGCTGCAGTGGACTTAAATCTTCTTAAAGAGAGCGATATATCTGTGCCTCAGCCTGAAGAGATTTTATTTCTTCATTGTATTTTCAATTGTAATATTGTATTTTTTGTTATCTTGTAAGTTTTTCACTAACAGGGTTACTGTTACGTTGACGGCATCTTGGAATCAAAGTGTGTAGGACAAGAAGTGGGGCATCAACTTTTAAAGCAAAAGTTAATGTTCATGTCGGGGGCGGAGTTAGGTGAGGGTTTGTGGTTCGGACGAACCCAATAGCTTTTCCGTAGACCCTATATTTGTATTAGAAAATTATGTAATAATTTGTGAACCCCTAAAAATACTGATTGACAGCTCAATGATAAGAAAGAAAAAGAAAATTTAGAATTCCCAAACTCCTAATAATGATTCCGCCTCTAATCACTCCATGTAGAAGTCAAGACATAATCTTCTCTTATCCATCGTACTGGATTTGAATTTTGGTTTCTTCCACCAGGCAGATAAGCCCTGTTAGTGAAAAATTACAATATAACAAAATTACAAGATAACAATTGAAAATGAACGGAAGAAATAAAAGTCTCTTTCGGCTGAGGTGCGAATATCTCGCTTTCTTTAAGGAGATTCAAGACCACTGCATTAAATGTTTTTCACCGGTCCACCAGTAATACTTCTTGACTTGTCCCCTCTAGGATACAACAACATAATTACAAAATATAACTCAACAACTAATGGCCAAGATGCCACTAACGATGCTGCAAGAGAAACAGTCAGTAACATCAGCACTTACTCCAAATAAATTTCCAACCGTTAAGACAAATGAATTGCCACCGACGGACAACTTGACAGCAAAGGCACCATTTGACTCCAAACTTTTAACAAATTAATATATAAAATATTAATATTAAAATGTTGACCAACAAGCCCTACTTTTGTCTCCAAGTTTTCTTTTTACTTGCCAGTTGCCACTCAGTTCCTGTTAGATATGTTACATTGATGTGGTTGGAAATACAAGTGAGGCAGTGTTGTAAACTGGGATCAGAACCAGATTTATTAATACTAGTTTATGAAAACGTGTGATTGTAGTTTGTTTTGTGTGAATTTTTATATAAATCTATTTTGTTGGTGTAATATAGTGTAAATATAATAAATTACAGTTGAAAATAAAATAACAAAAATGAAAAAGAAATATATTCAGGCTAAGAAGAGGATATCTTGCTTTATTTAAGGAGATTCAAGCTCACTGCGGCATAATCTACCTCGATCCAGTAATATCACTCTTGACTTGTCCTCCTTCGAGATATAACAGTCCAACAATGTCATACAACTCAAACAACTCTGGATTAGTTGAAGAGTTCAATGCTCCACAAAAGAACACATTCCTTCTGTTAGGATATACTATTAACCATGCGTTTTGATATAGTATTATTATTGAACAATTGTTTATTTATTTATTCAATTCAATAAAGTGTTACATTAAATAGATCAATTTGTCATATATGTGTCCTTAACTTATATAGTAGATGATTTGGTGTATAGAGTTTAAGCTTATACACAGAAGATTAAATCATCGGTTCTTATAAGTTAAAATTTATAGTTCACAATCGTAGATGGAAATTTGGACAAAACCATCAGAAAGATTGTAGCACGAGATTAAATGTAATTTATCTTGATTATGAGAATGATATAGTTCTAACTTCTCGTGCTAGTGCATTTTGTCTGTATTGAACGAGACCGAGCAGAGATAGATGTTTTAGACTGACTGATAAAAACATATTCTCTAAACTGTTAAATGTACTTATATTCTTAATCTTGATATAACGATTATGATTTGTATATATTAGTTAATGTTTTGATTTATTAAAATGTGAGATTCTGAGATGAGTCAATATGCCGGTAGATTGGATGATAATAATATATATTGGTGAAATAATTAGTTAGTTGATAGAATTCATGTCTCAATATAGAGATTGATGATACACCTTTTTATGAGAAACTTATAAGTTTTCATGTGTAAACCCGACCATTATATTTATGAATCTGACACATGAAATAAGTTAAGTATTGCTCTAAAGGAAATTAATCATTGAATTAAATTCGTCAGTAATTTAATTTATTGATTAGTATCTTTAATCTTAACATGAGAATTACATAAGTGTTTAATGGTGAATTTCGAAATATAAATAGAGGAGTGCAATTACGAATTTCTAGTGGAATGATTTGTAATTTATTATGGTAAGAATAATTCAAATCAATTATTTGGAATTATTTCCATAATATGAAGCCTCAGTAATAAATTAATGTGGTCCCTCCAGTGCCCAATTTAACTAGAACTCAGAATCTTATTTTCTAGAAAAAAGAAAAAAGAAAAAAGAAAAAAGAAGCGTGTTTCTTCTTGAAAAAAAAAAGAACGGGTGTTTCTTGGTTTTCTTGAAAGAAAAGGAATCCTCTTTGGACTGGGAAGAAATCTATATAAGTAGGGATTCTTCTAACTGAGAAAGAGAATTAAGTATTCTATACGATACTTGCCCATCCAAGTATTGAGAGAGTTCAATTGTTAATTGGGATCATTGTAGAAGACCATAGAGCTGGAGTCAGAATTACTTCAAGATATCTGCACACGCTTCAAGAGGTAATGTTGAGTTAATTTTCAGCATACTTTGTATGTGATATGTATTTGTGATTGTTGTCTATATTCATGCAAGATGCATGATTCTGGAATGCTTCCGCTGTGTATGCTATTTTCTAACACCTTCAACATATAATTACTTTCTTTTGTATAGTGAATTAGTTGAAATCTTAAAATATTTTTCTCTGTCTCAACTCTCTCTTTCACTACACTAACCTCAATATAAACTTCTCATATTTTCTTACATTATTTCTCTTGTACATTTCTTACTCAAAGTAAAAGAAGACCATCACTATTTATAGGGGAGGAATCTTCCTTGTAATGAATAGGAAGATAATAGGGTAGTCAATCGGATAAGTAAATAACCTAAATATTACAAAAGTTACCAAACATAATGAGGTAGAACAATGAGTGAAATAATGTGTTAGAGGTTGCAAGATTTTAAGTGAAATATTGTCACACTAAGGTGAGTAAATAGGCACATTATGTCACTCACGTTAAAGAAATAATGTTGCCAATGAACCTTTGTAATATGAGTCACATCAATATAATATTTACAATATTAAAATGCTCAATATATGCAAACATACCCAAACAAAAGTGATTAAAATTTTATGAAGATATGCACTTAATGAGTAATAAAATGCAATATTCCTAACAAATCTTAAAAATAAGACAAAGACATACCAACTAAGAGGTGCATTTTAGCGTTTAAACATTCCTTTTTAAGAAGCTAACGGTAAATTTTGAACTTTAGTTAGTAGTTAGTAAACTTTCAATAAAATAACAATGGTTATTCGAACACAAAATAATTTACAGACTTATATCAATAAAAAAATTCCTGGTGTCAAATATATACATGCAATATTTCTTGTAAAATAGATGTCCATACAATATTCTTGGTGACAAGTATATATATACTAGATATGGGACCCCGTGCCAGCATGGGGCCCAATATATGTTACTGTTTCTGTTTCAATTTATGTGGTACATATGAAATTTGAAGTTGATCAATTTTTTAGTACGTTTTTATATATTTTAAGTTGCTAATTATTTTTATTTAGAGTATGTTTTACGTAAATATATTATAAATTACAATAATTAACAAGTTAATATAAAAAAAAACTTATAAAAAATTCATTGACTTTTGAAATTTCATTTGTATCACATAAATCAGGACAAAACGAGTAATATATATGAAAATTACATAAAACGTACTATAACTCACAATAATTAGCAACTTAAAATATCTATATATCTATATTTCTCCCAATTTATGTGGTATAGATGAAATTTTGAAAGTTAACAAAAAGTTTTTATATGTTTTCAAATATTTTAAGCTATTAATTATTATGATTTATAATAATTTTTACATAAAAAATTTATTTATATAAAGTATAAAAGAAAAAAATTTAAAAAAGGAAACATAAATGTCAGCACGAGTCCAATCTATGTTAATTTCTATGTTTTAATTATTGTTATACCAATTGAATTTGGAGAGCCAACTAAATTTTTTTAAAGGATTTTTATAAATTTTAAGTTGTTAATTATTATAGTTTATAATATTTTTATTTATTTTAAACCAATATATGTTTCTCTCTGTCTCAATTACATGACACATATGGAATTTAGAGAGTCAACTAAAATTTTAAAATATGTTAAGTTGTTAATTATTATATATTACGTGATTTCAAATAAAATATGTAATTTTTTTATTTCAATTTATGTGTCATTAATATAATTACATATATTAAGTAATAAATAATTAATGTCTAAATTATGTGACACCTATGAATTTTGGAGTGTAAATCTAATTAGTTATATGATTTTTAAAAAATAAAGCAGCTAATTATTACAATTTATAATACTTTTTATATATTTTTTAAATGATATATATATATATATATATATATATCTTTATGATATTGATATTAGTATTATAATAAATTAAATTTTATTATTTTTAAATTTATGATCTCAATTGTCAGTTTATGCCACATTATAAAATGTTCCAAAGTAGATATCAGATTTACAAAAATGTCGATGCCAGCTAAAGTAATAAAATAACATCTAAGGGCATGAACCTATATAGATATATATAAAGCTGAATATAGACAATCTGATGTGACATCTCTCTATGGCCAGTATTTCTATTCATATTTTTCTCTTTTTTTTGACATTTTATCTTTGTTTTGTATTTTTTATTTGTATTTTAAAAAAAGTATTTATGTCACACCCGATTAATTATGCCCTTTATAACATCCATACACTAGGGAAATACATAAAAACCCCCCTGAACTTGGCACGAAAACTTACTTTAATACTTCAACTACACGGGTGTTTATATACCCCCCTAATCTCATTTAAAGTGAATAAATACCCCCCTTAATGCTGACGTGGCATAACGAAAATAGTTAAGCGCGTCTTTCTTTTTTATTAAAAAATTGGTCCCACTAATATATGTATTATATAATTAAAAAAGAAAAAAAAAATCATCCACCCGCCCACCCCTACATTCATCTTCTCCAAACCCACCCACCCNCCCCCCCCCCCCCCCCCCCCTTTTCACTTATTTTGAACCCCCTTATCTCGCCCTTTCTCCTTCTTTGAATACCTCCATTGTACCTTACCTCACCTGCATCTTAATCTTCATCTCTTTTTTTTTTCCAGATCTACTAAAGAGAGAAAAATCATTAAACTTCGTTCCGATCAAACTTGAGATTTCTATCAAACAAAAGAAAATTTCATTAACACATTTTTATGATTTCAAAAATTATGATTGTTGTATGTCATGAAAAAATAAGGGTTTTTGAAGATGGAATATTGGAAAGGGTTGTTTTTTTTTTTTGCTAATTGATCGAATTCATCTACATTTTCAGTTGATTTATTTGTCCTCAAATACCGAAGAGAGCAATAAATCGGTAAAAAATTCAATGTAGGTCCATATTTGTTGCAATCTCACATCAATGGATATTGATAGAAAATGTATGAGAATTTTCTCAAAAGAAATTAGTGAAATTGTTAGAAGATATTGAGGTTGAAAATAGAGAAGTCATTAGTAAAAATTAATGATAATCAAGCAAGAAATGAGAAAACACTAATGGAGGTGGAAGGTAGTGCATCCATTGGAGAGAGAAGGGAAAAAAATTAAATTTTAAAACTGATTTCCAACACGATTCTGACGTGGCAATGATGTGGCGTTGATATGGCAATGACTTGGCGCGTGTGTAGTATACTTGCCATTGTGAGACTGGTTTTGTATTCTTTGGGGGGTATTTATTCACTTTAAATGAGATTAGGGGGGTATATAAACACCAGTGTAGTTGAAGTACTAAAGTAAGTTTTCGTGCCAAGTTCAGGGGGGTTTTTATGTATTTTCCCATTACACTAATATAGATTTAAGTAAATGGAAAGGGAAGATGAAAAGATAAAAACTATTCATTTTTCATAACTGTTTATAATTATTTGGCCTATAAAATAAAAAAAAACAGTTGAGCATTTGTAACAAATAAGAACAAATTTCTTCACTTTGGCTCTTCTTCTACTGACGATGATGATGAATATATGGTATCAACTTCTGTCGCTAAGATATCCATCAAATTTCTAGGTCATGTGACTTTTTTAACAAAAGAGAAAGAGAGAATATCTCATGATTCTTGAAGACATTGATGTAAAGAAAAAGAAAGATCATGTAACAAAAGTTTCTCTTCAAAATAAAAGACTTTTTGAAAAAATGTTTATTTCTCCTACAAGGAGAAAAAATTCATTGTGGTTGAGAAATTTATAAGAAGGCTGATTTGTGTTTCAAAGGGTAAGAAAAATTATTTGGAGAAAAAATCATTCTATTTATGGAATTCGTATCAAATTAGGAGGAGAACAAGCAAAAAATTATTTTGTGATTTGAAAAGAGAGAAAATTAGATATTATTTCTTTCAACCTCATTATTCTTCTAATTTCTTTCTTCTTTTATTTTGTCTTGATTTTTTGTATATTTAATTAAAGTTTTTTTTTCTTATTTATCTTTAATTAAAGTTTATATATATATTTTCTTAAAAAATTTTTAAAAAGATGATCATATTTAGTTCCTTTTCTCATCAATGCTATTAATCTCATAATTAGTGTTATTTATATTATTTTCTTAATTACTTTTTTTTCTTTCTTTTAATTATTTATTTGAAGAAATTAGTTATTATAACTTTATAAGAATTACACATGTATTTTTACATAATTGATTTGTCATTTTTGGATCATTTCTTCTTCTAAAAGTTTCTATCCATATGTAACAATAAAGTTAAAATAGAAAATGTAGTGACACCATTCTTAGTAATAGATACTTATTTATTCTTATCAATTTTTTCTGACAATTTTGGTTATATTTTTCTTTAAAATAATTATTGCCTCGATTTTTATTGTTATTTTTAACATTTATTTTTAATTTTAAAAGATCTGAAAATTTATGTTAAAAATTTAAATAATAGAAAAAATAATTTATTTAACTTTTATCATCATCAATACTACTAATTTATTTTACGTTTTTTCTTAATCTTCATCTCATCATTAAGGTTATTTATATAATTTTCTTAAATCACTTATTTTTTCTTTTTTTAACTCTTTTATATATATAAAGTTGGATATGTAAATGATGATGTGACATTTCTTAGAAGCTAAGATTACTATTTATCTAATTTGTCAAATTTTTGAGTTCTTTTGTCATACTAAATACAATATGTTTTATTATAATTACATTCAATATAGTAAAAAATATGTTCTAGGAATTAAAACAAAATTATCATTTCAGAAAAATAAATGTTAAATTATAATTTGATTATGATTAAGGAAAGATAAAGATATTATTTCAATATCCCATAACCACATTCAATACATTAGAAATTAATTGGATATAACTCTAAATGGAAAATGAATTACCATTTAAGGAAAATAAATGTTTGCAATACCATAATAATTAAGGAGAGAGTAAGATATTATTTTAATATCCTAATTCGGAACTTTTAATCTGCTACTCAATTAAAAAGAAAATGCATTTAATAACATTAAAAAGTTATTAGTTTAATATTTTTTCTCATTCTACTAATTCAATTCAATCAAACTTAATTTTAAAGATAAAATAACAGGTCCATTTTAGTTGTTATCAATATATTTCAAAAAATTATCGTGAAAAGGCTTTTCTTGCACCTTATTTTAATTTTCATATACTATTATTATTTTTTCTGTCATTTTTCAATGATTTTTTATTTCGATTTAAAATTTAATGTTTATTCTTAAAAACCCTGATTGTACAAATTAAGGTGGAGTAGAATATAATAAATGATGATTCTTCTACTAAATAAGAATATATAACGAAATTGAAAGGGTGAAGTTTTTTTTTTTTTTTAAATGGATAGGAAATTCTATTAAGGTATCATTACGTCATTATTCGCTTTGGGGCCAGCAATGGTCTTCGAGTGCCAGCCACGTCCAGGGTGTAGGCTCAGGGCGTGACAAACTTGGTATCAGAGCAAGTTCAAGAGTCCTAGGGAGTCTATAAAGCCGTGTCTGTAGAGTCCTAGTTATCGGTGTGAAGCGCGCCACATCTATAATTGGGAGGCTATAACATTTAGGAAGATTTCTCATTTCTTTCACACTCATCTCGTCATTAAAGTTGATCTCTGAAGAGTTTCTTTCTAATTCATGCTTGCGCGTGTTTCAGATAGTCATGCCTCCACGAAGAGTTGACAGAGGGCGTCTTCCTAGACGTTATGTGGATGAGCAAAAGTTACATTATCCCCCGGGAGTGCAACCACAAGGGGAAGTTTCTAATGCCGAGATCAGAGAGGCAATTAGAATTCTGAGTCAAGCAGTAACTACTCAGATTGTCAGCAAAGAGGAGTTCGACATGAAAGAGCTGACACTTCTAGGATTCGTGAGTTCTTGGTGATGAATCCTCTGAGTTTCATGGGTTCAAGCACTACTGAGGATCCAGAGAATTTTATTGAGGAGTTGAAAAAGATTTTTGATGTGATGTATGTGGCAGATACTGAGCGGGTTGAACTAGCTGCGTACTAATTGAAAGATGTTGCTAAAACTTGGTTCGACCAATGGAAAGGGGGCAGAGTTGAGAATGCACCACCTGCGAGTTGGGCCTGTTTTAAGGAAGATTTCTTGGGGCGTTTCTTTCCTCAAGAATTGAAAGAGGCAAAGGTACGTGAGTTCCTCACACTTAAGCATGAGTCTTTGAGTGCTAATGAGTACAGTCTGAAGTTCACACAACTCTCCCATTATGCCCCGAAGATGGTTGCGGACATGAGGAGTAGAATAAGTTTGTTTGTTGCGGGATTGTCTCGATTGTCGAGTAAAGAAGGTAGGGCTGCAATGCTTATCGGGGACATGGACATATCAAGGTTGATGGTCTATGTGCAGCAAGTTGAGGAAGAAAAGCTGAGGGACAGAGAAGAGTTCAGAAATAAGAGAGCTAAGACCGGTAATGAGTCCGGGCAGCAGAAAGGTAATGTGAACCGTCCGTCCTTTCAACAAAGACAAAGGGGACCTATTCCATCATCTGCTAGTGCACCTGTACCAGAAATAAAAATGAGTACACTGGACAGAATTCGCAGAGCTTCAAAGCTGAACCTGCACAGTCTCAGAATAGTATGGCACAAGGAAGTAATCGGGTTCTTGCATGTGCTAGGTGTGGTAGAGTCTATCCAGGAAAGTGTCGTCAAGGCCAGACGGGTTGCTTTAAGTGTGGACAAGAGGGTTATTTCATGAAGGAGTGCCCAAAGAACAAGCAATTTAGTGGAAATCTGGGCAGTAGGGCCCAATCCTCTTCAGTTGTCCCACCAGACAGGACGACACCTAGAGGAGCTACTTCTAGTACCGGTGGAGGAGCAAATCGCCTCTATGCAATCACTAGTCGCCACGAGCAAGAGAACTCTCCGAATGTTGTCACTGGTATGATCAAAGTCTTTGCTTTTGATGTATATGCTTTGCTAGACCCAGGAGCAAGTTTATCTTTTGTAACTCCTTATGTTGCAAATAAGTTTGATGTTCTCCCTGAAAGACTTTGTGAACCCTTTTGTGTTTCTACACCTGTTGGGGAGTCTATTCTAGCAGAAAGAGTTTATCGTGATTGTCCTGTTTCCATCAATCACAAGAGCACCATGGCTGATTTGGTTGAGTTAGACATGGTAGATTTTGATGTCATTCTAGGTATGGATTGGCTTCATGCTTGTTATGCATCGATAGATTGTAGAACTCGAGTAGTCAAGTTTCAGTTTTCGAGTGACCCAGTCATAGAGTGGAGTAGCAGTTCAGCAGCGCCTAAGGGTCGTTTTATTTCGTACCTTAAGGCGAGAAAGTTAGTTTCAAAGGGTTGTATCTATCACTTGGTCCGAGTTCATGACTCTAGTGTTGAGATACCTCATTTTCAGTCAGTTCCTATAGTAAGAGAGTTTCCAGAAGTTTTTCCTGATGATTTACCCGGAATTCCTTCTGAGAGAGAAATAGAGTTCAACATAAATCTCATTCCAGATACTCGTCCTATCTCTATTCCGCCATATAGAATGGCACCAGCAGAGTTGAAAGAGTTGAAAGAACAGTTGAAAGATCTCCTAGAAAAGGGTTTCATTTGACCGAGTATCTTACCTTCGGGTGCTCCGGTCTTTTTTGTGAGAAAGAAAGATGGTTCCCTTAGAATGTTATAGATTACCACCAGTTGAATAAGGTTACCATCAAGAATAAGTATCCTCTTCCGAGGATTGATGATCTTTTCGATCAGCTTCAGGGTGCCACTTGTTTTTCGAAGATTGACCTCAGATCAGGTTATCACCAGTTAAGAGTAAAGGAATGTGATGTTTCAAAGACAACATTCAGGACCAGATATGGTCAGTTTGAGTTTTTAGTTATGTCTTTTGGGTTGACCAATGCACCGGCAGCTTTCATGGACCTTATGAATGGAGTCTTCAAACCTTATTTAGATGTGATTGTTATCGTTTTCATTGATGACATACTAATCTATTCAAAGAATGAAGAAGATCATGCTAGGCATCTCAGACTAGTCCTTCAGACTTTGAAAGATAAGACTGTATGTCAAGTTCTCTAAATGTGAGTTTTGGCTTAAGGCTGTGGCGTTCCTAGGTCACATTGTGTTCGGTGATGGAATTAAAGTTGATACTCAGAAAATTGAGGTAGTGCAGAATTGGCCTAGACCCACATCTACAATTGAAATCAGGAGTTTCTTGGGTTTAGCTGGCTATTATAGAAGGTTTGTTGAGGGGTTCTCGTCTATTGCATCTCCTTTGACCAAGTTGACCTAGAAGACAGCGAAATTTCAATGGTCTGAAGCTTGTGAGAAAAGCTTTCAGGAATTGAAAAAGAGGTTGATTACAGCTCTAGTTTTGACTTTACCAGAATGTACTCAAGGTTTTGTGGTGTATTACGATGCATCTAGAGTTGGTTTGGGTTGTGTCTTGATGCAGAATGACAAAGTTATTGCTTATGCCTCCAGACAGTTGAAAGTTCATGAGAAGAACTACCCGACCCATGACTTAGAGTTAGCTGCTGTAGTATTCGCTTTGAAGATATGGCGTCACTACTTGTATGGTATGCATGTTGATTTATTCACGGATCACAAGCGCCTTCAATATATGCTTACTCAGAAAGAGCTCAATCTCAAACAGATGAGGTGGTTAGAATTGCTTAAGGACTATGACCTGAGTATTCTTTACCACCCAGGTAAGGCTAATGTTGTTGCTGATTCTTTAAGCAGGTTGTCTGTGGGTAGTACATCCCATGTTAAATAAGGAAAGAGAGAGTTAGCAAAAGATGTGCACAGACTGGCACGCCTGGGAGTCAGACTTATGAATTCCGCAGAAGGAAGTATAGTAGTGACAAACGGGCCCGCGTTATCACTAGTGTCAGAAGTGAAAGAGAAACAAGATCAAGATCCCATTTTGCTTGAGTTGAAAGCAAATGTTCAAAAGCAAAGAGTATTAGCTTTTGAACAAGGGGGAGATGGAGTATTGAGGTATCAAGGTAGATTGTGTGTACCTATGATAGATGAATTCCAAGAGAGGGTTATGGATGAAGCTCACAACTCCAGATATTCCATTCATCCAGGTTCCACGAAGATGTATCGTGACTTGAGAGAAGTTTATTGGTGGGATGGCTTGAAGAAGGGCATTGCAGAGTTTGTTGCTAAGTGTCCAAATTGCTAACAAGTGAAAGTTGAACACCAAAGGCCCGTTGATTTAGCTCAGAGGATAGAACTTCCAAAATGGAAGTGAGAGATGATCAATATGGATTTCATCACAGGTTTTCCAAGGTCTCGCAGACAGTTTGATTCTATTTGGGTGATTGTCGACAGAATGACAAAGTCAGCCTATTTTCTACCGGTAAAGACTACCAATTCAGCAGAAGATTATGCCAAGTTATATATTCAAGAGGTGGTGAGACTTCATGGAGTCCCAGTCTCCATTATTTTAGATAGAGGTGCACAGTTCACTGCACAATTCTGGAAATCTTTTCAGAAAGTTTTGGGTTCCAAGGTGAACTTGAGTACTGCCTTTCATCCTCAGACTGATGGGCAAACAGAGCGTACTTTTCAGACTTTAGAGGATATGTTGAGGGCTTGTGTGATCGATTTCAAAGGTAATTGAGATGATCACCTACCTCTCATTGAGTTTGCCTACAACAACAGTTATCACTCCATCATCCAAATGGCTCTATACGAAGCTCTTTATGAGAGAAGATGTAGATCTCCTATTGGATGGTTTGAAGTTGGTGAAACAGGGTTGAAGGACCAGATTTAGTTCACCAAGCTATGGAGAAGGTAAAAGTGATTCAAGAGAGATTGAAAACGGCACAAAGTCGCCAGAAATCCTACACTGATGTTAGGAGAAGGGCGTTAGAGTTTGAAATAGATGATTGGGTCTATTTGAAAGTTTCACCCATGAAAGGAGTTATGAGGTTTGGTAAGAAGGAAAAACTTAGTCCCCGATATATTGGACCTTACCGCATAGCCAAGAGGATTGACAATGTTGCATATGAGTTGGAGTTGCCGCAGGAGCTAGCAGCGGTTCATCCGGTATTTCATATCTCCATGTTAAAAAAGTGCTTAGGCGATCCTTCATTGATCCTGCCGACTGAAAGTGTAAGGATCAATGATAGCTTATCTTATGAGGAGATTCCTATTCAAATTCTAGACTGTCAAGTTCGTAGGTTGAGAACAAAGGATGTAGTATCAGTCAAGGTCCTTTGGAGGAACCAATTTGTTGAGGGAGCCACTTGGGAAGCAGAAGAGGACATGAAGAAGAGATATCCATATCTCTTTGAATCCGGAGGAAATGTAGACCAAGGTACTAATTTCCTTCTTACTTTAAATTGTAGTGAGCATGTTGTTGCTTGTTGTTGTTTGCATGAATTGCTTGTGGGAGAGGGGGTGTTTGATTGATGTTCACCCTTAGCCTGGTAAGAGTGACCTCATTCGAGGACGAATGTTTGCAAGGAGGATATATTGTAACATCTAGCAATTTGAAATAACTATGAAGAGGTTAAAACTTGGAAATAGTTTTTTTTGGAAAGAATTAAAAATCTGGAAATTTGGCCAAGTATGGAAAATAATGATTTTTTGGCCAACTTTGAATAGTTATAACTCCTAGCTCAGGATGATATAGGTGTAGTTCCAGTTATGTTTGCAAAGTTCGTGGATTGATCTTTCCAACGCCGCTGAGTTTGCTCATTTCCGAGTTCGTATGAGTGAGTTATGCCCTTTCAAAGTTGGGCAGTTGGCAGGGAATCCGTCCGGAAATTTTAATGGTATTTTGGTTTTTTCCCTAGCCTTGTCTTTGGATATATATTAAGGTGTAAGACTGATTTTTGATCAGTTTTTCCCTTTTTAGAAAGAGTAAAAGTTAGGGTTCTTGAGAGAAAAGGAGAGAAAGGAGAAGAAGAAGCAAATTTCGTAAAGATCGTCGTGGTTTTCTTCGGCGGTGATCCCTATTAAGGTATGTGAGTTCATAGTGTTGGGTTGGTTCTTTCCCCCACACGCCAAGCTCGTTTAATTTCGAGAAAAGATTGAATATGTTTGTTGAAGTTGTTGGTTATAATTGTTGAAATTGTAGTTGTGTTGTGTTGAAGTTCTTGTTGGTTTGGTGTATGTTTCGGGTGGTGTTTTTGAGTTGAATCTATTGTATGTTGAGAGGTTTATGATTTTAATTGTTTGGGGCTGGAAATTTTGATGTGTAGAAGGTTTAGAGTTGGAGAAAACTAAGGAGAAAAGTTGGTTTTCGGGGAAAAAGGGTGGGGCGTCGCGCCTGTCAGCGCGCCCCAAGAGGAGTTCTGAACTTTCCCCCTTGGGGCAGCGCGCCCCTCAGTGCGCCAGCAGGTCCCCTCTGAAGTTTTTGGTTTGGCGCTCCGCGCCTCTCAGAGCGCCAAGTTTTCCCATTCCTTTCCCACTTTTTCATACATGTTCCTAGGTATTGTACCTATGTTTCATAGTTGTTTCCAACACTCCAAGGTACGTTTACACGTCAAGAACTCGTCCATAACATGTGATCAAATACCTTGAATTCATAATTCCTATTCAAGGAGAGTTAGTTTCCAAGTCAAGGGAAGCTAAGAGTTGAGTCTAGAAGTTCAAGAAGGGAGTCAAAGCAAGTCTTTAAAGCTTTCCAAGAGTCTTTGTTGAATGTTTTAACTTCATTTTAAGGCTCAAGTTTCAAGTTAAGTCAAGAGTTTCAAGTTAAGGTAAGAGTTTCAAGTTAAGTTAAGAGTTTCAAGTTAAGTCAAGAGTTTAAAGTTGAGTTCATTTCTCAAAAGTTATTGGAGAACTACGTATTCCCAAAGAAGTTTCTACATGTTTTTACATTTGAGTGAGAAAGGAACTATGATTCCAAAAGAGCCTTTGGGCTAGTTTTCAAGAAAGAGGAACATCGATTCCAAGTGAGCCTTCGGGCAAAGTTTTGAGTAATTATCTCAAATAAAGAAAGATGTGTTTAAAACACTTATGAGTTAAGTATTTTTGGGAGTAGTCTTGAGCACCGAATTGGGGACACGAGTTCATATAAACTCAACTCTCCATAAGAACCATGCGCCAACATGGGAGTTAACGGGTCATACTTTTTAGATGAATCCGTAAATTTAAGCTAGTGGATCCACTTAGTAAAGTTAGCTTCCTATATCACGGCAAGGTATAAGATGGTCCTTGGGCAACGTGAGGTAAAACGTTGTATCACCACTAGGGCTCATAGTGGTGATTGTCGGTTGAAAGAGTCTCCCACTAAAGTTATATTACTTTTATATAAGTAAAGTTGAGTTGTTATTGTTTTATCTTTAACAAGCTAAGTTGTTTACACTATTTTGCAAGCTTTATATATTGCATGTGTCGTATTGCTTTATATATTGAGTTCAGTTATTCATGGGTTGAACAGAGCCAAGGTAAGAGTTCCTTTGTATTCTTTTCAAGCTTAAGTTATGGTTTAGCTTTCCAGCTCGCATACTTGTACATTCAATGTACTGATGCCAGTTAGCCTTCATCTTATTATGATGCAGACACAGGTACCCAAGGCCAGCATCCGGTTCGCCGTTGATCCAGTTGAGTACTTCAGAGTTAGTGGTGAGCCTCTTTGCATTCCGGAGGACTCTGTTATTTTGTTCTCTCAAGTTTTGTTTTATTAGGATGTCGTGGGGTCTGTCCCAACATCCATCTCAGTATTTTAGAGGCTTCATAGACAGTCAGTCAGTTGGTTTGGAGTCTCTCATCTATGTATATATGTAAATATTATATTTTGAGACTCGAGTTGCCTTTTTGGCCAAATTTTATTTCAGTCAGGTTGTTTTAAAACCTTGCATTGCATTGAGTTTTCCGTTGAGTTAAGAAAGCCAGGCCAAGGGTTCGCTTGGGGGCCAGCAATGGTCTTCGAGTGCCAGCCATGTCCAGGGTATAGGATCGGGGCGTGACAACAAGTATTTTTATCCACATCTTAAAATACATAAAATTTGCATTAAAAAAACGAACTTATAATTAGCACGTCAAAAATCTCACTATTGGATTAGTTAGAGAAGAGCTAAAGACGGAAGTGCAAAAAAGAATTGTGTAATAGAGCAAAAATATCAAAAAACTGTTAAAAGGGAACAAAAAGAAAAACAAAAAAACTACCTAATGTTGTTTTGATAAAGTTTTGATGAACTTTTATTGTTAATTTCTACAAAAATCACAGAATTAGTAACTCTTAATTATTTTAATTAAGAAGAATACATAAAGATAAAGCTTTTTGTCTACCCCTTTGAATTACAAGAAATAAGAAATAAAAAATAAGAAACAAAAAATTAATAGCTATTAAATACGGTGATGGTTAGACTACTAAACTAATTTTGCCTTTTGGTGATTCATTATAATTTGATAAAAATAATTATTATAATAAAATGGTGTGTTTTTTGAATGTTTTTATAATTTTGTACATGAATATGAAGAAAATTGTTCATGATTAAAGGATAAAAACGTCCTACAATTTGTAATGGACATTTTGATAATTGAACTTTTCAATTATAATTTTTCCACTTTTAGAATAGAAATATAATATATGCACCAATTGAAAATTCAGAAATTGATATAACAGAAAATGAAAATTATGTTTCGTAGATTTTAGTACAATGAATTTGAGTTTACTATTATATTATTATTCTATAGATAATATTTATTATTAAAAATAATATTAATATAATAATAACTCTTCTTAGAGACTTTTAAAATGTAAAATAATTGATAAGTAAAAAAAATAGAAAAAATAAAGGCAACCAGAAAAAAAAAAGTTTTGCTAGTTCATAAGGTGTTGTGTAAACATTTTCACCCAAAACAATAAAATGAAAACGATAATTCTGTAATGAAATAACTATTACCAGGAGAAAGGAAAGAAATTATTACCAGAAGAAAGGAAATAAATTATTTATTGTCAGTACTTTAATCGTATATGTAATACCCCAGAAATTTTTTGAGCTAAGACCCGAACCTTTCTTCGTAGTGAGTGAGATTTTTGCAAGGAATTAAAAATTTATTACGTGTTAAGGTCATTAGATGTAGCACCTTGAGTTCCAAAAAGAATTAAATTGGAATTTTGCAAGTTAAGTTAAGTATGAGTTTAGGGTTGACTTCAAACGACCATAACTCCTAGCTCAGGATGAGTTAGGTGTTCTACCAGATACCGTAGAAAATATCTTTGAATTATCTTTCCAACGCCTCCGAGTTTGCTAAGTTTCGAGGTCGGATGAGTGAGATATGACCTTTTGAAGATAGGCTGTCCAGTTAAGGAAAGTTAGCCAAAAATAAAGAGGGGTATTTTGGTCTTTTCCTTACCCAATCAGATTTAATTCGTTTTTAGTAATATTTTAAGGGTCTAATCCTATTAGGTTCAGTTTTATAATCCTAAAATACGCCTAGGGTTTTAGTTGAGAATTCAAGAAGAGAAAAGAGGAGAAAAGAGAAATGATGAAAGCGTTCGTCGAGATTCTTGCATCTTGTTGCGTATTTTCGCCATGGGTTTAATCCCTAAGAGGTATGTAAGCTTCCATAGTGTTGGGTTCTTTCACCCACACACCAATCATGATTTATTCAGCGTAATTTCGTTCTTGAAATTTAAAGATTAGAGTTCTTGATGAGTTCTTGATAAGTGTTCTTGAAGTTTCATTAAGTTTTAATGTAAGATTCTGCTTGGGTCAACTTTAAATGACCATATCTCTTAAAATATAAAGAGTTACGTGATCCATAACCTATCCAATTAAATGTATTTGAATCTACTTTCCAACACCACCCATTTCGCGTCAATCCAATTTCTGAGTAAAAAGTTATGACTATTTTAGTAACCTATACAGTGCTGTTACGAATTAGCCGACGGAAAAATATTAAAAACAGTCGTTTTTGTCTTTTTAACTCCAAGAAAACCATAAACGAATTTCTTGACTAATAAAAGGCTCAAAACAGTCAGATTTTCATCTTCACTAATGAAAATCATAATTCTTGGCCATAGAGATTTCAAGAAAACTAATTCAAGAATCTCAAGAAAGGTTTTCTTGATTGGTTACCTTCAAGCTAGGGTTTCAAGGCTTATAATCAAGTTCTTCTTCAAGATTCTTCAAGAATCTTTTTCTTCTAGGTATGTAAGGCTATCATAGTGTTTGACTAGTTCGTCCTCACTCCCTACATCTACGTTTAAATCAGTAAAAGAAGAATCTAGGATTTTTCCCCTAGATTTGAATATTCTTGAGATAAGTTGATTTTGAGTTCTTGAGTTCGTGTTTCTTTTAAAAGTTCTATTCGTAATTATCGAATTGCTATATTGTTATTGAGATCCTCCATAAACATGAGATCATGAACCTTGAATCCATAAATTCAAATTCAAGGAAAGTCAAGAGCCAAGTCTAGGAAGTACTTAGAGTCTTTTCAAGAAGTCTTTTGCAAAATGCTTTTAACTTTGTTTTAAGACTTAAAGATCAAGTTGAGTAAAGAGTAAAAGTTTGAAGTCCTTTTCTTCAAAAAGTATATAGGGACTAAGTATTCCAAAGAGTTTATAAATGTTTTCACATTTAAATAAGAACGGAAACTAAGATTTTCAAAGAGCTTTCGGGCTAGTTTTCAGAAAAGAGTATTCGCTTTCTAAATGAAGCAAGAGAGGAAATTGAGATTCCAAGGTAGCTTTTGAGCTAAGTTTTTGAGCAATTATCTCAAATCAGCAGAAAGAAGTATGTTTTTTAAAACATAAGAGCTAGTATATTTTTGGGAGTAGTATTGAGCACCGATATGGGGGAGAGCCATGTAGCCATCATGGGTAGAAAAGGGTCATACTTTTTAGATGAATCCTTTTCGCGTAGACTAGTGGATCCACTTAGTGAGTTAGCTTCCTATATCACGGCAAGGTATAGGATGGGCCTCGGCAGCGTGAGGTAAAGCGCTGTATCACCACTATAGTTCTTAAGTGATGGTTGTCGGTTAGAGAAACTTCCACAGTAGTAGTAGCATGGTTCCTCAAGGGGTTCTGCTTAGTGTGAATGGGGGTATGAGACTTCATTCATGCATTGCACAAGTAGACTTTGAGAGGGAGCATGGTTTGTCTTTTTATGATATTATGATTATGAATTGACAGCATGTTTTCAACAGTTTTTCTTTATATTGCACTTGTTTTAACCTGCTTTATAATGAAATGAGTTCAATTATGTTGAGTTGAGTTGAGCCAGGTAAGTTTTTCAGTTTCTTTCAGATTCTTTCAAGCTTATGTTAGGCTTTAGAATTCCCCTTACATGTTCGTACATTCCACGTACTGAGCCATTTGGCCTGCATCTTTTCATGATGTAGACACAGGTATTCAGGATCATCAACAGGAGATTCGTTGATACATCCGAGAGTTCGAGTTAGCTATGGTGAGCCTCCTTATTTTCCGGAGGATTTCATTTACTTTTCAGCTTAGTCAGGATGTCATGGGTCTTGTCCCGATTTCCATCTTTATCAGTTAGAGGCTTCGTAGATAGTCAGTATAATTAAGAAGTCTGTATTATTCAATTATTTTATTAAATGTTTTAAAGACTTAAGTGCCTACACTACTAAAAAAACAGTGAATACCGACCTAAAAATTTCCGACCTCAAATGGAGGTCGGTATTTACAAGTAGTCGGTCTTTATGCAAAATAAAGCGGGAAAACCAAATTCCGACCTCTGAAGGTCGGAATTTATCCCGAAAAAAATGAATTACAATAAAAACTGACCTCTTGATGTCGGTATTAAACAAATAAATAAATAACAATATTTTTTTTCTCAATTAAATATAAAAAATAAAATTGAAAAATATTTTAGGTAATACCGACTTCCGTATGTCGGTAAAATTAAATAGTATGAAAAATAAATTAATATAAAATATCGACCTTATGAGGTCGGTTTTTATTGTAATTCATTTTTCTGGGAAAAATTCCGACCTCCTGAGGTCGGAATTTTTTCTCAATTAAATATTTTAGGTTTTGTGTAAAATAAAAAACAAAAAAAATTATAATACCGACTTCCGAATGTCGGTAAAATTAAATAGTATGAGATAAAAATACCGACCTCATGAGGTCGGTATTTTTATTTCATCTAATTACTTTTAAAAGTGACATCCGGAGGTCGGTTTGTTTAAATGTTCCTACTAAATTTTTATTTTACACCTATAATTAATTGTTTACAATCTTGTATACTTTTATAAATAAAAAGTTTGATATTACGTTGATATGGAATTTTTATGCAATATAAAGCGGGAAAACCAAATTCCGACCTCAGGAGGTCAGAATTTTTCCCAAAAAATGAATTACAATAAAAATCGACCTCTTGATGTCGGTATTATTTTCTATTTTGATTTAATTTTATTTAAATCGTCTTCCGGAGGACGTTTTTGTGTAAAATAAAGAACAAAAAAATTATAATACCGACTTTCGGAAGTCGGTAAAATTAAATAGTATCTAATAAATTAATATTTTAAATAAATCTTCCTCCGAATGACGGTTTTATACAAGTTAAAAAATAATTTAATATAAAATGCCAACCTCCTGATGTCAATATTATTTAATTAACATAATTACTTTTATTTATCTTAAAATTTAATTTGATACCGACCTCATGACTTCGGTATTTTTTATTAAATCTAATTACTTTTAATAAAAGCGACATCTGGAGGTCGGTTTCTTTAGAATATTCCGATTAATAATCATAATTTTGCTATTGTGCATAATACTAAAATTTCATTTTACACCTACAATTAATTGTTCAAAAAGTGTAACAATTTTATATACTTTTATAAATAAAAAGTTAGAATTCGTGGAATAAATAAAAAAATATCTATAATCCATATTTAGAGTATGAAACTACGCTGATATGAATTAGGAGATAATTATACTTATATTTCTAGAGTAATGTACAAATTCTATCAGTCCGTCGTCTAATGATGAACTTAAGAACTCATGTCATGATGTAGAGATGAAGAGCTAACATATAATCCATTCGAGTATGAAATGTGAGATAATATTTTTATACACGTTCGATCTAGTTGAATGGATGTCAAGTGTAGTTATCACCTCCTAATTATGATGACATGTAAAGGATACTTCATCGGAGTTTGAAATATGTTGATTAATTATATACTCCTCGAGTAGTTTAACAAATCAAGTCTTATATACTAGTGGTTTAGATATAAAATACATTATCAATTAAAGAAATACCGATGATCAATTCAAGGAGATTTATATTAAATTTGATATTGATAAACTTTTGTTGATCAATAAAATTAAATTTATATAATTAGGAGTTATAAATTTAAATTTATAAAATTAACTTGATCGATAAATTAAATTTATTAAATTAAACTTTTGTTGATGTGTAGTTAAATATATATATATATATATATATATATATATATATGTTTAATTAATAAAATCAACTTCAAGAGGTGAGTTTATATTAAAATAAATTAAAAAATTAACTTGATCTATAAATTAAATTATTAAATTAAACTTCTGTTGATGTGTAGTTAATTTTATATATATATATATATATATATATATATGTTTAATTAATAAAATCAACTTCAAGAGGTGAGTTTATATTAAAATAAATTATAGATAGTTTTGTTCAAATTCACCTCAATTCCTAAGACCCCATCTTTTAATCCTAACCATCGATCTCACCCTTTAAATATTAGCCTCCCATCTCAATTTTAATCAACGACTCGGATTAAATATCTCATAACTTTCTATTCTAAACAAAAGAACCCAAAATCCTAAACCAATTCATTCTTCTTCTAATTCCTAATGAAAAGAGCAACGCCGCTCTTTCTCTTCTCCTCCCTTCCAGCGAAGCCACTCCGGCGAGGCCGCCAGAGGCGGCGACATACCTCTTCCTCTCCCCTCGCTCCTCTTCTCCTTCCCTCCTATCTTCCGTTGCTCTTCCCCTTCCCCTCTCTCGCTTCTCGCAGTAGCCGCTCCACCGACGAAGACCACCAGGCAGTAGCTCCAGCTGTTGTTGTAATGACTTGAAAAGTTGACTTTGGTCAACCTTCTTGGAAGTCGTGCTCAGATGAAAATTCTGACAGCTAGGTTAACTTCGGAAGATCGATTTTGGTCTAGAACGACCCTTTGTTCACTTCCCGAGGCTTTAGATGGCAATTGTGGAATCTGGCTCAAAATGATACTGGGTGTGGGACCCACTTTTCATCGAAGCGAGCTCCAAATGGAAATTCCGCCTTCACCGTTGAGTCCGAAATATCATTTCCAATCAGATTCCATATAAGGTTTGTATTTTTACCACTCCGAACGAGTCCGAAACATCGAAATTTAAGTTTGAAGGGTTGTAGAATTTTGACGCGGCGGTGACGTGGCAGAACCACGTGACGCCACGTGGCAGAGGAGTGAAAATCTGGAAATTTCCAGAATTTAGGACGAATTTCGTCCATTTTTTTCCCTCAACTTCAACTTAAGATTTCTCATTCATTTTGAGTCCAAATTAGGTGCTTCAAAAGGCAAAGTTCAAGAGAATTTCGAGAGGAATCTAGCGGTGATCTCAGAAACGCGAGGGGAGGCTTCATTTGAGGTAAGGAATCAATTTTAGCCATTGCTAGGGTGAGTTCCGGATTGAATTGTTGTTGAATTTTGAAATGTGAGATCTTGATCATCTTAAGTCCGTTTTGAGTCATTCTTGAGGCTAACTTGTAAAGTTTTTCGCAAGGATCGTCGTGGTATAATCTGTTTGGGTTGAAAGGGTCTCGTTTTTCCAGAAATTGATGATCAAGGGGCTGTCCATTTTAATTGTTGTGGCTGATTTGCGGTGTTTTAGGCATCTGTTTGTGCTAAAATTTTGGGGTATTAGTTTAGTAAGGTATTTGGGATGTTTCCACGGATTCGATTTTGAGATTCTAATTGTGGGCCCCACAATCCCGTTTTAGACCCGATTTTGGGTCCGTCTCCGAAAAATATAATTTTAGTGTCAATATATTCGTAATGACGAGGTGATTAACCTTTTGTTAGTGGGGAAGCATTTGGAGACCGTTCGGAGGGGAAAAGATCCGGTACCGTGAGTTGGAGCACGCGTGGTCGGCTTTCAGGTAGGCTATGGTTTTCTCTCGTGAGATTGAGCATGTTTAGGCATTTGTTTATTGATTTGCTTGAGTATGGAGGGGTTCGGGTGTCGAGCATGCTAAATTTCTATAATTCCTGCCTTAGACCTTATTTCGGGAAAGTGTTGGATTATGACAGCATGTCTCTTGATATTATTGAATATCCATATCTGGTGGTGTATATGATAATATTGATTTGAAGTATGTTTGGCCTTAGTCTAGGCTTAGACTAGTGTTGCCATAGACTTGCGAGATTTCGGATGTCGTTGGGCAGTAGAACTTTTTCCGACGTCGTTTCGGACGGTTAGCTCCTTGTAGACTGATATAGCAGACTTGAGTCTGATAGTCGGTAACTCAGCTTATGACCTTGTATCCATAATGCCCTGCTTTTATATCGGCTACAAATACCCGGTTAAAGTCCGTGGTCTAGCTTACTCATTATTGGATACTTCCTCGGCGATTTGGGGTATATGAGGGTCGGACTAAAAGGATTATTTATGGTAATCGGTTTGGTGATATTTCCCGCGACGGATGGTTGGATATTGATTCTTAGCTACAGTACCCGGTTAGAGTCCGTGGTCCAGCTTACTTATTCCAGGTTTAGCTACAGTACCCGGTTCGAGTCCGTGGTCCAGCTTACCTGTGATCTGGTTTCAGCTACAGTACCCGGTTAGAGTCCGTGGTCCAGCTCATTTATGTCCAGGCTTAGCTACAGTACCCGGTTCGAGTCCGTGGTCCAGCTTACCTGTGATCTGGTTTCAGCTACAGTACCCGGTTAGAGTCCGTGGTCCAGCTCATTTATGTCCAGGCTTAGCTACAGTACCCGGTTCGAGTCCGTGGTCCAGCTTACCTGTGATCTGGTTTCAGCTACAGTACCCGGTTAGAGTCCGTGGTCCAGCTCATTTATGTCCAGGCTTAGCTACAGTACCCGGTTCGAGTCCGTGGTCCAGCTTACCTGTGATCTGGTTTCAGCTACAGTACCCGGTTAGAGTCCGTGGTCCAGCTCATTTATGTCCAGGCTTAGCTACAGTACCCGGTTCGAGTCCGTGGTCCAGCTTACCTGTGATCTGGTTTCAGCTACAGTACCCGGTTAGAGTCCGTGGTCCAGCTCATTTATGTCCAGGCTTAGCTACAGTACCCGGTTCGAGTCCGTGGTCCAGCTTACCTGTGATCTGGTTTCAGCTACAGTACCCGGTTAGAGTCCGTGGTCCAGCTCATTTATGTCCAGGCTTAGCTACAGTACCCGGTTCGAGTCCGTGGTCCAGCTTACCTGTGATCTGATTTCAGCTACAGTACCCGGTTAGAGTCCGTGGTCCAGCTCATTTATGTCCAGGCTTAGCTACAGTACCCGGTTCGAGTCCGTGGTCCAGCTTACCTGTGATCTGATTTTGGCTACAGCACCCGGTTCGAGTCCGTGGTCCAGCCCACCCGTGCCCGACCTTTGGCTACAGCACCCGGTTCGAGTCCGTGGTCCAGCCCATATAGGTTGACTCATTAGCTATAGTACCCGGTTCGAGTCCGTGGTCCAGCTTGCACGTGGTGTATTCCCAATTCCTCACTAAAGCTTCAGTTTAGTCTTGATTACTCTCATCTGCAGGTTGAGGTTTTGGAGGTTGGAGAGATTCCGGTTAAAGTCCGGGACGTAATGAGATCTTGGAATATGATTGGGAATGGTTCAGTTACAAGTCCGGAAATTGGTAATATTGTGATAGACCTTCTAGCTCCATTATTTTACTTCAACTGTCAGTCCATCTGCCGGGCTTATGGGGGTCCGTGCAGGTGGTTTCTTTTATTGTGCACGAGCGTACCCGTCGGGTTTATGGGAGCCCGGCGGAGTTAGTTAGATTGCTTGTCTTTGTTGCCTGTACGCTCGTGTACATACCCCCCATTTACTACTCTTTGCACTTGATGTGACCCTTTATTTGCATTTCAGTTTACTTTTGCTTATCTTGCTCAGTCGGCCGATGATGCCTACTGGGTACCTGTTGTTTTGGTACTCATGCTACGCTCTGCATCTATTTTGTGATGCAGGTCCGAGCACTAGTAGCCAACGTTGATCGAGCTTGGAGTAGACTTATCTGGAGACGGGGGTGAGCACACGGCGTTTTGTACTATTTCAGTCTCCATCTGTATATATAGACTTGTCTTCTTCCTTTCGAGACAGTCCAGTCTCTATTGTCCAGTTTTGGGACTTGTACTCATTTTGTAGTAGCTCTGTACTGGTGACTTCCAGGTTCTGGGAGGGATCTTTATTTGTTTATATTGTTATTTTCCTACTCTTGTTTAATTTCTGCCCTTAGACCCATTACTTGTTGTTCCGGGTTACGGGTTGGCTTACCTGTTGGTGGGTTATAGTAGGTGCCATCATGACTTGAGAAATCGGGTCGTGACAGTTGTACAGTAGCAACCCACAGAGCCACTGCGAAGAAGCAGCAGCAACCAGGCATCGCCCCTCTTCTCCAACGTTGCTGCTCCAGCAGCTGCCTCCGCTCTCCTCTCCGGCGAAGAAATTGACAACGCCAGCAACAACTTACATCTTTGGTCAACGACAATAGGCAACAAAATTATGGTGTCATTCTTCCTTCTTCTTTGTGAATGCTCATGCGTTAATATCTTCCCTTTTTGATTTGCATGTTTGTTAATATGATTATACATATTTAAGCTCTCTTTACTTGTCTGATTTTATTATGTAATTTTTGTCCTTAGATTCTGAATTTTAGTAATTCACTACACACATAGAAATTTGAATAGATCATTATGTTTTTGGTGTTTCTATTTCTTCATTGTCGTATATTTTAATTTATTTGATAATAAGAGTGTTTTTCTAACTATGGTGATTTCAGCGATATCTTTATCCTTGGGTATTTTGTAAATATTGAATTTGGGTCATTTATGAATCAAACAATTCCTTTTAAAATTTTTGGTAAACATGAGAAAGATATGGATGCTCTTTACAAGAAGCCAAAGGTAGATAGAACTCCCATCATTTGAAAGGGGTTTAAAGTCCAATTGTGAAACTCTTAGAATCTGTATAATCATGTTAAGCATAATTACTAACACTAATTGATCCTCTTGATGACAAAATTGATTTTCTTGTAAGATCAATTTGTGTTCATCTAGTATTGATATTAAGCTTTAATTTAATAATAATGTGTTTTTTAAGCATAAGTATCAACACTAGTTGATCCTATTGATGACAAAATTGATTTTCTTGCAAGATCGATTTGTGTCCATTTAGTGTTGATATTAAGCTTTAATTTAGGAATAATGTGTTTGTTAAGCATAAGCACCAACACTAGTTGATCCTACTGATGACAAAATTGATTTTCTTACAAGATCAATTTATGTCTATCTAGTGTTGACACTTAACTTAAATTTAAGAATTATGTGTTTGTTAGAAATAAGTTCAAATAAAGTTTAGTTAACCCCTAGCTAGTTTGACTCATTATTTAAAATAATGTGATTTAGTTGGTGGATTTAAGTCAAAACTAGTTAGAGTTAAAAAGTTTCTTAGTTGTTGAAATAAGTTCAAATAAATAATGTGATTTAGTTGGTGGATTTAGTTGTTGGAATTAAGTCAAAACTAGTTAGAGTTAAAGTTGTGTAAATAAGTTCAAATAAATAATATGGTTTAGTTGATGGATCTAGTTGTTGGAAGTCAAAACATGATAGAGTTAAAGTTGTTTCGTTGTTTAAATAAGTTCAAATAAATAATGTGGTTTTGTTAGTAGATTTAATTGTTTGAATTAAGTCAAAACTAGTTAAAGCTAAAGTTGTTTTAAAAAGTTCAAATAAATAATGTGGTTTAGTTGTTGGAATTAAGTCAAAATTAGTTAGTTTAAGTTGTTTGAATAAGTTCAAATAAATAATGTAGTTTAGTTGGTGGATTTAGTTATTGGAATTAAGTCAAAACTAGTTAGAGTTAAAAAGTTTTTTAGTTGTTGAAATAAGTTCAAATAAATAACGTGGTTTAGTTGATGGATTTAGTTGTTGGAATTAAGTCAAAACTAGCATTGATACTTAGCTTTAATTTTGTGATAACTTGTTTGTGTCCATCGAGTGTTTGTTTTGCACAAGTACCAACACTAATTGATCCTATTGATGACAACATTGATTTTCTTGCAATATCGATTTGTGTTAATCTAGTGTTGACACTTAGCTTTAATTTAGGAATAATGTGTTTGTTAAGCATAAGTACCAACACTAGTTGATCCTGTTGATGACAAAATTGATTTTCTTGCAAGATCGATTAGTGTCCATTTAGTGTTGACACTTGGCTTTAAATTTAGAAATAATATATTTGTTAAGCATAAAGAATCCTTAGAATTGCAGAGTTTGATACATAGAGAAGAGTTCAATCTCACAAGTTACAGTTCAATGTAATCCTCTTACATCGATTTTTAAGTAATGTAGGTAGATATTCTGAAACATGTGGTTTAGTTGGTGGATTTAGTTGTTGGAATTAAGTCAAAACTAATATAGTTAAAGTTAAAAAGTTGTTAAGATGTTTAAATAAGTTAAAATAAATAACGTGGTTTAGTTGGTGGATGTAGTTATTGGAATTAAATCAAAACTAAACTAGTGAAAGTTGTTAAGTTGTTTAAATAAGTTAAGATAAATAATGTGGTTTAGTTGGTGGATTTAGTTGTTGGAATTAAGTCAAAACTAAACTAGTTAAAGTTAAAAAGTTGTTAAGTTATTTAAATAAGTTAAAATAAATAATGTGGTTTAGTTAGTGAATTTAGTTGTTGGAATTAAGTCAAAACTAAACTAGTGAAAGTTGTTAAGGTGTTTAAACAAGTTAAGATAAATAATGTGGTTTTGTTGGTGGATTTAGTTGTTGGAATTAAGTCAAAACTAAATTAATTAAAGTTAAAAAGTTGTTCAGTTGTTTGGTTAAGTTAAAATAAATAATGTGGTTTAGTTGGTGGATTTAGTTGTTGGAATTAAGTCAAAACTAAACTAGTTAAAGTTGTTAAGTTGTTTAAATAAGTTAAAATAAATAATGTGGTTTAGTTAGTGAATTTAGTTGTTGGAATTAAGTCAAAACTAAACTAGTTAAAGTTGTTAAGTTGTTTAAATTAAGTTAAAATAAATAATGTTGTTTAGTTGGTGAATTTAGGTGTTGGAATTAAGTCAAAACTAAACTAGTTAAAGTTAAAAAGTTGTTTAAATAAGTTAACATAAATATTGTGGTTTAGTTGGTGGATTTAGTTGTTGGAATTAAGTCAAAACTAAACTAGTTAAAGTTGTTTAAATAAGTTAAAATAAATAATGTCGTTTAGTTGGTGGATTTAGTTGTTGGAATTAAGTCAAAACTAAACTAGTTAAAGTTAAAAAGTTGTTAAGTTTAAATAAGTTAAAATAAATATGTCAAAACTAGTTAGAGCTAGAAAGTTGTTAAGTTGTTTAAATAAGTTCAAATGTTATTTAGCTGTTGGTGTTGTAATATATACACCTATTAAGAGATTAGTGTACTCATCTTTCTACTAACATTGTTTTTAATTTACTAACCATATATAGGTCTACAACTCAGAAAATGCCGCCACATTTGATCAATTTTTCAAGGATATTTCTTGGGGACCGATTACAGTTCACACAATGTCCCAATATAACGTAAATGGTTTTAAATTTGCCACAGAGAAATACTCAAAGAATAAGAAAACTAATAATAGTGGTGTTTGGGTTAAAGGTGATGATGGAGATCAAAATGAGAATGTTGATTATTTTGGTGTCAAAGAATAGCACTTTTCCAATGCAAGTGGTTTGATCCAACTTCAAAAGGTACGAGGGAGCTTAAGCAGCATAATATCATTGAAGTCAAGCACACTAGGAAGTATGAGGCTTATGATCCTTTTATTATTGCACAAAATGCTAAGCAAGTGTACTATGCTCCCTATCCGTTGCGTGGGGTAAGTCTGATTGGTGGGTTGTAATCAAAACAAAACCGATGGGGCGAGTGGAAGTTGAAAATGAATTGGATGTTGCATATCAAAATGAAATATCAAGTGTTCATCAAGTAGTGGATGTTGAGTTAGAAATATCAAGTGTTCATCAAGTAGTGGATGCTGAGTTGACATTTTAGACTTCTATATTTTTGGAATTGTTTGATCGTATTATAGTTTATTTTGAAGTTGGATGAAGTTTATTTTGAAATAGTTTAATGTATATGTTGAAAATATTGTGTTGTTTTGGTTGGATGAAGTTTATTTTGAAATAGTTTAATGTATATATTGAAAATATTGTGTTGTTTTGGTTGGATGAAGTGGAATTATTTGGGTTGTTTTGGTATAAATATGCAAGTGGGCAACTAAAATTGCAGCAATTTGTTGCCAGTTTTGTAGCAGAAAACCGACCTTCGGAGGTCAGAATTTCAAAAATAAAAAAAAATAAAAATACCGACCTCCGGAGGTCAGAATTTCAAAAATAAAAAAATAAAAATACCGACTTCTGAAGGTCAGAATTTCAAAACTAAAAAATAAAAATACCGACCTCCGGAGGTCAGAATTTCAAAAGACAAAAATATAAATACCGACCTCCGGAGGTCAGAATTTCAAAAATACAAAAATAAAAATATCGACCTCCGGAGGTTAGAATCTCAAAAATAAGAAAATAAGAATACTGACCTCCGGAGGTCAGAATCTCAAAAATGAAAAATAAAAATACCGACCTCCAGAGGTCAGAATTTAAAAATTCAAAAATTAACAAATACCGACATCTGGATGTCGGTATTCCAAAATATGAAAAATAAATATTCTGATCTCAGGAAGTCGGAAATAATAAAAAAAAATAAACAAATATATAAAACTGACCTCAGGAAGTCGGAAAATAAAATAATGAATTTTCCAACTTAAAATAAAAACTGACCTCGAGAGGTCAATAAATACCGACCTCCAGAGGTCGGTATTGAATAGCGACCAAGCTTTTTCCGACCTAAGCTGGGATGTCGGTTTTAGGTCGGTATTTCAGGGAATACCGACCTCCGGAGGTCGATATTTATTGGTTGGTATTCACTGTTTTTTTTTGTTCATTTGAGTTAAAGTTTCAAAAGTTGAGTTTATTGAATTTTATTTCAGTTTTAAGCTTTTGCATGCGTAAGTTAGTCTTTCGCTTGTAGTCAGCCAGGATGAGGGTTCGCTTGGGGACCAACAATGGTTCTTGAGTGCCGGCCATGTCCAAGGTGTAGACTCGGATCGTGACAATATAGAACCTGCACAAATAAAAAAATATAATCACATGGTTCTTCAAAGTTAAGTGGACAAAACATTATTCCAAAAAATCTGAATACAAGAAAAGAATATAACCATATATATAGATGTTCACGAAGAAGACCAAAAAAAAAAAACAAGAGAAAACAGCGAGCAACAATATAAAAAATTCTTTCAATTTTAAGATATTGATAATAAACAAATGCAAAAGTTGATCAATATTAAAGAACAAATCTTTGATTTCTGAAAAAAAAAAAAAAACCTTACCTGGGTTATCTCTATGGAAGACGTATAGTTATATATCAATATAGTCATTGAATTCTTAGAGAAGACATGGTTCTTTATTAAAAAGTTATGACCTTTGGACTTCTTTTTACTTAAATTCCAAAAAACAAAAGAAGATCTAAAAAAGGGAAAATGAAAATCTAACTTTGAAGTTAGGAGCTACCTACTTTTATATATATTTGATTTTAGTATTGATACTCATTTCATAGCATGTTATTAGTGCGAGGCTCCAATTTTTCAATTGCCTTTTTTTTTGCTCAGTAAGTGTACGACCTCCTCTAAGTGACTGCCCTTCTATTTAAGCACAACTCTCATCAACTAAAACTCTTTTGTTTTAGAGTTCTATTTTAAGTGAAAATCCTTCAAATCAAACTCTTTTATTCTTTTGTATTGTAGTTTTCAATTCAACATACTCTTGTATTCATATTTATATGCCGTCCTTATTAAAAATAGATGTACTTTAATACTTGTCATTTCATAAAATTAATGTATAAATGACACTATTTTTCCTGTTTTACCCTTGAGAGTTATTAGCCTTGAAAATATGAAATTTACCAACATTAGAAAACTTAATGATTAATTAATGTCCATTGGTTAATTTAATTAATCAACATTATGGGTATTTTTAAAAAAATTAAAATTTAAAAGTGTCCTTTAATTTTAACTTTTTAATTATTTTTTTTATATTTATTTGATTTTCTTCACTTATTTTGATATTCGTTCAAAATTAACTTATTTTAAACACAAGACATTTGGAATTAAATTTGAAATCAAATCAAAACGAAAGACAAAGAAAATAAAAAAACAATAGAAAAAAGTGAATGAAGGTAAAAAAAAATGTGTATTAACTTAATTTATATACAAGATAAAGAAAATAAGAATATTTTTTAAAAAAATTCTTTAAGAAAAAAATAATTTTTTTTAAAAATAAAATAAAATATTTAAAAAGAAAATAATATTTACACACGTGGTAGGCGGGTCTGTAAAAGACAACCAACTTGGATAGTTGAAGGTATCACGTCAACATAAAAGGTGCAAAAAAAAAACGGAAAAAATGCGTTCTGTGGGATAATAAAACCCTAGTTAAGTTTAGATGTATCTCTGAAATTTCGATCATAGTTTAAGAAGTATAAAAAATATAAAAATTAAAAAGAGGCTGTAACTTCGTCCGTACATCGGTGGCTTAGGATTCTCAGTAAGGGGCCTGCCTTGTTGCACCACATAAAATAGTTGGCCACTTCCTATTATATATTTACCTACTATTCCGACTAAGACGTACTACACGGTTTTTTTTTTTTTTGTTGAAAGATGAAAAGTACTATTTGTTTATACTAACTTTATCTCATTTTATATGATATCGTTTAACTTGATATTATATTTTAAGAAAATTAAATTTAAAATTTAAAATTTATAATTTAATATAATTTTGATATTTATATAAATATATATTATTTAATTAAAAATTAAATAGAAATATATATTTATAGTTTATATTACTTTAGAAGAAGGAAGATATTTAGAGTTTTACTATCTCGAGTTTTAGATTTCTTTTCCTCCATTGTGCGGCCACTTGAGGCAGAGCAGAGTGGAACCACTTGGGCATCGACTTTCAAAGCAAAATCTTCTCTTATAGATTTGGAATTTGGCTTCTTCCTAATTTAATTCAACAACAAAATACATTTCAATGATATGTTTTGAATAACTTTCTGTTAGTCCAAAGTTTATGGCCTCTACAACACAATTAATTGCCTCATAACAATGATTTCTCTTATGATCGATTTTTTCTAGACAAACTATTTCTTTGTGTCGGGCAATTTAGAGCAATGTCCATTTCATTTTTATGTCGTTTGTCGTCTATTATTGTTGGCTTAAAAAAATTTAATCAAACTCATTTTCAATCCACTCATATCTTATCTGACCGGCCTATTGTAATACTTTTGGCATTTTAATTAATTTTTCTTTTTGTTTTTTATTTTAATCTTTCAAAATTTTCAAGTGTGTTATATTGGAAATTCGAAAAAAGAAATATAGCACTTTAAAATTTTATATAATTAAATCGTATGTGTATATAAAAGTTTAAAACTAATAGTATTATATATTTTGGACCTATAATTTTTAAAATTTATCGATTCAGTGTTAAGAGCTAAAAGTTTAAATCAATCAAATTTATATATTAAATGCATCTTTTGATAACAATGCACCCATCCTTCCGAAAGCCTGAATACGCATCTGCGAAGAGTCTCGCCATTTAAAACCTGCATATAATCAACGAGATGGATCTCAAATACTTCAAAAGCAAGAGTAAAAAGAAGAGAAACAAAGACTGTTTTTAACTCTCTCTTATAGTACTAATAATAACATTTATTTATGGTACATCACGATTGCTAAAAGATCATAACACAATTTATTTAAATAAAAGAGAGTGTATTACACACATCATGATGAAAATGTAATAAAAGAGAGATGTGTATTTCTCAAACTAGCAAGTGATAGCTTAGGTATGAAACTCACTCTCTCAATTAGAGGTGTTAATATGGGCTGGCCCACCCCATCTGGGCTAACCCATACAAGCTTTGCAATTTGACGGGCCAGGTCGGGCCAGCCCATTTTTTATGTGGGCCAGAAAATGGTCGGCCCAACCCACAAGTGTGTGGGCTACGGGCTTTGCTGGGCCAGCCCTCTTTTCCTAAAAGTATATTTTTTATAATTTTTAAATTAAATTATAATTAAAAAATATTATCATAAATATCCACTAGTGTTACTACTTGTTAATCAAATACACAAATAAAATTATCTATATAATATTTATTAAGTTTCATTTTAAGTAAAAATATAAATAGCTAAATAGAAATATTAACCTAATTGTTTTCCAATGATCATAATAAACACAAAAACTATGATAATATTCCATAGGCTATGCCCTATGTAGTGATTCCCTAGAAATTTTAGCAACTTAATTTTATGTAGTACATATTTTATAAACATAATTTGTATTTAAATTGTAATATTTCAAACTTTAAAAAAATTTTGAGTGTAGACTCCTGTTATTTTTATACTCTATTTTATTTTTATGTTTTAATTAATTTTTATTTGGCCCACGGGCCGGCCCTATCCATATTTCTTAGGCCCTACAAATCAACAGACTTATTCAAGTCGGGCTAAAAATCGTAGCCCAGCCCTATCAGATCACATGTTAGGCCAGGCTGGCCCAACGGGCATAGCCCATATTGAAGGCTCTACTCTCAATAGTTTAGGTATGAAATTCAAACAAAGCAGAGGTGACTGGTAAGGCTTTAAAAAAAATCCTTGGCCTTAGGCCCCAAATTTTAGGGGACCCAATTTTTTTAGTTAATTAGGTAGGATTAAATTTTTTTAAAAAAATATTAGAACTAAGACAATAAATGCAAATGCCCCATTTTTTAGTTAATTAGAAAGGATTAAATTAATTTTTTTTTTGTTAGAACTAAAACAATAAATGCAAAACGGCTCAATGAAGTGATAGTATGATAGATATGACTATGACTTTTTAACTTTCCAATAAAAAGTTGTGTACTTTTTTTTTTAATGTACAAGTTATCTTTTTTTTTTTTACCTTATTTTATTTTTATATATTCTATCCTCCTCCCTTCTATTTCTTCTCACTTTCTCTTTTCTAATCTTACATCTCTCTCTTATTCAAAGTTTAAAAAATTACTTGTTCTATTAATAGTTTGTATTTTAAATTTGGAGAAAACTATATTCCAACAGTCCGATTGATTTTTGGAAATCAAGTTTTCATAGCTTTTGGATTCGGTAATATCATTCTAATTTCTAATATTATTTTTGTTTTGTGTCTTATGTTTATTATATTTTTTATTTGATATTGTAAATAGTGTTTAAAATATTTGTTAGATTTTAATATGTCAACTAGAAAGTATGAATCCGGTCATTCAAAACTTAAAAGAAAAAGAAAAGTTGATAACTTGATAAAATCTCAAAAAGGTGCTCTTGATAAATTTTTGGAAAACAATGTTAAAATTAAATAAAAAAAGGTAGGGGAATGCTCTTTAGAAGAAAAAGTTACTAATTTAGTTGAAGTTGAGTTAGATAATGATATAAACCAAAAAGAAGGAGAGGAAATTAGTGAAAAGTCGGATGTAGATTCCCAAGAAAATCAAGAACTTATAAATGAATTAAATAATCATACTCCTAATAATATCTATGATCCTAGTCAATGGAATATTGTTGATACAAAGTTAAGAGACTTATTAGTAGAAAAGGGACCAATTAAAATTACCGACACATGTTTTCCAAAGGATAAATTTTTAAGGCACTTTTCTACTACATATTATTTTCAAAAGTTGGCAAATGGAGAAAGACACGAAAGAAGATGGTAAGTTTATTCCAAAGATTTGAATAAGGTATTTTGTTTTTGTTGTAAGTTATTTAATACTACCTTTAATGCAAAGAATAATAAATTAGCTAATGAAGGTAGTAGAGATTGGAAAAATCTTACTACTAAGCTTAGAACTCATGAAACAACTAACCAACATATTATTTATATGAGTTCATGGATTGATTTAGTGCGTAATAATAAAACAATCGATAAAAACATTCAAGACCAAATTAATAGAGATAGAGAACATTGGAAAAATGTATTGTCAAGAATTATTTTTGTCATAAAAACTCTTGGAAGAAATAATTTGGCGTTTAGGGGGGAAAATGAAAAAATCTATCAAAAAATAACGGAAATTTCTTGAGTCTTATTGAAATCATTGCAGAATTTGATCCAATTATGCAAGAACATATTCGACGAATCAAACATGATGAAATTCATAATCATTATCTTGGACATATTATACAAAATGAATTAATAAATTTATTGGCAAGTGAAATTAAGAACAAGATTATTGAAAAAGTTATAAAAACAAAGTATTTCTCTATCATACTTGATTGCACGCTAGATACAAGTCATCAAGACCAAATGTCTTTTATAATACGGAGTGTAGATATTTCGGCAACTCCAATAAATGTAACCACCAAATATTTCTTAGAATTCTTAAAAGTAGGTGATACAAGTGGAAAAGGTCTTTTTGAAGTTATTTTAGATGAAATAAAATGTATTGGACTTGATATTGATAATTTAAGAGGACACGGATATGATAATGAGTCTAATATGAAAGGAAAACACCAAGGAGTGCAAAAAAGACTTCTTGATATAAATCCTAGATCATTTTATACACCATGTGGTTGTCAAAATCTAAATTTGGTACTTTGTGATTTGGTACAACGTATATATTCACTTTTTTCTTCGTCCTAAGCGGTGGAAAATTTTAAAAGACAGTGTACCTAATTTAACTCTTAAATCATTGTCACAAACACGGTGAAAAAGTCTTATTGAAAGTGTTAAAGCAATAAGGTTTCAAACTCCACAAATAAGAGATGCTTTATTTAAATTAGAAGAAGTTAGTGATGATCCAAAAATTAAAAGTGAAGCTATTGTTTAGGAATTTTTGAGCTTGAAAATTTTGAATTTTTATTGGGTATGACTATTTGGTATGATGTATTATTTGTTGTAAATTCAATTAGCAAAAGTTTACAATCAAAAGATATGCATATTGATGTCGCCATTGATCAATTCAGAGGTTTAGTTTCTTTTTTTAAAACATATAGAGAAGAAGGATTTACAAGTGCTATGATTTCGGCTAAGGAAATTGCATTAGAGATGAATATAGAACTTGTATTTCGTAAGAAACGTGTAATTTATAGAAAAAAATAATTTGATGAGAATGTTGCTAATGAAATCACAAGATCTCTTGAAGAATCATTTAGAGTTGATTACTTCTTATACATAGTAGACCAAGCCATCTTTTCACTTCAAAATAGATTTGAACAATTTGAAGTATATGAAAATATTTTTGGTTTTCTATTTAGTGGGAAAAAATTGAGATCATTAGATGATGAGAATTTAAAAAAATATTGTCTTAATCTTGAATGTTCCTTAAAACATAATACTCACTTTGATATTGACGATTTAGATTTATTTTCTGAATTAAAAGTGTTAAGGGAAATCATAAAAATAGAAGACAATACTCTAATTGAGATACTCAATCAAATAAAAAGACTTGATTCTTTTCCAAATGCTTACATTGCTTATAGAATAATGTTAACAATTCCCGTAACAATCGCCTCAGCCGAAAGAAGTTTTTCAGAATTAAAAATAATAAAATCTTATTTAAGATCGACAATGTCTCAAGAAAGATTAAGTGGTTTGACTATATTATCGATTGAAAAAGAATTATTAGAAGAGATTGACTACACAAAAATTATTAATAGCTTTGCATCTCAAGGACACATTTTTCTTTTCTTTCTGGTGTTGCTATTTAAACTTCTAATACTCCAATACTAACCATATGTGAAATAGAGTGAATAAGTTCATATACCAATTTGTATCACCTAGATACCAATTGGATTCAAGTAGTAGCACGAAAGAAAGAAGGAATGAAGTTTTCCTAAAGTTTTATAGCCTCTTAGAAAAGTAAAGGCGTCCCCGTACCATTCCACAAGACTCTACTAGACTTGTCCTTGTGTGATGAGATCACCGAACCTAACGCTCTGATACCAAGTTTGTCAAGACCCAAATCGAGTCGTGAGTGACACCCACACTTGACCTCCTAGGTGGGCTAACCAATGAATTCAACCCCAACTTATATTTATCATCCAGCTTACAAAATACTAACCATAATGCGGAAAATTAAATCTTATTAGTGTAAGAAACACAAACTCATTATAGTCTACTATATGTCATTCCCAAAACCTGAAAGTCATCACATTAAGGACATCTAATTTCCAAATACTATGTCTAAGAGTTCCAAATATACCGAAATAAATGAAATAAAGTAATTTGTGTCCGAAAACTAAGGACATCAGGTCATGACCGAGAGAATCCCACACAAGCTCGAATGAATAGCTCACCCTTGAACCTGATATGATGAGACTGGCTAGAGCTGAGGGCGAGTCAAAGTCGCTGGTACACTCGCTGCACTCCATAAAAGGAAAACAAAGAAAAATACAAGTAGGGCTCAGTACGGGGCAACATGTACTGAGTAGGTATCATCGGCCAACCCAAAATAGAAACTAATATACAATGAATAATAGTATAAAATCAACTATGACACTTAACAGGTGACAAACAACAAACAACATGAACCAGGGACAACAACACTAAAGCAAGTACGCAATCAATCACAATATCAAGCACACATATGGGGACTCATGCCTCCACACCACTCTCATTTGGGAAATGGGTTCTTTGAGATTGAGTACATTAAGTTAATTCAATATCTTTTTCCTTTATTGTTGCCGTGTCGGAACGTGACACTCCGATCCAATAATACCGTGTCGGAACGTGACACTATGATCCAATTATATCGTGTCGGAACGTGACACTCCGATCCAATAATACCGTGTCGAAACATGACACTCCGATCCAAAAATACCGTGTCGAAACGTGACACTCTGATCCAAAAATATCGTGTCGAAACTTGACACTCCAATCCAATAATATTATTAATTTATCATTTATTATCACCACTTTTCAATTTATTAACAATATTTCATCAAGCCTTCTTTATTCAAGGCATCACTTCGATAGAGAGGGTTCAAGATTATAAATTTCACGGTCTCAGGATTTCAGACCAATCACAAACCACACAACCAAGCCACACAATCAAGTACATAGAGAACTTCACAATATCACTCAATGCATATCAATCACTATAAAGAGTCTATCAAATAGAATAAACCATAACCTACCTCCACCGAAGAACCGAAGTCAGACAAGCTACTTCTCCAATGCTTTTCCTTTCCTCAATGCCTCCGAACGTTTCCAATCTACCAAGTATGCATAATTTGTAAGTTAATGAGTCTCTAGGTACACATGCTACTATGTGTCTAGCCTAGACCCAAAACTCACCCAATTCTATAATCAATTTCCTAAAATTCAAGCCTAAGGATAAATCTTATTCCTCCATTTAATGTAACTTTAATGGTATTAATATAATACCATATACCTAATATTTATTTAGGTATCTCAATGTATCAGCACTTAATTATAGGTGATAATTGAATTATAAAATCTAACGATGACCACTGGTTACGAAACCAGTGGCTGCCAGCACCTCAAACTACACCATAGGAATAACATAAACAGAATGAGAATATATATACATATATGCGCAATTACACAGATTATTTACTAACCTAACTATTTAAAGACTAATTATAAAAGTGTGAAGGTGACCCATTATTAATTTTAATGTTATTTTCTATAATCATCAACTAACTTAATTATTAAAACTGCCCCACTAATTTCATAATTGTAGTTACGAATAGTCCAAAATACCCATGTAAAATCTATCGGAAAGTATTTTATGAAATAAAAAACTCTAGTACTCAAAACGACCAAATGGGTCGTTACATTATTAACAACTTTGCATCTAAAAATCTAGAAAAATAGATTTAAAATAAAAACATTTATAATTTTTTTTTAAGGCCTCTAGTTTGATTTTGGCCTTAGGCCACCAACGGATAATTTAAATGTGTTTTTGACCTTTATCTCTATTTTATATTGATACTCATTTCATAACACATTATAATATGAGGGTTCCAATTTCTTAATTAGTTTTATTTTTGCCTGTCACTATATCAAGAATGTTGTTTTGGGGCAATTAATTGACCACAATTAGCACTCTTTGTATGTGTCCCTAAAGTTTTTAGCGGCATTGAATCTAAGAGTCAATTCCCTAAATGGTCACCCAAGTTTAGAGAATTGCCTTGAAATACCATTTATGTTTCATTTAGGACCAAAATATCACTCAACTATCACTATTTTCCTCCAAATATACTTGACACTCCAAAAGCCCCACTCTCTCCTATTTGGCATGACATGTCATTAAAGTCTTTTTTTTTTTTTTTAATAATAGACCTATTTAATTCATTAAACTCATTTAACTAAAATAAGCCATGATCATATTATTTTTTTAAAAGTTACATTAGTTTATTAAGAATAAATTTTCATACTTAAGAATATTTTATCATAATTAAACTTTTTATTTTTTTATGTTATGAAGAATAGGTTTTTAAAACGTATTATAATATCATTAATTTTGAATACTTATAAACACATACATTCAAAAAAAAATTATATACAAATCACGCATGAATGCTAACTTACATCAGTTAATCATAAATTGTTTAATGAATCAATAATATTAAAGGTCAATTAACTATTACAATAATATTAATTGTGTATTTTGAAATTCATGCTTACAATATTTTTAAAAAATAAATAGAAAGTGAATAATATTTATTTTTGATCAAAAAATAATACTAAATACCTCAAAAGTCTCCTTCTATTCTAGTTGATACGTCATGTCATTAAATCTCATTTTAAAAAATAATAGACCTATTTAATTCATTAAACTTATGTCTCTACAAAACAAATATATAAATTACATGAGAATTTGTGAAGATTATAAAAAAAATTAAAAAATCTAATTCCTTTATATATTTTTACTAAAAAAAATTCAATGAAAAAATCTCTGTGTACAATTATTACCCGGTAGTTTTTAAAATTTCTAAGTAAATTATTTGAAAATTTTAAGAAATTTTTTTTCATAAAAGTATTCAAATAAATTTGTAAGGTTGACAAAAAAGTTAGTATGAAAGAGAAAATTATTATTTAGCTTTTTTTTAATTTAATTTTTTATTATTGTTTTATTCTATATTATATTATATTTTAACTTCTCATACAATTAAACACCAATATATATTCTTATCTCATCCCAAATTTATCAAATACAAGTAATAATTAATTGAATTGCCTATTTTAATTCAATAATATACATATTATATGAGATTAATATACTGATAAATAAAGATCATGTAATGACTTGAAAAGTTGACTTTGGTCAACCTTCTTGGAAGTCGTGCTCAGATGAAAATTCTGACAGCTAGGTTAGCTTCGGAATATTGATTTTGGTCTAGAACGACCTTTTGTTCACTTCCCGAGGCTTTAGATGGCAATTGTGGAATCTGGTTCAAAACGATACTGGGTGTGGGACCCACTTTTCATCGAAGCGAGCTCCAAATGGAAATTCCGCCTTCACCGTTGAGTCCGAAATATCGTTTCCAATCAGATTCCATATAAGGTTTGTATTTTTCCGACTCCGAACGAGTCCGAAACATCGAAATTTAAGTTTGAAGGGTTGTAAAATTTTGACGCGGCGGTGACGTGGCAGAGCCACGTGACGACACGTGGCAGAGGAGTGAAATCTGGAAATTTCCAGATTTTAAAAACGAATTTTGTCCATATTTTTCATCCAACTTCAACTTGAGATTAATCCTTCATTTTGAGTCCAAATTAAGTGATTCAAAAGGCAAACTTCAAGAGAATTTCGAGGGGAATCTAGCGGTGATCTCGGAAACGCGAGGGGAGGCTTCGTTTGAGGTAAGAAATCAATTTTAGCCACTGCCAGTGTGATTTCCGGATGGTTTTGTTATTGAATTTTGAAATGTGAGATCTTGATCATCGTAAGTCCGTTTTAAGTCATTCTTGGGGCTAACTTGTAGAGTTTTTCGCAAGGATCGTCGTGGTATAATCTGTTTGGGTTGAAAGGGTCTCGTTTTTCCGAAAATTGGTGATCAAGGGGCTGCCCTTTTTAATTATTGTGGCTGATTTGCGGTGTTGTAGGCATCTGTTTGTGCTAAAATTTTGGGATATTAGTTTAGTAAGGTAGTTGGGACGTTTCCACGGATTCGATTTTGAGATTCTAAGTGTGGGCCCCACAATCCCGTTTTAGACCCGATTTTGGGTCCGTCTCCGAAAAATATAATTTTAGTGTCAATATATTCGTAATGACGAGGTGATTAACCTTTTGTTAGTGGGGAAGCATTTGGAGACCGTTCGGAGAGGAAAAGATCCGGTACCGTGAGTTGGAGCACGCGTGATCGGCTTTCAGGTAGGCTATGGTTTTCTCTCGTGAGATTGAGCATGTTTAGGCAATTGTTTATTGATTTGCTTGAGTATGGAGGGGTTCGGGTGTCGAGCATGCTAAATTTCTATAATTCCTGCCTTAGACCTTATTTCGGGAAAGTGTTGGATTATGACAGCATGTCTCTTGATATTATTGAATAGCCATATCTGGTGGTGTATATGATAATATTGATTTGAAGTATGTTTGGCCTTAGTCTAGGCTTAGACTAGTGTTGCCATAGACTTGCGAGATTTCGGATGTCGTTGGGCAGTAGAACTTTTTCCGACGTCGTTTCGGACGGTTAGCTCCTTGTAGACTGATATAGCAGACTTGAGTCTGATAGTCGGTAACTCAGCTTATGACCTTGTATCCATAATGCCCTGCTTTTATATCGGCTACAAATACCCGGTTAAAGTCCGTGGTCTAGCTTACTCATTATTGGATACTTCCTCGGCGATTTGGGGTATATGAGGGTCGGACTAAAAGGATTATTTATGGTAATCGGTTTGGTGATATTTCCCGCGACGGATGGTTGGATATTGATTCTTAGCTACAGTACCCGGTTAGAGTCCGTGGTCCAGCTTACTTATTCCAGGTTTAGCTACAGTACCCGGTTCGAGTCCGTGGTCCAGCTTACCTGTGATCTGGTTTCAGCTACAGTACCCGGTTAGAGTCCGTGGTCCAGCTCATTTATGTCCAGGCTTAGCTACAGTACCCGGTTCGAGTCCGTGGTCCAGCTTACCTGTGATCTGGTTTCAGCTACAGTACCCGGTTAGAGTCCGTGGTCCAGCTCATTTATGTCCAGGCTTAGCTACAGTACCCGGTTCGAGTCCGTGGTCCAGCTTACCTGTGATCTGGTTTCAGCTACAGTACCCGGTTAGAGTCCGTGGTCCAGCTCATTTATGTCCAGGCTTAGCTACAGTACCCGGTTCGAGTCCGTGGTCCAGCTTACCTGTGATCTGGTTTCAGCTACAGTACCCGGTTAGAGTCCGTGGTCCAGCTCATTTATGTCCAGGCTTAGCTACAGTACCCGGTTCGAGTCCGTGGTCCAGCTTACCTGTGATCTGGTTTCAGCTACAGTACCCGGTTAGAGTCCGTGGTCCAGCTCATTTATGTCCAGGCTTAGCTACAGTACCCGGTTCGAGTCCGTGGTCCAGCTTACCTGTGATCTGGTTTCAGCTACAGTACCCGGTTAGAGTCCGTGGTCCAGCTCATTTATGTCCAGGCTTAGCTACAGTACCCGGTTCGAGTCCGTGGTCCAGCTTACCTGTGATCTGATTTCAGCTACAGTACCCGGTTAGAGTCCGTGGTCCAGCTCATTTATGTCCAGGCTTAGCTACAGTACCCGGTTCGAGTCCGTGGTCCAGCTTACCTGTGATCTGATTTTGGCTACAGCACCCGGTTCGAGTCCGTGGTCCAGCCCACCCGTGCCCGACCTTTGGCTACAGCACCCGGTTCGAGTCCGTGGTCCAGCCCATATAGGTTGACTCATTAGCTATAGTACCCGGTTCGAGTCCGTGGTCCAGCTTGCACGTGGTGTATTCCCAATTCCTCACTAAAGCTTCAGTTTAGTCTTGATTACTCTCATCTGCAGGTTGAGGTTTTGGAGGTTGGAGAGATTCCGGTTAAAGTCCGGGACGTAATGAGATCTTGGAATATGATTGGGAATGGTTCAGTTACAAGTCCGGAAATTGGTAATATTGTGATAGACCTTCTAGCTCCATTATTTTACTTCAACTGTCAGTCCATCTGCCGGGCTTATGGGGGTCCGTGCAGGTGGTTTCTTTTATTGTGCACGAGCGTACCCGTCGGGTTTATGGGAGCCCGGCGGAGTTAGTTAGATTGCTTGTCTTTGTTGCCTGTACGCTCGTGTACATACCCCCCATTTACTACTCTTTGCACTTGATGTGACCCTTTATTTGCATTTCAGTTTACTTTTGCTTATCTTGCTCAGTCGGCCGATGATGCCTACTGGGTACCTGTTGTTTTGGTACTCATGCTACGCTCTGCATCTATTTTGTGATGCAGGTCCGAGCACTAGTAGCCAGCGTTGATCGAGCTTGGAGTAGACTTATCCGGAGACGGGAGTGAGCACACGGCGTTTTGTACTTTTCAGTCTCCATCTGTATATATAGACTTGTCTTTTTCCTTTCGAGACAGTCCAGTCTCTGTTGTCCAGTTTTGGGACTTGTACTCATTTGTAGTAGCTCTGTACTAGTGACTTCCAGGTTCTGGGAGGGATCTGTATTTGTATATATATGTTTTTGGTTTGCTTCCGCCTGTTTATATTGCTATTTTCCTACTCTTGTTTAATTTCTACCCTCAGACCCATTACTTGTTGTTTCGGGTTACGGGTTGGCTTACCTGCTGGCGGGTTATAGTAGGTGTCATCATGACTTGATAAATCGGGTCGTGACAGATCAAAATTTATTTTCTAATATAAATATTATTCACTTTCTATTTTCTTTTCAAAAAAAAGAAATTGCAAGTATATATGAATTTCAAAGCACCCAATTAATTATTTTTTAGTAGTTAATTGATCCTTAATATTATTGATCCATTATATAATATATGATTAATTGCTGTAAGTTAACATTCGTAAGTGATTTATATATCAATATATTTTTTGAATATATGTGTTTATAATGATTCAAAATTGATGACATTATGATGATTTTTAAAAAACTATTCATCATCACATAAAAAAATTAAAAAAATTAATTATGATAAATGATTCTTAAGTATGAAAATTTATTCTTAATAAACTAATAAATCTTTAAAAAAAATATGATCATTATTTTAGTTAAATGGGTTTAATGAATTAAATTAGTATATTATTAAAAAAAAAAACTTTAATGACATGTCATGCCAACTAGGAGAGAGTGACACTTTTGGAGTGTCAAGTATATTTGGAGGAAAATAGTGATAGTTGAGTGATATTTTGGTCTTAAATGAAACATAAATGATATTTCAAGGCAATTCCTAAACTTGGGTAATCATTTAGGGAATTGACTCTGAATCTAATGACACTTAACTAATATCGGTAAAGACTTTAGCTATCTTTATTAATGTGTCTATTTATTTATGCTAAAAGTTATTTTTGTTATAGTGTGTTATATGACGTCCTCTAAGTGATTGCCCTTCTATTTAAGCACAGTTTCTCTTCAGTATGAACTCCCCATCAACTGAAACTTTTTGAGTTACAGTTATACTTCAAAGTGAGACTCAAACTTGTCGATTCTTTTATGGGGTAGTTGAACTCTGATTCTTCAATTTTGTACATAATTGTTTTTTATGAGAAATTTGTGTTATCTGTTGTTCGATTTTTGCTCACTTGTTTTTATTTCGGCTCCTTAAAATAGTATATCACTGAACTAGCTTGATTTACATATTTCATACTATTACTTTGTCAATATAATAATCAAAGCTTGCATGATTGTTGGATGTTAAAAAGAAAACAGAGCAATCTTACTGCAATTCGTGTAATCTTAATTCCTCTGTAATTTGTAGATCTCAAGCTATGGCCTCGAACGTATCGATCATGTCAACATGGACAGTTAAAGCTGCTGGACGGAGTCTGATTAATCAAGAGCACGATAATTGTAAGATAATTGAGTTGACACCATGGGACATTTTTGAGCTTCAAATTGAGTATGGTCAAGGTGGAGTCCTCTGTTACATGCCTACATCTCAACAAATAAAAGATATAACAAAAGCAACCAATACTACTTCCTTGATTGATCATCTTAGAGTTTCACTATCACGAGTTTTAGATTTCTTCCCTCCATTGTGCGGCCGCTTTGATGCAGAAGAGCAGAGTGGAACCACTTGTTTCTTCATTAACTGTAACAATGCTGGTGTTCAATTCAGTCATGCCAAAGCTGATGGTGTTACAGTTGACGACATCTTGGATCAATCAAAGTGCGTTCCTAATGTGGTAGGTGATTTTTTCCCATTAAATGGAGTTCGAAATATAGAGGCTACATCCAAACCATTTTTAGGTGTGCAAGTAACAGAGCTTGTTGATGGTATTTTCATTGGATGCACAGCTAATCATGCATTACTTGACGGATCATCTTTTTGGCATTTTTATAGTTCTTGGGCTGAGATATCTTCCCGTTCTAATAATGTCATATCAAAAATCCCCTTTTTGAAGCGTGATGAATTCCCTTTCAAAATTGACAATTTCTCTAATCGCATTTCCATACCAAATGAAAGAATCAATAGCAATAGCACACATGATCCACCAGTATTGCAACAAAAGATATTTCATTTTACCAAAGAAAGTATAGCCAAGCTAAAATCAAAGGCCAATGTTGAAATGAACACCACCAAAATATCTTCTCTTCAAGCTGTGTTGGCTCATATTTGGCAATCCGTTATACGTTGTCGTAATCTGGATCACAACGAAGAGACTACTTTTGAGGTACCAATTGACATGAGGAAAAGATTGAATCCTCCTTTACCTGAAGGGTTCTTTGGAAATGCAATGTACCCTGCTACCCTAACGGTCAAGACAGGGGAGCTACTGGAGCACGGGGGATTCGAATGGGCTGCTTTACAAATAAATGAGATGATTGCTTCTCATGATCATGAAAAGTTTAAGTGCATATACGAGACTTGGATGAAGGATCCTGAGGTACTAAAAATAGGTGATTTGCCAGGTAATTACTTTATGTTGCATAACTCTCCGCGATTCAATTTTAATAAGTATGATTTTGGTTGGGGAAAGCCAATTGCACAGAGAGGTGGGGTGTCAAACATGTTGGAGGGGAAAATTGATGTGTCACCTGGGCTAGAAGAAGGGAGCATGATTTTTGAGATTTCCCTTTCTCCAAACACAATACAAGCATTGGAGGAACACAAAATGTTTGTTGGTGTGGAATGAACAATTAAATTATTGAGTAGTGTATTTCTTGTTAGATTATATTATATTTTTATGCATGAAATGAATAAGGATAAAATGTAGTGTCTATGAATCTTTGTGTCATTGCAATATATAAAGTACGTGTGTGTTCGTTTCAAAATCATGGCTCTCTGATTTCTATTTTGTTAATATCCTTGTCAATCGATAGCCAAGGATAAAAGTTGAAAATCATGTCATTGATGACTTAAAGTCAAAGTCAGTATGTATGATTAATCTGAACTTAAATTACATGAAAGGAAATAATGAAGCTTTGCATCTCTGTTTTTTCATGGTTATTGAATAATCTTTAAAGATCCATTACTATGAAAATTAAATTCATTGTTTCGATACATGTTGTATGGGTTCATATTAATCATTCACTTCGACTTTAAGTTATTAGTGACATAATTTTTCTGTCTTTATTGTTACCACATTTCTGATTAACTATCAATAAGGAGATTAACAAGGCTTTCATCTAAAAGTTTTGCCTTAAAATGCTATTCAAGTTTTATCACTTCTGATTGTCTGATTGAATCATTATTTGGATTGTATATCATGAAAAACAGAACGATACAAAAACAAAAATTTCATTCTGATATAACTGACAAACAGTAAAAACAAATGATCATGCACATATGTGGGTAATAATCAAAATCCTTAGGATTTATAGTGACACTAATAATATTTTTAGTAATCATGCAATATTATGATTTGTTATTTAAGTTACCATCAATCTTCATAATTTTATAGATCATTTATTAGAAAATCTAAAGGTCAACAATGCTAATTAAGAGATTTGACATATGATTTTAATAGAAATTGTCGAGGGAGCCCCAAACATTAATTATCACTTTGACTTCTTCTTCTTTCTAATTTGAATGAAAGGGACATTTTTATTTAAGTTTAAGTCAATAAAAAGGGGTTTATTTATTTATTTATTTTTATATTTAGAGCTTTGAAAATTCTAGATAGTAAGGTATCGTTTAATAAAATGCATTAGTAAAAATAACATATGTATAATTTATGTTTTTTTGTTTATTAATATCTTATTTGGTATACGTTTTTAATCTACACTTTATTTGGTATTATATTATGTACAATCAATATATGATAAATCGTGTTATTAGCAATGTAAGAATTTTTAACGCATACATCGAACTCGGCTCCCCTCCAGTTTGTCCAGTAGGCTTCTAATCTGGTTACATTTGTTTCCTTTTAATAAAAGGGTCAATCATTATTAATTAAAAGAATTTCTTCATAGTACCCTTATGGCTAAATACCAATTTTTCGCAAGATAGAAAATGAATTCGGAAATATTAATTCTTTGTTTTCGTTTTTGTTTAACTGGGAATTTTTTGGGAATATGATCATTATCAACTTATGTATGTACTACACTTTTTTTTTTGTCTCACATTAATGAACAACTATACTAATAAGAATGTATAAAACACAGTGCACTTTAATTTAGTTAAGGAGTTGATCGATATATATAGTTTATATTTTACTTTAGAAGCAGAAAAGTAGAGTTTCACTATATCGAGTTTTAGATTTCTTCCCTCTATTATGCGGCCGCCTTAAGGCAGAACAAAGTGGAACCACTTGTTTCTTCATTAATTGTAACAATGTTGGTGTTCAATTCAACAAATGATATTCTTCATCTATTATCCTCTTAATTTATTTAGAGAATTAAATTTTTGAAAATGGTAGAACCTCTTTAATGAGTAAATTTAATTCTATAAATACAAGTTTCATTTTTGAATGAAGTTAGACGATACAGTTTTTGTTAGTTTAATAATGTTGTCACGCCCCGAGCCTACACCCTGGGCGGGACCGGCACCCGGAGACCATTTCTGGCCCCAAGCGAACCCTTGGCCTGGCTTTCTTAACTCAGCGGAAACCTAACTCAACAGAATAACTCAATGCAATGCAATATTACAAAACAACTTAACTTATAAAATCTGGCCGCAAAGGCAACTTGAATCTCAAAATAGGATATTTACATATATATATAGATAAGAGACTCAAAACTAACTGACTGACTGTCTGTCTATGAAGCCTCTAAAATACTGAGATGGATGTTGGGACAGACCCCGCAACATCCTAATAAAACAAAAACTAAGAACACAAAATAATTGAGTCCTCCGGAATGCAAGGAGGCTCACCACTGACTCTGGAGTGCTTAGCTGGATCAACGACGTGCAGGATGCTGATCCGGGGTACCTGAATCTGCATCATCAAACGATGCAGGCCAACTGGCATCAGTACATGGAATGTACGAGTATGCGAGCTGGAAAGCTAAACAACAACTTAAGCTTGAAAGGGATACAAAAGAGAACTTACCTTGGCTCTGTACAACTCAACAATAACTGAACTTAATATAAAGCAATAAGGCACATGCAATATATATAAAGCTTTGTAAAACTATTTAAAACATGACGTAAAAATCATATTTATAATATCATGAAAATATCATGCTTCCTCTCAAAGTCTACTTGTGCAATGCATGAATGAAGTCCCATACCCTCATCCATACTAAGCAGAACTTATCGAGGAACCAAGGTCTTTCTACTGCTGTGGGAGTTCTCTAACCGATAACCATCACATAAGAGCTACAGTGATGATACAGCGATCGACCTCACGCTGCCAGAGCATCTTATACCCGGCCAAAGGTATAAGACCTGAACTGCCTAATGGATCCACTAGTCTATCTGGAAAAGGATTCATCTAAAAACGTATGATCCTTTTCTACCCATGGTGGCTAACATGGTTCTATGGGGGCTGTGGGTTCTTTGAACGCTCCCCCAATTCGGTGCTCAAGACTACTCCCAAAAATACTTTAGCTCATAAGTGTTTTAAATACATCCTTCTTTAGTTGAGATAATTACTCAAAACTTAGCCCAAAGGCTCTTGAAAAACTCTTTCTAAAAAGAACATCTCAAAACCATATTTTTAATATGATCATTGATGACTCGGGATATTCATACTGCTTAAACATTGATGGTATATCTAGAGACCATACTGTTTAAACATTGATGACATACTCGATTTGTCATACTAATCATATTTTAGAAACTCTTTTGAAAAACTCATCTTTTATTTTTAAAAGAGATAGTGCTCAAACTTCTCAAAACTCTTTTGAAAATCTCTGTTTCCTCTCAACTTAGATGTGAAAACACTTATAACTTCCTTGGGAAATACTTAGTTCCCTAATTACTTTTTGAGAAATGAACTCAACTCTTGACTCTTGACTTAACTCGAAACTCAATACTCTTTACTCGACTTGAAACTATATGCTCTTTACTCTTTACTAAACTTGAAACTTGAAACTCTTTACTTAGCTTGCAACTTGCCTTAGAATGAAGTTAAAACGTTCTATAAAGACTCTTGAAAAGCTTGGAGGACTTGCTTGAACTAACTTCTTAACTTCTAAGCTTGACTTCTAATTTCATTTGACTTCTAACTCGACTTGACTTGGAAACTAACTTCACTTGAATTGGAAACTAACTTCACTTGAATTCTAACTTTACTCTCCTTAAATTGGAATTATGAATTCAAGGGTAATGATTGTGTTTGGAAGGACCCCATGATGATTAGGAATAATTTAGGACATCTAGACTTAAGAAAATTTCGAAATTAAATTCTGAAAACAGATCAGATTCTGTTCACAGAGGCAAGCTGCCTGACTTTTCTCCTTCATGTTGCCAAATCTAAACCCTCTTAACTTCAAAGGTTCTTTTCCCAAACACTTGGGGTCATAAACCCCTCAACATACAGTGGATTCCACTCAAAAACACAACTAAATCTGTCCCAAAACAGCCAGAACTTCAACAACACAACCAACAACTTCAACAACCAAAATAGATCTTTTCTTGGAATTAAAAACGAGTTGGTGTGTGGGGGTATGAACCAACCAACACTAAGGATCATAAAATCCCTCAATATACAATAGGTTTCAGCTCAAGAACACAACCAAATCCTGTCCCACAACCAACAATAACTTCCACAACACAACTAACAACATCAACAACAACTAACAACTTCAACAACAACTAACAACTTCAACAACAAATCCAATCTTTTCTCAAATCATAAAATGAGCTTGGTGTGTGGGGGAAAGGATCAACCCACACTAAAGAACTCACATACCTTGATAGGGATCACCCCCGACGAAAATCCACGATGAAAACTTGTTAATCTCTTCTTTCTCCTCTTCTTTTCCTCTTCTTCTCTTCTTCACTCTCAAGAACCCTAGCTTTCTCTCTTTTAAAATGGGATAAAATGATCCAAAATCAGCCTAACACACAATATAACCTCAAAAGAAATGATTTGTGAAAAGACCAAAATGCCCTTAAATTTCCGGAACGGACTCCCTGCCAACTGCCCAACTTTCAAAGATCATAACTTACTCATACGAACTCGGAATCGAGTAAACTCAGTTGCGTTGGAAAGATCGTTCCAAGGGCTTTCTAAACATAACTGGAACTACTCCTGGATCATCCTGAGCTAGGAGTTATGACTGCTCAAAGTTGGCCAAAAACTCACTGATTTCCACACTTAGCCAAATTTCCAGATTTTAAATTTTTCCAAAAATGACTATTTCCAAATTCAAGCTTCTTCATATTCATTTTAAATTGTCGGATGTTACAAATGTACCCGAATTTAAGATCTCTTTCCTCCATTCTGCGGCTGCCTTGAAGCGGTCAGAGTGGAACCACTTGTTTCTTCATTTACTGTAACAATTTGGTGTTCAATTTAATCATGCCATGATAGGGTTACTGTTACGTTGACGACATCTTGGAATCAAAGTGTGTAGGACAAGAAGCGGGGCATCAACTTTTAAAGCAAAACTCAATGTTCATGTAGAGGCCAAGACATAATCTTCTCTTATCCATCATACCAGATTTGGAATTTGGTTTCTTCCACGTGCTAGATACGTTTGTTCGGTGTGAATTTTTATAGATCTGGTATGTCGTTGTAATATGCTGCAAATACAATAAGTTATCGTTGAAAATAAAATAACAAAAATGAAAAAGAAATATATATGAATTTTGTGTTTGCTATATGTGAAAGTTGCTCAAAGAAAAATTATTATTATTTACAAAAAGAATTGATTTTTTTTTTAATTTTTTAACCCTTTTTTGAAATAGAATGGGGGAGGGGGTGGGGGCGCTAGTAGGGGGGAGGGAGGTTGGGTGATAAAAAAACTTTATAATTTTTTTTTTATAAAAAAACAAAATTATTCTTCTTGTTTTTTACATTTTTTTGGATTGGGGGTAGGGGGCTGGTAGGGGGTGGAGTTAAGTGATAAAAAAAACTTTTTATTTAATTTTTTATTTTTAAAGCTTTTAACAAGATTTCTATTATAATATGGGTAAATATGAGTACCCATAATATCCATTGGGTAACTCGTTTTTATCCAATGAAAATATGAGTCAAGTCGAGTACTTTATCCATTTTTATTTAACTCATTTTTAATTGACTCATATTCGACTTGACTCGCTCGTTTACAATTCCTACGTATAATCAACGAGATGGATCTCAAATACTGCAAAAGCAAGAGTAAAAAGGAGAGAAACAAAGTCTGTTTTTAACTCTCTATTATAGTACTAATAATAACATTTATTAATGGTAAATCACGATTGCTAAAAAATCATAACACAATTTATTTAAATAAACGAGAGAGTGTATTACACACATCATAATTAGAGTGTAATATAAGAGAGATGCGTGTTTCTCAAACTAATAAGTGATAGTTTAGGTATGAAACTCACACTCTCAATAATTTAGGTATGAAACTAAATAAAAAGATATTTTAAGTGTGTTTTTTGACCCTTATCTCTATTTTATATTGATACTCATTTCATAACACGTTATTAATATGAGGCTCCAATTTTTTAATTACCTTTATTTTTGCTCTGTCACTACATCAAAAATGATATTTAGCGTCAATTAATTAACGACAATTAACTCAATTGCCACTAAATATTTTCAGCGGCAAGTAGCATTCTTTGTATGTCCCTAAAACTTTTAGCAGCATTGAATCTAATGACATTTAACTAATGCCGGTAAAAACTTTAACACTCTTTATTAACGTATGTACTGTTACCGCTAAAAGTTGTTTTTGTTGTAGTGGGTAAGTATATGACCTCCTCTAAGTGATTGCCCTTCTATTTAAGCACAGTTTCTCTTCACTATGAATTCCCCATCAACTGAAACTTTTTGAGTTAGAGTTATACTAAGTGAGACTCAAACTTGTTGATTCTTTTTATGAGAAATTAGTATTATCTGTTCTTGTCTTTATTTCAGCTCCTTAAAATAGTTTATCATTTACATATTTCATATTACTTTGTCAATCAGCAAAGCTTGCATGATTGTTTAATGTTGTTGGATCTTAAAAAGCTTGCAATTCGTGTAATCTTAATTCCTCTGTAACTTGTAGGTCTCAAGCTATGGCCTCGAAGGTATCAATCATGTCAACATGGGCGGTTAAAGCTGCTGGAGAGAGTGTGATTGAAGATAATTGCAAGATAATTGAGTTGACACCATGGGACACCATGACACCAACGGATCATCTTTTTGGCATTTTTATAGTTCTTGGGCTGAGATATCTTCCCGTTCTAATAATGTCATATCAAAAATCCCCTTTTTGAAGCGTGATGAATTCCCTTTCAAAATTGACAATTTCTCTAATCACATTTCCATACCAAATGAAAGAATCAATAGCAATAGCACACATGATCCACCAGTATTGCAAGAAAAGATATTTCATTTTACGAAAGAAAGTATAGCCAAGCTAAATTCTAAGGCCAATGTTGAAATGAACACCACCAAGATATCTTCTCTTCAAGCTGTGTTAGCTCATGTTTGGCAATCCGTTATCCGTTGTCGTAATCTGGATCACAACGAAGAGACTACTTTTGAGGTACCAATTGACATGAGGAAAAGATTGAATCCTCCTTTACCGGAAGGGTTCTTTGGAAATGCAATTTACCCTGCTACCCTAACGGTCAAGACAGGGGAGCTACTGGAGCACGGGGGATTCGAATGGGCTGCTTTACAAATAAATGAGATGATTGCTTCTCATGATCATGAAAAGTTTAAGTGAATATACGAGACTTGGATGAAGGATCCAGAGATAACAAAATTGGGTGATTTGCCAAGTAATTACTTTATGTTGCACAACTCTCCGCGATTCAATTATAATAAGTATGATTTTGGTTGGGGAAAGCCAATTGCACAGAGAGGTGGGATGTCAAACATGTTGGAGGGGAAAATTGATGTGTCACCTGGGCTAGAAGAAGGGAGCATGATTTTTGAGATCTCCCTTTCTCCAAACACAATACAAGCATTGGAGGAACACAAAATGTTCGTTGGTGTGGAATGAACAATTAAATTATTAAGTAAAGTATTTGTTGTTAGATTATATTTATATGCATGAAATGAATAAGGAGAAAATGTAGCGTCTAAATTTGCTATGAATCTTTGTGTCAATGCAATATATAAAGTTCGTGTGTGTTCGTTTCAAAATCACGGCTCTCTGATTTCTATTTTGTTAATATCCTTGTCAATCGATCGATAGCCAAGGATAAATAGCAATAAAAATTGAAAATCATGTCATTGATGACTTAAAGTCAAAGTCAGTATGTATGATTAATCTGAACTTAAATTACATGAAAGGAAATAATGAAGCTTTGCATCTCTGTTTGTCATGGTTATTGAATAATCTTTAAAGATTCATTACTATGAAAATTAAAATAGAAATGTCAGGCTTCATTGTTTCGATACATGCTGTATGGGTTCATATTAATCATTCACTTCGACTTTAAGTTATTAGTGACATAATTTTTCTGTCTTTATTGTTATCACATTTCTGATTAACTGTCAATAAGGAGATTAACAAGGCTTTCATCGAAAAGTTTTGCCTTAAAATGCTATTCAAGTTTGATAACTTCTGATTGTCTGATTGAATCATTATTTGGATTGTATATCATGAAAAACAGAACGATACAAAAACAAAAATTTCATTCTTATATAACTGACAAACAGTAAAAACAAATAACATGCACATATGTGGATAATAATCATAATCCTTAGGATTTATAGTGAAACTAATAATATTTTTAGTAATCATGCAATATTATGATTTGTTATTTAAGTTACCATCAATCTTCATAATTTTATAGATCATTTATTAAAAAATCTAAAGGTCAACAATGCTAATTAAGAGATTTGACATATGATTTTAATAGAAATTGTCGAGGGAGCCCCAAACATTAATTATCACTTTGACTTCTTCTTCCTCTTTCTAATTTGAATGAAATGGACATTTTTATTTAAGTTTAAGTCAATAAAAAGGGGTTTATTTTTTTATTTTTTTATTTAGAGCTTTGAAAATTCTAGATAGTAAGGTATCGTTTAATAAAATGCATTAGTAAAAATAACATACGTATACTTTATGTTTTTTTGTTTATTAATATCTTATTTGGTATACATTTTTAATCTACACTTTATTTGGTATTATATTATGTACAATCAATATATGATAAATCATGTTATTAGCAATATAATAATTTTTAACGCATACATCGAACTCGGCTCCCCTCCAGTTTGTCCAGTGGGCTACTAATCTGGTTACATTTGTTTCCTTTTAATTTAAGGGTCAATAATTAATAATTAAAATAATTTCTTCATAGTACCCTTATGGCTAAATACCAATTTCGCAAGATAGAAAGTGAATTCGGAAATATTAATTCTTTATTTTCGTTTTTGTTTAACTGGGAATTTTTTGGGAGTATGATCATTATCAACTTGCGTATGTCCTACAATTTTTTTTTTTGTCTCACATTAATGAACAACTATACTAATAAGAATGTATAAAACACAATGCACTTTAATTTAGTTAAGAAGTTGATCGATATATATAAATATATATATTTATAGTTTATATTACTTTAGAAACAGAAAGATAGAGTTTCACTATCTCGAGTTTTAGATTTCTTCCCTCTATTATGTGGCTGCCTTAAGGCAGAGCAAAGTGGTGCTAGGGTTTTGCCCTGATTTTTTTTCTTTATTTGAAGTTTGTTTTTTTTCTTAAAGAAAAGTCAAAGTATTATCATAAATACTTGAACTTTTTCTGAAAGGAAAATATAATTTTCTTCCATATTTGGTTTATTCTTTTCTTAGAGAAAATGTTTGGAGATCTATAAATTGAAGATCCCTATTCTCATAGCATAACACAATCGTATTCACAATGTAAACATCTAAGAGTTTTGTTTATGGAGAGATTTATTCTCTCCATAATTTTTAATATTTTTCTTTATATTAGTTTTCATATAATAATATTGTGTTTTTAGTATAATTTTTGTTATCTAATTTATTGTCTTATGATTTGCAAATTATAAGCTTCCGCATGACGCTATATTCACCTTTCGAACCCAACAAGTGGTATTAGAGCTAATAGTTCAATGACCCCGGTTCATCGAGGTTGAAGACAAGTTTAACGCGGTTTCAAATCAATTTGCAACTAATTTGATGATAAAGAAGATTTTTGTCCAGCTACATGTGGAGAAGAGATTAAACATATATATTTGCCTATGTGGACATGAAAAATAATGAAAAATTATAAATAGTAATGTGTCCACGTGGGCACATATATACCTTTAAAATATACTATTAAATAGTTCAGGGGTAAACAATACGGTATTAAATAGTATAGGGAGGTAATATGTCCTCATGAAAGTTTAGTAGCGCAACAGCAAATTTGACCAAAGTTGGGGTATTTTTCAGACCCTTATCCCTAAAAATAACATATGTATAATTTATGCTTTTTTGTTTATTAATATCTTATTTGTTATACATTTTTAATCTACACTTTATTTGGTATTATATTATGTACAACCAATATATGATAAATCATGTTATTAGCAATGTAAGAATTTTTAATACATACATCGAACTCGGCTCCCCTCCAGTTTGTCCAGTGGGCTACTAATCTGGTTACATTTGTTTCCTTTTAATTTAAGGGTCAATAATTAATTAAAATAATTTCTTCATAGTACCCTTATGGCTAAATACCAATTTCGCAAGATAGAAAATGAATTCGGAAATATTAATTCTTTATTTTCGTTATTGTTTAACTGGGAATTTTTTGGGAATATGATCATTATCAACTTACGTATTTACTACAAATTTTTTTTTTTGTCTCACATTAATGAACAACTATACTAATAAGAATGTATAAAACACGATGAACTTTAATTTAGTTAAGGAGTTGATCGATATATATAAATATATATACTTATAGTTTATATTAGGCGTTGCCTTTATATTACTTTAGAAGCAGAAAGGTAGAGTTTCACTATCTCGAGTTTTAGATTTCTTCCCTCTATTATGCGGCCGCCTTAAGGCAGAGCAAAGTGGAACCACTTGTTTCTTCATTAATTGTAACAATGTTGGTGTTCAATTCAACAAATGATATTCTTCACCTATTATATTCTTAATTTATTTAGAGAATTAATATTTTTGAAAAAGGTAAAACCTCTTTAATGAGTAAATTGATTTTGAAATTCTATTAATTAATATGGATAAAATGATAAACTCATTAAATCAATTATTATTTTCTTAATAGATGTGTCAAATAAAAAATGAACAAATAAATAGAGACAAAAGAAGTAAAAGATAAAGCCAAGCTACACGTTTTTTGTGAAAGATGAAAAAGTACTATTTGTGCATACTTATTCCATCTAATAAGACATAACTCATAAGTATCCCTTAGACTATAATCGAATACAGACACACCTAAATTGAACTAGTGTCATATTATCCCTAAACTAATTTAAAATGGAATAAATGCACCACAAATGCTGACATGGCATAAAGAGTGTGCACACTCTCTTGAAGGCAAGTGATGAGTGCACAAATTGGACACATGTTATTTTTTTATTGTTAACTTTACTATTATTCGTAACGTGCAGATATTTTTAAATATCATAATAATTAAATTAAAAGTAATTTATGAAATCTATTTAGTATATAGCTTTTTTGTTATAATATTATTCTAATAGTTATGATCAACTACATCTTTTATGTTAAGCTATTATAAAGGTTTTTTTCTTATAAAATATCCAATTTCAACTCTCCACATGAAATATTTAATTTAATACCATAAAAAAAAAACAAATTTAAATGTTTTATATATGTATAATTCAAAACCACAAATTTCAAAAATATTATTTAGTGATTTTAATTCAAGTCAAATTATTAATGGAAAATTTATTAAATTTTAATTATTAATTATTATTTAATATTTAATAAAAATATAAAAATATAATTTAATATATAATTAATTAAAGGTCCTGAGATCGAATTTCACCGCCACCCAAATCAAAAAAGAATTTTCACGCGCTTGGCCCATGAAAAAAAATCAAGCCTGCACGTGAGGGGGTGTGTTGAGAATATAATCAAATAATAAAAGTGTGCTCTCTCTAACAACTTAAACTTTTAGATGAGATTATCACACACTTCAACACTTATTGCATTGTATGTTTTATTAACTAACTTCCTCTATCCAACAATAATTGTCCATTATACTATTTTAAGATATCTAACAATATTTGTCCACTTTATGAAATCAATGAGTCGTTTGGTTGGGAACAAGTTATCCTGGGAAAACTTATCCCACCATGTATATGGGATAACTTATCCCATCACTTTGATATAAATGGTGGGATAAGTTATCCCAAACATGACAACCAAAGAAGATACAAAAATTTTATCCCATCACTATCTATTTATTTTCTATTGGTTAGTGTCTCACTTAGTAGTCATTTTATACTTGATGAAAGTTCGATTCTCCACCTTGCGATTCCCTAGGTTGAAACCAGGAGAGAGCCAAATAAAAGGGGCATTAGGCAGCTAGAGACAAATTGTGCAAAATTATAATGGTATTCTCTTCTTTTGGCCACTCAAAAAACAAGACTTCAAATTATGAGGAAGACTCACTTCTCTTTTAATTCTTCAACTAAATTTCTACTCATCATTCTATCCCCACAATTTTAATCATTTAAAAGATAAGTTGTGGTCACACCTACAAACGTGCTATGAAATATACGAAAAGTGTGCTTGTTAATTTCTCATTTATTTTCTATTATTTTAATGTTGATACTAATTTCATAACACATTATCAGCATCAGATTCTAATTTTTCAATTGCCTTTTTTTTGGCTCTGTAAGTGTACAACCTCTTCTAAGTGGTTACCTTTCTATTTAAGCACAACTTTTCAAAGAGTTTCTGTTTCACTATGAACTCCCCATCAATTGAAACTCTTTCGCTAGAATTCTACTTCAAGTAAAATTCCTTCAAATTAAATTTCTTTATTTCTTTTATATTATAATCGATCTCCAACTCTTCAATTGAGCATATATTTGTTTCCTTGAATTTATCAAAAAATAATATTATTTGTTCCTTGATTTCTACATATTTATCTTTATTCATTTTATGATTTTCCTACGAATTTAACTCTTTGAAACAATGTGTTACTGAACCAACTTGACTAACCTATTTCATATTACTTTGTCACTCATCAAAACTTTCCCCATTTGTTTAATAATGTTAATCTTCAAAAGAAAACAGCAATCTTATTGCAATTCTTTGGTAGATTGACATTTCACCTACCCCTTAAATTTCTTGATTTCCAGCCAGCCACCTATGACCTATTTATTTTCTTTTCTTTCCTTTCTTCTTTGCGGGCCTCATCACTTGAGCTTCTTCTTCTTTCTTCTTTTGAATTTGAAAGGGGCGTTTTTAAATGAGCAACTTACAAAAATGACTATATTTATAGGGTTATTAAAGTACAATAGCTATAAGTATGGTATTTATAAAAAATGACTACAATTTAACTTTTTTTCTGGCTATATTATTGTATATGTTTTTTATTTTTCTATTTTTCTATTTATACACTAATACAGTTTTAATTACAATAAACTAAATAAGGAAACTGTATTAATTGTACAAATTCAAATTAGTATCTTTATTTATAAAATTTAAAGTATTAATATATCAAGGATACAAGTATTTGTAAAAACTTAATGTATTAATATATTAAACAAGATAAAGTATAACAATTTAGCATATGAACACGATAATTTGAAAAATGAATACATTGTTGTTAAACAAAAAATGAATACACCAATATAGTATACATACGAATACATTGTTGTTAAACAAAAGATGGATATATTTGACAATACATAAACAAAAAAAATGAAAAATAATAGAATGTGTAGGTAGTAAAAGTGTGTAAGTATTCGGCTGTATAAAAAAATGAAAAAAACCAACAAACGTCAATCTCTTTTTGGTCAAGTTTTTTCTAATAATACTTGAGGCTTGGTATTGACTCATGTATTTGTTTATTAAAAAAATTTGTATTAATGTATCCAATTATACTTGTATTGCCTAATTAACCTTTCAAATTCTATAGATTACTTATGTATCCAAATATACTTGTATTCACAAATCACCATTTCAACTTATGTTAATATTAGAATACAAGTATCTATGTATATAACTATTCTACTATATACAAATTTGACAATCACACAAACCTCAATCTCTTTTTGCTCATGTTCTTCTTGTACTACTTTTTTTTGTATAACTATAGCCATTGTAATGTAGAAACAAATAATTCTTCAATCGAAAGCCTATAAAAATAGATGCACTATATATGTATACAAATATGATCTTCATAAAAACGAGGAGAAAATCAATTAAGCGATATCTAATGAATTCAAATTACAAAAATTGCTCCTAGAATCATCAAAAAGATCTTAAATTGGAAGAAATTTGGGATAAAAATATAGAAATTTTGTGATATAGGAAGATTGATGAAAGGGAAAGTATTAATGAGGGTAAACATGGGGAATCACCATTTCACGAATCACCATTTTAATTTGTGTTAATATTACAATACAAATGTCTATGTATATAAGTATTCTACTATATACAAATTTGACAATCAAACAAACCTCAATCTCTTTTTGCTCATGTTCTTCTTCTATTTCTTATTATAACTATAGCCATTATAATGGAGAAACAAATAATTCTTTAATTGAAACCTTATAAAAGTAGATAAAAATATAAATGTATACAAATATAATTTTCATAAAAACGAGGAAAAAATTCTATTAGAAGATATTTCTTTTCCTCAAAGACAGAACCAATGGTCCATTTTATTAAACAAAAGGAAATGATAAAGACTTGGTTTCAGCCCAAGTCAAAAAAAAAAGAAAAAAAAAAGAAGAAGAACCAAACATAACAAGATAGCAAAGACAAAAGCTCTAAACAACCATCAGAGAAATGAGAGGTCACCGGAGAAGATGATGAATTCAAATCACAAAAAATGATCCTAGAGTTATGTAAAAGAATCTTAAATTGGAAGGAATTTGTGGGGGAAATATAAAAAAATTGTGATAAAGAGATATTGATGAAAGAGAAAGTATTAATGAGGGTAAATATGGGGACCAATCACATAAAACGTGCCTAGCATAATTAATTATGTGTGTAATAATAACTTTCCTATTTAATATTTAATAATTTCCTATTTATTTATATATAATTAACTTTGCTATTTATTGTGTAATTATATCCATATAACATAAAAAAAAAATTGTAGCTATTTATCTTTAATGTATATTGATGTTTGCCATATTCTGTAGTTTTTCCTTTTATTTTATTTAAGACAATAAAAAAAGGTTTATTTATTTATTTATTATAATCCCCCAAACATCGAAAACCCAAGAGAGTAAGGTATCTAAATATATCTTAGGGATGACAATGGAGGGGACGGATGTGGGGCAAGCTATGTTTAAGACTATACGGGGTGGGTTTAAGGTTGTGCGGGACGGGTTGAAGTAGTTTTTTAAAGGAAAAATTACGCGGTTAAGCAAACTTATACTACTTAATTACTCATCATAGCTATAGTTTGCTATAATTAGCACTCGCGACTAATATTAACCATTAATTACGTGGGCTGACTTCGAGTTGTATAATTAGCCACATTTGTATAATTTGCCAGATTTGTATAATTCGCAACTAGCAATTCTTCGTTTGATTTGTATTTGTATACAATGATTTATATTTGTATATGACGATGAATTCCTTTGGTTTTTCAGTTTTGTCACCATATACATTCAATCTTTTTGTGTATAACTTTTTAAAGTTTGTATAAACGTGTAGTTTTTGGATTTTGTATAATATAATTTATATAATGTAATTTGTATAATATATTTTGTATAACTGTTTTAAAGTTCATATGTTTATGTTTGTATCAATTCGTTATTTCAAGTTTGATCATATTTGTATAATTTCAGACTTTTTATTACTCAATTCTACAAAAACATGCGAATTATACAAACGTAGCCGCGAATTATACAAATTATTGCCCTCTCTTGCTCGCCTCTCTCCTCCCTCTCTCAATCTCGCTTGCCATATATACAAATGCACATGTATAATATACAATTATCTAAGCGATATACATATACAATTCACCTCTCTCCCACTATCTTCCCTCTTTCTCGCCACTCTCCTCCCTCTCCCAATATCGCTTGCCTCTCTCTTACCTTTCCCAATCTAGCTTGCCAAATATACAAATGCATATGTATAATATATAATTATCTAACCGATATACATATACAATTCACCTCTCTCCCACTCTCTGCCCTCTCTCGCTCGCCTCTCTCCTCCCTCTTCCAATCTCGCTCTCTTTCCTCCTCCCTCTACCAATCTCGCTTTCCATATATACAAATACATATGTATAATATACAATTATCTAACCAATATACATATACAATTTACCTCTCTCCCACTCTCTGCTCTCTCTCGCCTCTCTCCTCTCTTTCTCTCAATCTCGCTAGCCTCTCTCCTCTCTCTCAATATCGCTCGCCTCTCTCCTCCCTATAACATGTAGCTACGAATCGTAATTATCAAACTATAGCTATGAAGCGTAATTAGTCTATTTTTGAGTGGCTATATGCGAAAGTTCCTCTTTTTAAAACTAATGTGGGGTGGGTTGCGGGTATATATGATTTTATTCGAGTTCAAACTTAATTTTAACTTTTACATGTTATAAGAATGATAGGACATTATTTGTTAAGATAATTTCTTTAAAGCTACTAAAATATTCAAGATACTAAATGAAAATGGTTTTATAAAAAATAATACAATTTCTTACATGTTTTCTAATTGACCTTTTAAAAATAAATTTTTAAGTAATTATCTATTAAATTAATACAACTTAAAGGAAAAATGAATTTATTTTATGAATTATATTCTTAGTATCAAACTTAAATAGAAAAAGAAAATATTAAAATAATTATGTGGGGTGGTTCATATGGGGCGGGTTTATGCGAGGCGAGGTAGGCGGGTTGAAAATGAAAAAAATTATTGTGCAGGGCGAATAAAAAATTTGCAGGTTAAGCTCAACTCGTGCCACCCCCGCCCATTGCTATTCCTAAATATATGTGTTATTTTTGTTTATTACAATATATTTGGTATACTATTTTAATCTACACTTTATTTGGTCAGGATCTTCTCAACTATAAGGTCACTAAAGCAATCACCCTATTTTTTTCCCCTAAAGATGTATATATATATGTAAATATATTGTAAAAAGATCTCATTAACCAATATTATTATTTCTATATTTACTTTTTTTTATTCTCATTTCACTATTTTTATTCTCTTATTATTGAATATTCTAAAGTCTCTCAAACATTCAAACCTTCTACATTATGCAAAAATTTTAGTCAGATTTTATTATTCTGACTTTATATTATATATTTTTAATTGAAAGTTTATATTATTTGCATTCTTACTTCATAATATCTTATGTCCACATATATTCTATCTCTCGGGACCTCATTTGTAAGACTACATTAGATATATTATAATTATTCAATTTATATATGGTGAAAGGTGGAGCATGCCTACATCTCAACAAGTAAGAGATATAACAAAAGCAACCAACACTAGTTCCTTGATTCATCATCTTAGAGTTTCACTAACTCTAAGAAATGATCAAATTAGAAAATCATTTCTATTTTAATTCTATAAATACAAGTTTCATTTTTGAATGAAGTTAGACGATACAGTTTTTATTAGTTTAATAATGTACCCGAATTTAAGATCTCTTTCCTCCATTCTGCGGCTGCCTTGAAGCGGTCAGAGTGGACCCACTTGTTTCTTCATTTACTGTAACAATTTGGTGTTCAATTTAATCATGCCATGATAGGGTTACTGTTACGTTGACGACATCTTGGAATCAAAGTGTGTAGGACAAGAAGTGGGGCATCAACTTTTAAAGCAAAACTCAATGTTCATGTAGAGGCCAAGACATAATCTTCTCTTATCCATCATACCAGATTTGGAATTTGGTTTCTTCCACGTGCTAGATACGTTTGTTCGGTGTGAATTTTTATAGATCTGGTATGTCGTTGTAATATGCTGCAAATACAATAAGTTATCGTTGAAAATAAAATAACAAAAATGAAAAAGAAATATATTCAGGTTGAGGCGCGAATATCTCGCTTTCTTTAAGGAGATTCAAGCTCATTGCGGCATAATCTACATCGATCCTGCAATATCACTCTTGACTTGCCCCCCTTCAGGATACAACAACCCAGCAACGTTGTACAACTCAAACAACTCCGGATTAATTGAAGAGTTCAAAGCTCCACAAAAGAACACATTTCTTCAACATATAATTACTCTATTTTGTATAATGTATTGGTTGAAGTCTTAGAATAATTTTCTTTGTCTCAACTCTCTCTTTTACTACACTAACCTCAATACAAACTTCTCATATTTTCTTAACATTATTTCTCTTGTATATTTCTTACTCAAAGTAAAAGAAGACTATCACTATTTATAGGGGAGGGAATCTTCCTTGCAATAAATAGGAAGATAATAGGGTAGTCAATTGGATAAGTGACTGACCTAAATATTATAAAAGTTACCAAACATAATGAGGTAGAATAATGAGTGAAATATTGTGTTAGAGGTTGCAAGGTTTAAAGGGAAATATTGTCATTCACTAAGGTGAGTAAATAGGCACATTATGTCACTCACGTTAAAGAAATAATGTAGCCAATGAACCTTTGTAATATGAGTCACATCAATATAATATTTACAATATTAAAATGCTCAATATATGCTAACATACCCGAACAGAAGTGATTAAAATTTTATGAAGATATGCACACAATGAGTAATAAATGCAATATTACTAACAAATCTTAAAAATAAGACCAAGAATACCAACTAACAGGTGCATTTTAGTGTTTAAATTATGAGCTAACTTACAAAATTGACTATATTTATAGGGTTATTAAAGTTCAAATGCTATAAGTATGGTATTTATAAAAAATGACTACAATTTAACTTTTTTTCTACCTATATTATTGTATATGTATTTTTATTTTTCTATTTATACGCTGATATATTTTTAATTACAATGAACTATATAAGGAAACTGTATTAATTGTACAAATTCAAATTAGTATCTTTATTTATAAAATTGAAAGTATTAATATATCAAGGATACAATTATTTGTAAAAACTTAATGTATTAATATATTAAACAAGATAAAGTATAACAATTTAGCATATGAACACGATAATTTGAAAAATGAATACATTGTTGTTAAACAAAAAATGAATACACCAATATAGTATACATATGAATACATTGTTGTTAAACAAAAAATAGATATATTTGACAATACAGAAACAAAAAAAGGAAAATAATAGAATGTGTAGATAGCAAAAAAGTGTGCAAGTATTCGGCTGTATAAAAAAATGAAAAAAACTAACAAACGTCAATCTCTTTTTGGTCAAATTTTTCTTATAATACTTGAGGCTTGGTGTTGACTCATGGTATTTGTTTATAAAAAAAATAGTATTAATGTATCCAATTATACTTGTATTGCCTAATTAACCTTTCAAATTCAATCGATTATTTATGTATCCAAATATACTTGTATTCACAAATCACCATTTCAACTTGTGTTAATATTAGAATACAAGTATATATGTATATAACTATTCTACTATATACAAATTTGACAATCACACAAACCTCAATCTCTTTTTGCTCGAGTTCTTCTTGCACTACTTTTTTTTTATAACTATAGCCATTGTAATGTAGAAACAAATAATTCTTCAATCGAAAGCCTATAAAAATAGATGCAACATATATGTATACAAATATGATCTTCATAAAAACGAGGAGAAAATCAATCAAGCGATATCTAATTAATTCAAATTACAAAAATTGCTTCTAGAATCATCAAAAAGATCTTAAATTAAAAGAAATTTGGGAGAAAAATACAGAAATTTTGTGATATAGGAAGATTGATGAAAGAGAAAGTTTAATGAGGGTAAACATGGGGAACCAATCACATAAAACATGCCTAGACATAATCAATTAGGTGTGTAATAATAACTTTCTTATTTAATATTAATAACTTTTTTGATTATTTATATATAATCAAGTTTGCTATTTATTGTGTAGTTATATCCATATAATATAAAAAAAGTAAACTGTAACTATTTATTTTAAATGTATATTAATGTTTGCCATATTTTGTAGTTTTTCCTTAAATAAATTATTCCTTTTTAAGAAGCTAACGGTAAATTTTGAACTTTAGTTAATAGTTAGTAAACTTTTAATAAAATAACCATTGTTATTTGAACAGAAAATTATTTACAAACTTATATCAATCAAAAAATTCTTGGTGCCAAGTATATACATGCAATATTTCTTGTAAAATAGATGTCCATACAATATTCTTGGTGACAAGTATATACATGCAATATTTCTTGTAAAATAGATGTTCATACAATATTCTTGGTGACAAGTATATACATGCAGTATTTCTTGTAAAATAGATGTCTATACAATATATATATATATATATATATATATATATATATATATATATATATATATATATATATATATAAATAACAAAAAAACTGTCAGAACAAGTACGAAAAAAATTACCACACAAAAAAATGCAACAACAAGTGAAAAGAAAATACTATTGTACATTTGCTATTTTCTCATCCATCTTTTTAGTTATTTTAGTATTGATACTCATTTCATAGCATGTTATTAGTGCGAGGCTCCAATTTTTCAATTGCATTTTTTTGCTCAATAAGTGTACGACCTCCTCTAAGTTACTGCTGATAAGTCTTACTATTCCCAGATGTTTTGATGATCTCCTCACAAATGCAGGGACCTGGTCCATTGCAGAGTATGCTCGTCCAGGTCTGTGTGCAATACAATTGGAAAGCTGTTGAGTTAGAAGTTGGTGAGGTCGCCAGTGTACCACACCAATTAGAATGGACGAGGTTGTTTTGTCCAATGGTCATTAACTCTTTAAGGTTGATATAGTCAACATGACAAACAAAAAATCCACTCATTCATTCAAAGAGAGAATATTCAAGCTTCAACAAAATAGCAAGGGACCTCATAGACTGACAAATTGCTTCTTGAATCAGTTGTTATTTTGATTTCTTGTATTTGTGCTTACATTGTAGGATTCGTTTCACAAGTGTTAGAAACGTTTCAAACCTTGGGTGAATCACTGTAGGAGCTTAGTTGAGAGCAACTTTGCGTCTTACGTTAAAAGTCTATATTAATCAGTTGGGTTAGTGTTTTATTAGGAAAATTTATTTTGACTGATTTAAGAGTCGCCACTTAATTTTTAAGAAAAATCAAGAAAACTAATTTTTTTTTTCAAAAGATTAAAACAGGAAATCAATTGAAAATATAGGGGGGTTCGGGGGTTCATATTAGTGTTCTAGGAAGGGGTTTAAAGCACCTAGAACACCCGCTAATGCGGTTATCCGACAATTAACTATTTGGCTAAAATAATTTTAACTTAACTCGACTTGCAAAATTGAACTATTTTATAGTTGAATCTATTTAAAAGGGGAAAAGGGGAACTATTTAAACTTTGTCTACGTGAGCTATCTCGTGAAATTTATTTCTTTAAGTCTTGTTAAGAGTTGACCGATTTAGTTGATTTGTTAAATCAAAATAGGCATCTTCCGGGAATTTGAATTTTTTCGACCTTAAGATTAGTGACGAATATTAATAAGCATACAAACATAATAAAAGAGAAAGGGGAAAGAGACTCGGGCCCAAGTTTGGTTTTTCTGTCCGCCTGGACCAATACTTGGGCCTAATTTCGTTTTGGGCCTTTGGTCCAATTTTTCACCTGTCCTAAACTAACATGAAATAAATTATTATTTGGACCTTAGGCCCAATTTTCACCTGTCCTAAATTTCTAACAGAAATAATAATGAGACAACAAGGGCTTAGGCCCAAAATAACAAAATACAAATTTAAATAATGAAGAGTGAGCCTTTGGCCCAATCTTTCAACTCTCGATTTGTTGCACGTCTTTTCAAACTGGAGCCTGTCCGTCGATTTTAGTGAATGACTCGATAAGAGGAGGAATTTGAGCCTTTACGGCTCTCTCAATATGCGAGGGAAAGGAAATAGGAGTCCAAGAAAACACGGACAGATTTACATGCAAAAAAAAAAAAGGAGTAAAAATACAAGTCAGAGCCTCGAAATAACACAAATAATAACATATCTAAGACAACTTTTCAATTCAACTTTTGTGATAATATGTGACAGAATAAACTCGACCAAACTAAACAACGTAGAACTCTAATGACCCAAATCCCATTAATAAACAAAATAGTAGACATTCAAACTACTGTATCATATAAGTGCAAAAATAATGAATCCTAATGATGTTAGCAAATTGACTAATTAACCTACTATGCAATGAGCATTACAAGTGATTAGTATCATAA